>NC_051400.1:15639233-15640123 GCF_015228065.2 Penaeus monodon
AAAGAAACAACTTCAATGTACAGACCCAAAATCTAACTAATCAACTTTAGTAGCTTTCAAACTGGAACCCTGTCCCCAAGTAAATGGCCATATTCTATCCAGATTTATGATTGCACTGTATCGAGTGCTGACCGTGACCTCTAACAAAGCCAGCAACCCTCACCCTCTTTCTTCTAATGAGATAAAGCTTGGACCAGTCCTTTGTGGGCAGTTAGGGGCAGGGATCAGTGGTGGAAGTTGGGTGCAATAATATGATTTAGAAAGGGGAACTGACTGTTTTGTGGAAAGGTTGATTGATGAGCTAAGATAGTTTTTTGCAATTGTTCAGTTACACTCCATCAAAGACCAACAGATCTCTCCACATACGTTTATCTGATGACCAAATGCCAAAAGTCATCAAGCTTTATTTTTTCAAGATTTTACAATTATAGAGGAGATTTTATTTACATTTGCTGGGTTACGAAGCAGATGGCCTGCTCAGCGTCACTTATCTTAGCTGCCGACCTAGGGTTCATTGAGTTTGAGAAGTGATTTTTGCATTACCCTAACATTCTCAATTTTTTTTTTAATACCTAGTAGTATTATTTTGTATTCTTAGTGGTTACTACATTGTTTTTGAACATTCACCTTTTCTATGCCAGGTAGTGTAGTTTTACTACACTACCTGGTAATCAGGTAATTGTAGTATCAAGCTATCCTTGAAATTTATACAAGATAGAAGCTGGACTTTCCTTTATCTGCCAAAAATTTTAGAGTGAACAGAAGTGAGCATTAAAGGGTTCTACCATATTTCATAAAGATCCGGGATGTTGTATATTAAGATAGGGTGGAAGGTCAGGAAGCATAGAATTGATTAGTTTAAAGGGCATATAGCAGATATACTGCGTGAA
>NC_051400.1:15640148-15640866 GCF_015228065.2 Penaeus monodon
CAGTGATAGATGAAATGTAGTCAAATTCTTATTTTTTTTGTCCTTTTTTCCCTTTCTGTTAACCCCATGCACCTTACATCTTTAACAGCTTTTGGAATTTAAGAGTATTGATAATATGAGTATGAATGACAGATGAAAGATAAAATGACTATACACAAAATAGATTTTTTTACTTGAAGAATTGAAAAAAAACCAAAACAATTTTGGGTATATATCATATATGTTCATATGTTTTTGCAGGTTTGACTTGAGAACTATTTATATAAAAACTATATAGTGTACCTTTATTGACTACATAGCACTAGTTTTGCTGCCTTTGGGAGTCTTGATGTACTTCACAGTAATATATTCAAAAAGAATGTTAATATATATGTTACAACACTCAGGGGACATTCATACAGGAGATTGGATAATGTGCAAACTGATATTTTGAAGGCACATGAGTGTATGAGGGATATTTAATCTCTACAAGTAGGATTTAAATTCATTATTAAGGGAGTCATGTAACATGAAGTTGTTAGGTTAAAATGATTAGTTCTTTTGCCCCAAAAGGAAAAATATGTAAGCTATAGGAATAGGGAATGAACAAAAGGAGATTTGAAATAAGAATAAGCCTTGTGTAACTGAACACAACCATAAACACAGTAATGTACACACACAGATGAATTGGAACAGCTGTGATCATAGAGTAATAAAATGTTTTAGACGAGATGGCAGC
>NC_051400.1:15640947-15641345 GCF_015228065.2 Penaeus monodon
AGATTTTTTGTATAAAATTTTCTGAGGATAGTTAAAACGGGTGACTACCTTGGGGCCTGATTTGATGATTTTTCTGAGTTCTTATAATCCGGCCCAAATGTCTTTGAGTCTCAATTGTAACTTCATTTGGAGACCATACCTCAGCTTTCTGTAGTCATTTGGCTTTGGCTTCTATCGTGTGGCCTCATTTGATGCTTTTTCCTATGTTTTTTTCATACTATTGAAAATTTTCTTCAAGAAAAATTTTTTCTTTTCCCAACTGATGAGAGACTGGGCTGAGTGGAAGTGATTAACCTTTATTACATCGACTATATTGCATTTCATCTCTGCATAAGTGGTTTTACCATATTACTCTTCAAACAATAGCATGATTCTTACGTAAATGAATTGAAAAAAAA
>NC_051400.1:15641640-15642068 GCF_015228065.2 Penaeus monodon
TATGAGATGTGTCCTACTGGAAGAATGCAGTTATTATATGTGTTTTTCTCCGTATAGGCTATTTCATTCAAAAAAATTCTTTTCAGTTATATTAATTGCATGTCTAGAATCAACAATAAAATAAAGTAACCAAAATTTATGCAATGCATTTATATTTACAAACTTACATTATGACCTGAGAGCCAGTTGTGTGCAAGTGCCTAAAAAAATTACTGCTAGGGTTTTGGTGCAAATGTTTCTGAGAGATTAAGCTAACAAACGATATAAAAAGATCACATACAATTTTACCAAGTCACTCACTGCCATAGTTTTTCCAAGGTTCTTAGTAAAGGTATCCTCAATAGTTGATAAAAGGGAGAGTCTGTGATATCTCTGATAATCAAATTGGAATTACACAGGTTTTGCAAGAAAAGGAAACCTAGTTTGAA
>NC_051400.1:15642107-15643535 GCF_015228065.2 Penaeus monodon
GGGCTATACATTTATAATAATAGTAAGATCTCTTTTGTCATTCATGCAGTGGCACGTAGCGTGAAAAAGAGAGCTATTAGAAATGCACAGCGGGCAGCTCGGAAAGCCCCTGCTTCTCAAAGTGGGCAAGACCCAAGCTTCGTTTCCTTGAAGCAGCAGTTGGCGGCCATGGGACTAACCCTAAGAGAAATACCTGGAGGGTTAGTCTTCCTGAAGATATTTCGAATCTTTATTTTTCTCTTTTTTATGATATAAAGCTATAATAATGTTTTATTTAAAATACCATGATTTACATAGTAGTCTGCATTTTTAATGTTTTATTTTTGGAGGATTGTATTACTTAAATATATATGTTAGAGTATACATTTGGTTATGCTTTATTTATTGTTTATCTAGATTATGCTTTATATTTAATGTTTTCCATCTAGAAAGTTTTGGTATTCTAATTTATTTAGTTATATGTATTTATTTTACATTATATAATACTTCAGTTATATAATATGAAAGTGACTAAAATCAAGTCTTTCGTTTTTCCAAAACTGTTTATTTCGTGCACTAGGAGATCAGCTAGATGGAACGCCAAAAAACACACCAAAAGCACAGACAAGATGTTGTTGCTTACATACGACAGCATCGCAAATGATTTGAGCCTTTCGTTGAGGATGATGTCCCATTTGATAGGCACTGTAAGTCAGCGTTTTTTTTATATTTAGTTTTAAACAACAGATCTGTTTAAACATAGGAATTCAAATTGATTGTTAACTTCACTCTAACCAAAAAAATGGTTGAAGAAGAGCAGTACATTCTACTTCGGAAGTTTTATGTGAAAGATGTTTAAGTTCTCCAGAATATGAAGGTGAAATGTTTTTATGATAGCATTACACACATAAAGATACAAGTTAAAGCTCTGCTTGAATTATTTCTGGTCAATTTAAACAATAAGATGTATATTGAAATATCACAGAATTGATATACTAATTTTGAAGGAAAAACTTTTTCTTTTGATAAATTTCCAGTTGCTGTTTTCTCTATTTTCTTCATCAAATACTGGATTACTGATCATGATATGTACCAGAGAAAAAAACAAATTTGGGCTGATTAAAGCACAAAAGTCTACAGTAGCATATTACCCAAATTGAGAAATACTATATAATTATGTTCCTATATCCTAATTACCTGCAGTATCATAATACTTAATTTGTCCAATAGTATTATCACAAAACTCACTAGAATATATGTACAGAATATAAATTTTGTTTAAAACAATGTGCTTGTTTGTAATTGGTATTTTTCAAGTACTTAGGTAATTAAAAGACAAGTACAAGTAATGTTGAATTTTTAAACTCCAAGTAAAAGTACATATATATGAAAATCAATACGCAAGTCCAATTCAGGTACATTTCATGTACTTGGACCCCTACCCCGCCA
>NC_051400.1:15643592-15644160 GCF_015228065.2 Penaeus monodon
TTTTATTTTTTATTGTTATTAGAATGGTTAAAGCGATTTGCAAATTTGAATCAACACATGTAAGTATTTGGGTGTACTTTAATTCCATTATTCTTTCAGTGAGCAACTTGGCTGAACTTGGAACTTATGCTGGGACGACTGTATTGTTGCTTTTGCACGCCTTCATGAAGTTAACATTGTAATTCATCAACTAAATGCTCCCCTTTGGCAGGTAAGGGGGAAAGAAAATATATTGGGTGCAAAATTTTTGGTAGATATCAATTTGTATGTATATGCATGGTGGGTGAGGGTGTAGAGTGGAAGGGAAGGGGCGGTGTTAAGACCGTGAGTGTGGGTATGTGTGTGCATACTTGCATGATGAGTGCAATGCCAGTGTGTGTATGCATGTGCCTTTTTTATAGGTTTCTTATTGTTTAGCAGTCTAATTATATATCTGCATCTGCAAGTTCCTGCAGGATGCAGATGCAGGACTCGTGTAAGGCTTAGACATCCTGTAATAATCCATTGCCTTTCCTTATATTTCATGTCTTTGTACTTTAGGCCAGTATGCATTAATATGTTTAAGGAA
>NC_051400.1:15644217-15644432 GCF_015228065.2 Penaeus monodon
TTAAAATTCAGTCGATTCTTAATTGATTTATTTTATTTCAGATTTCTGGAATTGAAGGTAAAAAAAAATTCGCGAACTCCACATATCATATCATAATGGTGATCATTTACAATAGTGTGCGCAGAACTGGAGATGTAACAACCAGTCCTGCAAGCTCAAGTTAGCTGTAAGTATGATATTTTTTTGCAGTTACCTTATCATTGTATTTTTGTCAC
>NC_051400.1:15644716-15645549 GCF_015228065.2 Penaeus monodon
AATATCAGTACAAAATCACATCAACTTTTCTTCTCACTGCAGGGTTTAGGAATCCTCAAATGATACCAAAGATAAAAGAAGAACGGGAGCAAAACCCCCGAAAAGTCCTACAGTGATGACTAAATGCCAGGACTATGGCCCGGATATGGCCAGGACTATTCAGTTTGGTCAGGGGAGGGTTACGACTACTCAGAGCCCGTGTATGAAAGGTCTCTCCAAGGAGGAGCAGATGGTCATTGATAAGACAGGCTGTGAGGATCTGCAGCTGATCAGGTTTCAGCTGGAGGCCCATGAGTACGATGTGGAGGAAGCCATTGACTTACACTCAGCATGTTATCTCACAGCAGAAAGGTGTGTGTTGTGGTTCATATTCTATTTTGTGGCTGAGATTCCTGTGATTTTTATTACTGTTAATTGTAGTTGAAATTATTTCAGTGTTACTAACCACTTTCTTTGTCATTGTTATCATTAGTCATAGATCACCTATATAAGTGTTGTTTTTACTTTTATGGTCATCATTTTTAATAATACTTCCATCTTATGTGCTGCTGTCATTATTTAATCCCCCAGGAGAAAACCTAAAACCCACACTCAGCAGTAATTTGGCATATGGGGACAAATGGGACCGGGACTCGCATATTTGGGGAGGGCGCAGCCACTCCCCTCGCCCCCCCAACATCCATCCATCCAAGTTACCAAAAGAAGACAGCACAGGAGAAGCTCCAGCAGCGCTTGCGCACACAGCGGTAAGTGGTGTGGGTCTTGGGTCATGGCTGGTTCCTTAAGGACCAGTAGATATTGGTGGTGTAAGTTATAATAGTTTAACATGTGTG
>NC_051400.1:15646504-15648578 GCF_015228065.2 Penaeus monodon
GGATATGTTAAAATAAATATCATTTTGAAAACACATTTATTGCTTGAAACATAACACTTGTATATACTGAATAAGTTCACATCCCCTCAGCACTTGTCTAACTCCAAACGCAAGGAGCTGAAGAAGCAGTTGAGAAACAACAAGCAAATGACAGGAAGAGGCAGCAGCAAGCAAGCTATGACTCGGATGCCGACCTCAAACCCCAGTGATGACTCAGAGGTTATCATCGTCAAAGACATGGTTGCCTGAGTATTTAAGTGATGTAGATGGTACGCAATACATAAAGATGTTAGATACTTTACAAGGATTTAGACATTAGCTATGAGTGCTGATGGTAAGAAACAGATTGAAAACATTACATGGATGAATTATTACTTTATAACTTTATATTACTGATGGTGCCATGACACATCAGTGTTTATTGTGATGTAAAAAATTAAAGAATTTAAATTGAAGCTTTATGGGAGGGGAGGGGGGCAAAACTTGAACAGATAGTAAATACTTTTTTTTGAGATGGTGACATGCATTTATTAAATCTCATATTCAATTGATACCTGTCAAGCAACAGATTTTCAAAGATAACAAAAGCAGTAGATGAAGACATCTTTTCATTTAGCTTTGCCTTTGCTCATAGCAGTCATGTGTGGAAATGATTGCACAAGGAAAAGAGGAAACAAGAAGAAATAATAAAAAAGACTAGTCGTGCAAATAAAAGTCACTGTTTCTTTATTTTAAGATGTTTATGAAGGATCTCTGCCCATTCAAACAATTAAGAAAAACAAATAGAAACAGGCCTTTTGTTATTTTGTGAATCTTATTATTTGGTGGATCTTCAAGATAGTGTTTGAGATGGTTTATCTGCCTGTAGGTCTGTAGGTCTTGGGGAGGGTGAATACCCTTTGCAGAAATAACCATAAAAGTAAAAGGAAGAAGGATATATCATATAGGTAAGTAAAAAATCATTTAGAATATAAATTATAATTATAATAGTAATAATTATTTAGTTGTTTTTTCCATGCTGTTGACTTATTTGTGAGTATAGGTCTTAAATTCTTAAAGGTATTACCAAAGAAGACAAACAAAATTAGTTTTGTGCTTCAGGGTTCAAAGCTGGTAAAGATACACCCTTTTTATATTTTCTGGTCTTTGTCTGTGATTGTACTTTAGGAAAGGGCTTTAATCAACTGTCCATTTGTTCTTCAAGACTACCAGTTGTAAAGGAGACAAATATTGCAAACTATACTAAGACAGTAACTTGCCTTTATACACCAGGTTGTTTCTTGTAATTTAATTCTCAGTAAAACTGCAGTAGATGAAACCAGTGAATGTGTATTTATTTTATAATCATTGTAGGGCAGTTCTAATGTAATTTATAAAGACCTTCATAGTAGATCATATGTTATTTGCTCTACATTTGATTACATTTAATGAGGTAAAAAAAAGTAGGAAGGACCAAGACATGTGCATCAACTTCTCATTTCTCAAGCCCGTGACTATGATATTAGTATCACCATATTTTGTCTCCCACTCACATTCACAAATATTTATTAACTCTTAAAAAGCAGAGTATTGTGAGGACCTGTGATTATATTACTCTCTTACTTCTTTTCTTGCAAGTGCTCAACCTCCAATTCAACAGCTGCTTGGTAAACTGCTAGTCACTAACTCTACTGCAGGTACTTCCTCAAGATTTACAGGTTTGCAGTTTGGTCAGCTGATTTCCTGATCAGACTTAATCTGGATACAGTGTGCTGTACTTTTTTTGTATGTGTATATTGAGGAGTATACATTTTGTTATACAACAGTTGTGGGCTTTTAAGTGAATTGGATGAGACTGCAGTTGATTTTTCTGTGATATGAAAGAAATGGAAGTGTTGGCTTGCATTTTATATCTTCACTGTTGGAATAATTAATATTCACTGGATGCAACAAGTAACTGCTGCCAATTCAGAGCAATCTACTGCACGTCATATCCATCTCAAATATGATTAAGTTTTACTGTTAGTAGGCATGTAACTTAACAGTTACTTACACTAATAAGGAGCATATAGCAGAGGATCTTGTTAAAGTTTAG
>NC_051400.1:15648612-15648919 GCF_015228065.2 Penaeus monodon
GACATAATTAGGATAGCAAGTCTCTTGGAGATACTGAAAAAGGATTCTAAAAATTAAATGCCTGTTATGATACTAGTAACATTTGAAATTGTCTTATATTTCTTTATTACATACTGTAAGCTTCTTGAAATTCTTATTCAAGATAGAGCAAATGTTCACTATAAGCACTCAGAAACTTTTCTTATGAGGTTTTATTCATAGAGGTCTGCTATTGAGTGACATGCATCTGCAGACAATTTTACACAAGGCTGTAAAACTGCAAATGAAGAATAACTTTTAAAGCTTTTGTTTTTTTTTACCCTTCATA
>NC_051400.1:15651581-15651763 GCF_015228065.2 Penaeus monodon
AAATTCCTAAGAAAATCGGTTTTTCAGACCTCTCCCAGAAACTCGAAGACACCCCAAACTTTTTTAAAAAGGACTCTCCACCCTCCAACCCCCTTTCTATTTGTCTACATTGAAGTATTTTTAGATATCCTCCTCTTCCTCCCACTTCCCGAAAGCACCCCCTTTACTTCTTCTCCATTACA
>NC_051400.1:15651808-15652051 GCF_015228065.2 Penaeus monodon
TCACGTGACTCACAAAAAGTCCCTCCCCTTTTTTATTTCTTCCCGACAAATTTACCACCATCCCGTGTTTTCCTTTTCTCATTTCTACATTTTTCTCCTACTTTTTTAACTACTTTCTACCCCGATTATGTTAATGTTTTAAAAAATTGCGTTTTTCAGTTTTCCTCGTTAACCCTTTCTAACCCTTTTTGCCCCCTTACTTACCTAGTGCTATTTACCTTTTTAAAGTTTTTCACATTGATT
>NC_051400.1:15652173-15652496 GCF_015228065.2 Penaeus monodon
CACTAGTGGGTTTTTCGGTTTAGTTTCAATATTGCCATAGGTTCCCAAACCCCTTAGTGTGTGGGTGACTGGCCCTCTATCCTCGGGCCCCTTTCCCAAACCCACTCTCCACAACCCTTTTAGTCTGCAAATTTTTTTATCTTTTTTTGGGCCATTGATCAGGCTTTTGCTGTTCCACCACCAAATCCTTCATTTTTTTGCGGCATGACTGCAAGGCAGAATGAGTTTTTCAAAAGAAAAGGGGGTATTTTTTTTTTAAAGAGAATGGGGAGTGGTTTCTTTGGCTGTTTTAAAATAAATGAGGGAAGGTTGGGGGGGAAAAA
>NC_051400.1:15653773-15653972 GCF_015228065.2 Penaeus monodon
TTCCTCAAGAAAATCGGTTTCTCAGACTCTCCTCTCCAGAAACTCTGAAGACACCCCAACTTTTTAAACAGGACTCATCCACCCTCCAACCCCCATTTCTATTCGCTCTACATGAAGTATTGTAGATATCCTCCTCTTCCTCCCACTCTCCCGAAAGCCCCCATTCCTTCTTCTCAGTACATCACATTCCCTCGCCTTT
>NC_051400.1:15654322-15654513 GCF_015228065.2 Penaeus monodon
CAGGCAGCGTGTTAGCACCACTAGTGGTTAACGGTTTAGTTTCAATATTGCCACTAGGTATCCAATCCTCTTAGTGTGTGGATGACTGGCCATCTATACCTCGGGCCCTTCCATACCTACTCTCCGACAACCTTTCAGTCTGCAACATTTTTATCTTTTCTTGGGCCATTGATCATGGCTTTCGCTGTTCC
>NC_051400.1:15654729-15654886 GCF_015228065.2 Penaeus monodon
TTCCTAATAATTATGGATCTTCAACAACTGCAGAAATGGAGATCTGTAACTTAAAAATATTTGCATGCTGGTTGAACAATGTGATTTCATTAGAAGAATAACAAATTCTCCTTCCCATTAGGTTTAACGGCGTATTAAAACAGCGATAGGTTGGGTA
>NC_051400.1:15654986-15655773 GCF_015228065.2 Penaeus monodon
TCTTAGATAGGTGAAATGGTGGTACAGAAGTAGTCTCTCAAGAACTTCAGGTAGAAAAGTACCATTGCCAACATTCTGTCCTGAAGCGAGGTGTCCAAAGGGTTCCATACACTTCTCTCTTCTTTTAGCCCACTACTCACAGTTTACACAGAGCGTTCGTATTTGTCGCTTTAACGACGTGCCTCTGCACACATACCAAGCTTGGATGTATTATATCCAATTCCATGATTACTGGGCACTCAGAATCCATGACTTGTTTCAATAAATTAATATCTACCATCCATACTTATATCACTTAGAAAGGTAGTAATGGCCTACGGCACTGATTCAAGGACTCCAGTCAGTGTCACAGGAAGAGGTTCTGATCGAAAGGTAGATTACAAAGGAGAAAGGGGTTTAAAGCGCTTCAGCACAGTTTCAGAGAAATGTTAGTCGATAATCCAGGGGTCGGTCATAAGGAGGTATTTGCACTCTCAATCTGATTGGAGGATATATTGAGTAGTGGGGGGCAGCATAGGAGATTGTATTCGACAGTCCTAGTGCTGGGTATGGAACAGCAGAGAGGATGATGGTCTCATCCTGGGCATGATAATGATTAGGCTTCGATATTCCTATGGTTTTTCTCGAGTGAAATACGTTTTTATTCTACGAAAGTAAAGCAAAGCTAGTTGCACTGGTTGGTCGAACGTTTAGATTCTTTCTACTGAGATGGGGGACCGGGCCTGTCAGATAGGGGTGCTTACCCATTCCAACAATTTGTGGTCGTCTAAGGCTTAGGATGGCGGGG
>NC_051400.1:15657276-15657359 GCF_015228065.2 Penaeus monodon
GATTAACGAAAACCCAGGGTTTGGACCTGGTACGCCCGATTTCCTGGATACATCTTCTCATGGAGGGACGGACGGACAAGCGC
>NC_051400.1:15659129-15659239 GCF_015228065.2 Penaeus monodon
GCTTTGCTTCAGCATTTGCGCCCGGAGGGCCGTGGCGTTAGGCCTCTGGCGAGGGAGCCAAATTCGTCCTAACAGGAATGCTTTACTTCGGCATTAGCGCCTGCAGGGCC
>NC_051400.1:15669174-15670943 GCF_015228065.2 Penaeus monodon
TTGCGGGGGCCCCCCAACTATAAATTTAGAACAACCCTCAGATTATTAGCCACCCCCCAGCACAAATGCCTGAGAATCCCAAAAACAGTGCAGTGCTGACCTTTGATAAGGTATACAGGGTCCGGGTTTTTGTCTCTAGTTTTCATAAATATTGGTTTTACAATAGTGGATGGTTTTTTAGAATCAGAGTTCGATTGTAATTGTTTTACCCATTTTCTTAAGATATGGTCCAATATTCTGTGGACAAAAATTATTTTAACCATTTAGAGCGACTAAAAAAATACTAACATTTTCAGGATGATGAGCAATTTATGCGTCTATGTGAGAAGAATCCCAAGCAGGGAAGGCAACTAGGTATCTCCTAAGTCCGAGATCCCTTACTTATGGGGTTTTTTGAGACGGTTCTGCCTTCTTATTTCTTCCAAATGAATTTTCTACACAGAGGTATGGTTTTTTCAATGTTGTGTGATGCAGTTACAATGAGTTTTTATGGTTTAAAGTACTTGTATTTTTACTTTCTTTTTTTTCCCTTTTTTTTTTTCTTTTTTTCTTTCCCCTTTTTCTTTTATTCATTTTTAGGTAGTTTTTATTGAGAGTATACCCAGATTTTTAAAGGATGTCACAATGAGAGTTTTAGGGGGAAAGGGAAATTTTCATCAGATTCTATAAAATTTATAATTTTTGTTAAAACAACAGAATCATTAGAAGCAAACGCTCATTTACATTGCTGTACCATTTTGTGCAAAAAACCCAAATTTTTTTCATCGCAACTTTTATACCCTTCACATTTGAGTATACCCCCGACTTCAGCCTTTGGACGGGGGATTCAGAGGGGGGCGGGGGCCCTGGGAATTTTTTTAAATTTTTTATATCAGTTGTTGAGCAGACACTGGGGACTGCGAAAAGTGCTGAGCCAGGTCTTGTGGAAGACCCCGGGAAAAACTTTTGTTGCCCACAATGGGGGGGGGACATTTAAGGAAAGGTGAGAAAAAACTATTTTTTGGTTTTGGGCTGCTGAAAGTGAATTTTTTTGTTTTCTTTTCTTAAAAAAACCTGTTCTTTTTACATCTTTACTGTTTTGCTGTTTTTGTCCCTTTTTTCTCATTTTCATCTCTACCCTTTTTTTACTTAGTCTTTTTATTTTCATGATATTTTTTTCCCATTTTTTGTAAAGACTTTTGGTTTAAGTAAAAAAAAATAACTTTACCCCTAAAAATTTTTGGAAGGGATAAATTAATTTTTTTTTGTTCACCCTTTATTTCCGTTTCACTTTTTTAAAAATTTTTTTTTTACATATACTGTATTTTCTCTTTTTATTTTTCTAGAAATATAGTCTTTTTTGTTTTCCACTTACATGTCCCCACTATCTTCTTTTTTTTAATATAACTAGAATTTTTTAAAGTGCATTTATGTGTTTCAGGGGGGCCGCACTTGGGAAAAAATGAAGGTTTCATGGAATTGGGAAAAAATTTTTCAAAAGGGGAGGGGAAAAACACTGGGAGTTTTCTTCCCTAGCACAACGGGGGGTTGATGCAGGTGTTTTAGGGGTACCCTTTAGGGATAGTAGATTGCTGATTCATCCTCTACATTTTGTTATTTTCCTTTTTTTTTTAATATTTTTACTGGTCCAAAAATTCCCCCACAACGGGGGTTTTGGTAAATGTTGTTTTGGTTTTTTTTCTCTGCTTTGGGTGCCCCCACTGTCCCAAAAAAAAAAATAGGAAAACCAGGTTTTGGGACCAAGAAGGAAGAAAGAAAAAACCCCGGGG
>NC_051400.1:15671056-15671964 GCF_015228065.2 Penaeus monodon
AAGGCAGGTAATTTATTATTGAGTGGCAAATTATTCCCCCCCCCTCCCCTTTTACCCCTTTTCTCCCCTTTCTCCCTCTTGTTCCCCATTTTCATTCACTTCCCCAGCCTCTCCAGTCTTCATTGTTGTAAATTTGTCTTGCAAAACAACGAAAATTTATCTTGTTCAGGAGAGGAATATTTTATTTTTAAAAAAAAAAACTTAGCTATGATGTAGTCTACACACAAACCCGAGCTCCAATTGAGTAGTGAAGAAAAAGAAAAATAAAAACCATCATTATTAACAGTAATAATACCTTTCCCCTTAAATATTAGGTGTGTCCAGGGTGTTGGCCCCCCTGCCCAGTGTTTCCCTCAAGGATGGTGGGGTATCCGGGTGAGAGTGTGCGACTGTTGACCCCTACCATAACTACCCAACTGTTGGGAAAAGTCTTGGAACTGTTTGGGAATGCGGAAGACGTATGAGTTATTGACGCCCGGGGAGTATCCCCCTTTGTTTTTCTGAAAAAAATTGGAGTTGGATGGATTAATGCTTTCAAATTTTGGAAAGTGGTCTATGTGTTTATTCATTTTTTGTTAATTAATTTCAGTGGACAAAGGTGAAATATTATGAAATGGATAAATTTTGTGTTTTTTTGTGATCTATTTTATGTCTTGTTTAGTGAAATTTTTCATATGCACTTTTTGAGAAACACAATTTTTCATGAACTTTTTGGGGAATGATGAATGTTTGGTTTATTTAACACAGGTGCAAGCAAACAGCTGTATGAAGCATCAGTTCACTTGGTGGGAACTTATGCCAAGCACAACATTGGACGGGGACAGGGGAAGCAAGGGGGGAGGGGGGGACAGTGGAGGGGGACTTGCAGCTTCTCATGGAGTTATGACATCTTTTTATCAAAAGATCCA
>NC_051400.1:15671994-15673238 GCF_015228065.2 Penaeus monodon
AAGCCAGAAAACAAAAATTTGGGAAAACCCTATCCTTTTTCCCTGAAGTGGTCTTTTTTCAGAACCAGATTTTTAATCATATTTATTTTTGCTGCCCCTTTTCAGTTTTAAAGGAAAAAAAGTTTTTAAATTTTTGTGAGAAGGGGAACTGATTAATTTTTAAACCTCCAATGTCATAAATTTAAATTGGAAACCTTTTCAGAAAAGCAGGTATTGTTTAGACCCTATCATGACATTTGGGGTAAAAAGGGGAAACCTTCCTTAGCCTACTACATGAGGGGGATTTAGGTGACATCCTATTCCTTTTTTTGGTAGAGCACCCCCATCATATGTCTTTGATCATGTGCAGAAAACCGTTGTAAATTTGGCAGGCTTAATAGTTTTGCATTTTTTGGCCCTGGCGCAGGGCATAGAAGAAAAAAAGGGCCCCCCCAGAAGTGTTTAAAAAAGCCTTGGTTTTTTGCTTTTAAAAAAACATAAAAATTGTGTATGCTGAAGCAGGAAAAAATAGAGGGGAATGGGGGTAATTTTATTGTAGACTTTTCCCCCAAGCAGCTGATCTGCATGCATGCAGAATGTTCTTATGGCACCGGGGGGGCCCATCATCATTTTGGGTATATAAAGGGAGGGAGCAAGATTTTTGGGGGCTGTGAAAATGACATTACATTTGATTTTTAAAAATACATCTCTCTAGTAATCAACTGGCAAAGAATCATGCATTCTTTCATAAAAAAACTAAATTTTTCACTGTCTTTTTTCCTTTTCAAGGGGCTTTATAGGGGCCTCGTCCCTCTGGCCATGGTGAAGACCCGGGGAAATGGTGGCTGCGGCAGAGTGTGCTTTTTTTGGGGCCCAACATCATCATGGGGCCTCTCATGTCACCTGAGTTGTTTGGGCCGCCAACCCTTTTGCTCGCCCGTATTTCAAGATGGTACGTTTTTTGTGAGATTTACCCTAGCAAAGTGTGCCAATTACTTTTAGGGCTAATGAAAATTAGTTGTGATTAGATGCTTTAATTTGTTTTTAATACTAAGTTTTTATAAAATTTAGGTGGAAGAAAAAATAGGTATTTAAAAATTTGATAAAAAAAATGTTGATGATTAAAAAAAAAGAGAAGAAGGGGGAGAGAGAGGAAAAGGAAGTTTTTTTAAGTAAAAAAAAAGGGGAGAATAAAAAAAGAAAAGGAAAAAGGAAAAAATGTAAAAAAAAAGGAAAACATTACCCAAGGTTTGTTGAAAGGGTAA
>NC_051400.1:15673265-15674458 GCF_015228065.2 Penaeus monodon
GAAATTCTCGTTAATAGAATTAAAGGAAAAAAGCTTTTTTCCGAGTAGGGCCTTATCTTTTCTTTTGGTTTTTGGTCTTCTCAAAGAATGGGGTCCTGGTCCGGGAAAAGGGTTAAGGGCCTTCTTGGGGTTTTGGGGGGGTTCTTTAGTGTGCCTGGCTGGTGGGCTTTTGGCATTTTTGAAAGGGATTTTTTAAATTTCTTTTTCATTTAGTTTTATCTATGATATCACGGAAAAGACTATTGATGTAGTGCTAGAGTTATTATATTTATTTTCTGAAAAATAATTTATGAAAATTTAAAGTGGCTGGAAAGTTTAGGGATAGCTACAATTAAAAAAATGTTTTTAACTAGCAGTATGATATATGTTGCAAATTTATTTTATCCATGTTTCAGTATCACCGCACAGGAAAAAAAAAACAAACATTTGATGTTTTTTAAAGAATCTTCTTAATGATTGCAACCCCTATGGAATTTTAGGGGGGAATTTCCTTTAACCCGACAAAGTTCATTTTTATTGGCACATTCAAAAATACATTTTTCTGAATGATAAACTTCAAGAAGATTGGGGTTTGAATTTTTAAAAAATTTTCTTTCCGGATTTTTTGGGTGTTTTTTTTGTTTTTACCTTTTTGTTTTTAAAATTAAAATGATGAGTGATTATCATTGATTTAAAGGTGTTTTCACATAAAACTTAAAATTTATTGTAATGTTTTTAATCTTTCCATTTTGTGCAGCTTGTTCTCGACTTGATATTGTCACAGCAGATAAATTCAGACCTTCTCCAAGCAGCATCTGCAGCACTGTACACGCTTATTTGTTGCTTCCAGGTTAGTGGTACACCTTAGCATAGAAATGGGAAATAAAATGTTTTTGAAGGAATGTATCGTGGTTGTTTTAGTTAAATAATTTGGGACAATCGCTGCTTTAGAGTGACTGACACTTCACATGTTTATCACTTCGTCATCTCTGCAATATGTCTTGCCATTTCAACTTCCACCTTCTCTTCTGTGTGTTTTTTTGATTTCACTTCATCATTTTCACATTATTGTGTCTGTATTTACACTGACTCTATATATATAAAGAAAATTGGGAAAAGCAATATGAGAATTATGTTTTTCTCAGTTCTTCTGTTACAGCAGGTGCCGATCCAATTATATTTTTAAACTTACTGTTGGATAAATTAAAATCAGT
>NC_051400.1:15674860-15675131 GCF_015228065.2 Penaeus monodon
ACTCCATGTTTGACAAGATATCCTGCCAAACCAAGCACATGCCAAGGATTACACAGGGTCAGTCAGTTGAGTGTAAAATCATAACCTCGATGAGTACATATTTACCACAAACTTTGCCCATTTGCTGTGACAACAGTGTTCCAACAATTTGAGAAGGGCGAACAGTTGTTTTTAGAGCACACAATTTAGAGTTGGCTGACTGTACATGGTGTGTTTCTTGCTGCTCACTGGCATTCAGCTTCAACTTGTTATGTCAAGAATACATGCAGAC
>NC_051400.1:15675394-15676179 GCF_015228065.2 Penaeus monodon
TAATGATTCAAAATGAGCATTCCCATTATAGGATGTGCTTCACAAAAATCTCAGAATTCAGAAGGAATTGAGAGAGAGTTGCTGGTCCAACATATCAAAAGGAGGAAACAGTTTTGAGAAATTTTCATTAATCCTTAACAAGTGACACCTCCAATACAGTTTTCTGGCATTATGTACTGTATTATGCCACCTGCTACTGATCTGTTATAAAGGGAACTGATAGGTTCAGACCATAGGAAATTATGTCTTTCTATGATGATGCTAACAAGAGCATTTCCATATCGAAAGGATTATAAAACAATAACCTAAAGTATCATCCTGATATCCTGATTTTCTGTTCACAGACACTTCTTAATATGAAATTTGTGTTCTTACTCAGGTTGACTATCAAGACTTGGTTCAGGCCCTACTGCACAGCCAGTCTGACCAGACCACTGGGCAGCGTCTGGCTGAAGCCTTCACGCAGCTGACAGCCAACGTTGAGCTCTCAGCCGACCGCATCAATCGGATCAAGTTTAGAGACAACTTTGAGAAGTCATAGCAAACGTGAGAGGGTTTTACTCGTCAAATAATTGACAATAATGAGAAATTGTGATTAATTATTTTATATATATAAATAGTTATGCATTTTTTGGTCTCTTTTTTTTTTCAAACATTAGAAATATTATATGTACATAAGCATAATCATCTGTTTAAACCCATGACCTATTTACATGTTCATCACTTTCCCATATTTTATTTATTTAAGACAAGATGAATCTCTGTTGATTTGTACGACAGAAAGC
>NC_051400.1:15676219-15678360 GCF_015228065.2 Penaeus monodon
TGTGCTGTAGCTCTAGAGGCAACACAAGTATCACTGTAATTATGAGCTTCACTTGTATGTTGGTTAATGTGTCCATAAAAATAACATGTATCCAAGCTTCAATCATAATCAGTAAGGTTACATGTAGCTGTAGCTTGGCTCCAGTGTTTGAGATATTTGAGTTGTTGTAACCCACGTTGAGAGTTTATGGCATAGCACATTCATTTGAAGAGAAAGTTTCCAAAAACTACTAAAATGATATTTTATTATATTTGACACAAGTTTAAGGTATCTCCAGTTTTAAGACATTTCCTTTTTATCTTTTTTATAATTTGGATTTCATTGATATCTTTTTTTTCCACAAATTTGAATTCACTGGTTCATGAACATGGTTAACAATAATGGAATATATCAGTATAAAGCAGTACCAGCACCAGACAATATTCAGGGATTTTTAAAAATGTTCCTATTTGAATGTGTGAGTGCATTTACATACATTTGGCACCATTTAGGTCTTATTAGTATGCTTATCAGTATCAGCAGTTCAAGTGGTGCATGTGAAGGAAAGCAGATATGATGGTGGGATAAGCTTTTGTGTATAATCTCCCCTGAAGAGGTGGTCTTGCAAATTTGATACCTGGATGTAGAATGATTTCGACTTATGAGACAGGCACTTGAAAGGTGACACCATTTTAATGTCTGTGAATATTGTCTTCGTGCAGGACATGTTTTTGTGCATGTGTGATTTATTGCTGTCAGCAAGATGTTAAAAAAAGATATCATTATGTTACCTTTTTTCTTCATTCTTTTTTCAATGGTCTTGCATTCTTCTACTGGTGCATAATTCCATAGTTTTTGAATATCTAGTGTTGCATTTAATGACAATATTTATTTGCCGTATGTCCATGTCCATTTCTTGTTCCTGTTGTGTAAGAAGAGAGCTTATCTTCATTAGACACAAAAGAAAAAAATCATGGACTTAGCGCCATTAAGCATTTCATACTAAACCTGTAAGGATGATTATCGAAGGGGAATGCCTCTGTGCGACCTCATTATCAAATGTATCATTGCCAGCACCTGTTCATCAATGAAGTAAGGCAAATGAGAAATCCATTTGAGGAAAGTTTTTTCTGTTTGTTTGCATTTTTTAGTTTGACACTACATTTGTAATAGAAATGTGTTATCAGCAATGTTGCATATCATTATATGATTTTTGTAAATTCTTTTCTTTTTGTTTTGCTGTGGTAGAGTCCTTTCTGATGATATAGATTTTTTTCCTGGAAGACATTTAGAATTACCACCTTTTGCCTTTTTTTTTCAAAATGGAAGGTCTTAATTTTTCCACAAAAGCACAAATGATCCAGTTAGATGTAAAGTAAAAATACACCCAAACTACTTTTTACATTAACTTTTAGCAAACATTTAACAATTGTTTGGGTTTCAAAAGTTCATGTTTTGACCTATCTCCATTTTTGCAGTGACGTCTTGTAATCCAGTGATTTTTTTTGCCAAACTCATTTGTGTTTGTCTGTCTTTGTAAGAGAGTGAGTAATTTTATGTAAGAGAGTGAGTTAGTTACCTAGTTTAAGGGAGAGAGAGAGAATGAGAGGTTTGCAGGTTTGTGTACATGTGTGTACGGCCATGTGTGGGTGATATTGCATGAGAAATAAAGATCATGATAAAATAAGCTTATCTGTTTGGTTGTCACACTTTACTTTTGTATTAAATATTGATTGCAAGTATTTGCAATACTATTTAAGTATTTAAATGTTTTAATGTTTATACTTTATTAGAAATAACATGCTATTCTTAGTTATACTTAAAAAAAAACATGCAGAGAAAGTGTTTGTGACATTTTAAAACACCAGGTAATCAATAGCATCTAAGAATTATTTTTCCTACCCATCTCCTCAATACAGTGTGCATTCTATTGCCCAGATAACACAAATGAAGCCAATGTGCAGAAGCTTTCCATGGCATATTCAAGCTATAATGCACACACAGGCTTGAACCAGTAAGATATTTCTAGTTGGATTTCTTCATGATGTTCATTTCAAGATGCAGGCCCTGCTGACTACAAGAGATACTCATGAAATACAATATTGACTAGGTCTTTCAGCTGCTTTGGCTACTGCAGTTTATGATGATGATTAGTTTTTAAG
>NC_051400.1:15678404-15679465 GCF_015228065.2 Penaeus monodon
TTTATTTAACCTTTTTCCAAATTCTTTCTCCTATTATGTATAATAAGTAACAGAGGCTATTTATGGTATTATCCATTCTCTCTGATCTTATATTGTATTATTTCCTTCAATAAGGTCATTTTGTAGCATCTTTTTGATAATAGACATCTCAGACATTTGTGTAAATGATGTACAATTTAATGGCTTGTTAGCAGATAGTTGTATGAGCTAGAAATACCAATACCCTGACACTTTTTTAAGTAATTTTTCTAGAATTAAAAAGGTGCCACTTCCAGATTATTGAGGTTTATTTCTTTCCCTTCTTGATTTTTCCCCTATTTTCTGTGTCTCCTCCTCTTTTCCATTTCAAAATCCCTAATCAGTAGTTGAACTTAGCAGTTTCATCATCTTCACATTGCCTAAATGTACAAAATATGGTGTTTACATTTTTAACGATGCTTTGCCTAATCCGTGTTGCTGAGCCAAAGAGAGCAAGGCATCTAGCCTTTGAGAACCCAGTTGTGATGATGTAGAGTTGCTTCTTAGTCTTAGGCCTATGTGTAATTAGCAACTTACTTTGTTTTGTGTGTATTCATTTTATTTAGTATGTACATTTTTTTTTATTGATATTTGTATTTACTCTTGGTCAGTTTTGTTTTTTATTTTAAAACTATTCTCATAATAGTTATTGGGCTTTTTAATGGTTTTGATTATTATTGCTTTGTTTTCATTTTTGTCTTGCAGCTAGGTTGCCAAAGGCTTGCTATGGCCTTTCTTGTCGTTATATTTAGTCCCTTGCTGTTAGTGTTGTGTAAGTGTTACTTTCTGCTTTCATACCTTTAAAAATAGAGTTGTATAGTTAAAAAGACCTTACAGAAATAGTCATTGTGGTAAATGTATATCCTAATTGATTTTTCCCCGGTATATTTTTTCCGTTTTTTGATGTACCTTATCATGAGTTTGTTTTATCATCATTGTTTTTGTTTTTTACTGATATCATGGACTTGAAAGTGTGTGGAAATTGTTTTTAATTATATTGATTTAACAACTTTTGCTCTCCATATTTTGCGTTGTGATGACAA
>NC_051400.1:15679491-15679714 GCF_015228065.2 Penaeus monodon
CCTCTGCCATTGTTATTATCATAGCAAACAGTACTGAAGATACTACGGGCTATAGTAGTTTGTCAAATTTCTTCATTTTGATTTTGCTGTTTTTACCATGAGTAGAAAATATTTATATTTCATTGTATTATTATCTTCAATGTACTCGTGAAAAAACAAAATTAATCCCTAAAATAAACAATATTATTGTTATTTCTGGAAGATCTTGTACTGCACGTTCAAT
>NC_051400.1:15679759-15680249 GCF_015228065.2 Penaeus monodon
GGTTTACATCAACAGATTGTCAAGAGTTGTATTATAATACCTTTATCTTACTTATTGCCCAAATGCTAAATGCTAAAAAGAAAGAAAACAAGTAGGTAAATTTTACACAATAACTTACCTCGTGCAGGATTGGTTGCGAATGTGACTTAGGGCTGTGATTTACTTCAAACCGAGACCCAGACTGTGATCCGAGCTGGTTTAATGACAGAAAATATTCTCAAATTACTCTTCTCAATAATATTTGGGGCATTGATATGTTCTTAGAAAAGTATGTGAGGAGGAATCTCGGTTTTGTGCAACCCAGGTTCAAAGCAAATTTTTTATTGTTATTGTGACAAAAAATTTGGGTGGTGATTACATGAAGTTCTGTCCGCATTATGTTTTTTTTTCTCTGAAATATTGCTCGCCTTTAGATTATTCTTATAATTTTTATTATGAATTTTGCTATTTTTAGAGTAGTACTGATAGTTTGTATTCAGTTCATTACATC
>NC_051400.1:15680274-15680634 GCF_015228065.2 Penaeus monodon
ACTTTTTTTTTTCCACAATGGATTGTCTAGTGCGTAATTTTGGTTGTAAAACTACAAAAGAAGTTTAAGAAACCCTTATTTATGGGTACATATTTAGTCCTAAGAGAAATGATAATAGATAAGGCTTTGAGCAATTGATATTCCACACTACAAATCAGTGTAATATACAACGCAGTTCATCGTGGTTGTGACAATCGAATAGACGTCCTTCTCCTTATGTTCCTGCTGCTGTTATTCTATACACTTGTAATTCATAAAGCTTTAGGAAATATATATATACACTCCTCTTGAATCAAGTGAGGGAATAGAGAAAAGGATTTTGGTTTGTTTTCATTATATTTTGAGGATGTGAAGATTGAG
>NC_051400.1:15680865-15682335 GCF_015228065.2 Penaeus monodon
AGCAAAAATCCTTAGTATTCTCCAACCTTTTGCATAGATTTTGTTTGGTTGTATCTTCTGTTTTATTCTTTTGTTTTTCCCCAGCTGTCAGATTTTCCCTTTGCCATATCCATGCCATCAGCCCTTGAACATGCATAGACATTCCAGCTTATGAATAAGAACAGTGGTAGAAACCTTATTATGTATTTTTCTTCATACTTTTAGGAAGCATAATTGCAGGAGGATGTAGTTACAGCACATACACAATTCTTGAGGAAGAAGTAATGTAAATTCCATATCAGTGCTGTCCTATAGTACAAAGGACTCTTTGATTTCTGTTAAATACTCGTGTGTTGGATTTTAGCCATTTCCTTTCTGCAGTAAAGTATTTTTATACAAATAGAGAAGTTGCACCTTCATCAGAGAGAGATTTTTCATAAATAAAAACAGAAGATTTCTTGTAGATGTATTTTGATAGAGCAAACCTTAAAATTGTAATATTGCATTAGGATAATGGCATGGAAAGTGATTGGCTGATCATAAGATTTTGAATTAATTATTTTGAGTGAGAACAATCCCAAGGGAAAAACTGAAACAGTTGTATGTGAACTTTGCTTTGTTAGGAATGGCAAATTACAAATGTATTTGTATTCTGTTCTCAAGCTACTTACTATTTTGTATGTTACATTGTGTTTATTCTTCATGATTGTTAAAGAAATGATAATCATATACTTAATATTTTTTATGTGATAAAAGAAAAAAAAAAAAGTGTTAAATCCTTTTTCCCTTTTTTTTTCCATTTTTCCTCACAGAAAAAAACTTTTTTATTAGAGGAAAAACAGCAATGTAAATATGATTTCAATGCACACTTGTACAGCTTTGCTGTAAGATGCATAGAGAAAAAAAATGTAAAAAATCAACTTAGACAAGAGTAAAAAAAACATGTTTGGGTTACAGTTCTTTTTTAAAGGCAGTTTTACATTGTGGAATTGTACTTCTGGTTAAGGGAGTATGGTATGCATGATTTGTGTTTTTGAAGTCATGTTATGGTCTTCGACGTTAATGAATTGAGTATAATCCAGTACATAAGAATTTTTGGAACAGCTTTTTGGTCAGATAAGTACTATGACAAAAGTATTTCAGTTTTGAAAGGCCCTTAAATCATAGGTAGTTAAAAACACATGTTATGGTTTTATAAGATGTAGATCCCTTTGTTATTTTTTTAAGGACATTGACAAAAATTTTACACTTTTTTTAAGGAGTGTTCCGCCTTTCAATTTTGATTAGGGAAATACCAAAACTTTGATCTTTTAAAGGAAAAAAGGAAAGGGGATTTTGTATGGTCCCTTTTTTTTTAAAGCTTGTAATTGAAGTTTTGTGAACATCTTTTTTTTCAATTGTTCTTTGAAGGAAAAAAACTAAAAAAATTACATACTTTTACAGGAACCCCAGCATGATTAGGTCTTAAAGTAAAGCGTAATTACTCTACAA
>NC_051400.1:15682382-15682563 GCF_015228065.2 Penaeus monodon
GGGAAACAAAGTTGTTTATTTTGTGTAGTAGCCCTTTAAGTGGTTTTAAATGACAAATGTGCTTTTGCATAACTAAAAAAAAAAAGAATGAACCCAAAAAAATTTTTCAGAATTACAGTATCTCAGCAAGTCATTATTTTTGTCAGTCCCCAATTTTGTTTGTTATGCTAATTTTTTATGA
>NC_051400.1:15682614-15682782 GCF_015228065.2 Penaeus monodon
GCTAAGGGGTCCATCGGGGTTCTTGCTTCAAAGCAACTTGAGCCGTAGAGAAGAGTGAGAAGTGAAGATGGATCAAAATTTATTTCACATGACTGAGTGTAAAAAAAACTCTCATTAATTCAGGAAGTTTAATGAAGCTTTACTAGTAATTTTACAATTTTTGATCAC
>NC_051400.1:15682857-15684842 GCF_015228065.2 Penaeus monodon
GAGGCACTCAGTTTTTTGGAACACAAGGAATATGTATTGTTTTAATTTTTTTTTATATGTTTATGGTAAAGGAAACCCTAGAATAACCAAATCTATAAACAAAATTTAAAAACCCCATCTTAAAATTTTTGCCAAAACATGGAATTCAGTGAAAACAGAGGATGGGTAGTTTTGACACACGTTTTCTTTTTTTCTTTCCTCTTTACATTGAAGGGTTTTTTTCAGGATGTAGGTTTCAAAATTTAAATTCTTTAAACCTTTTTTTTTTATGCATTTTCAAGAAGAATGTCCTAATTTAACTTTGATAGAGAAAGAAATAGTACGAAAGGGTCACGATATTATAGGGCTTTTAACTTTCACCATATAATAATGGTCTTTTTTCAGAATTTAGATGTCGGAAAAAAACCACACAAAATTCACAAGGGAACCCAATCATCAAAGTTTGAATGGGGGTAAGAAAAATTAAAATTTATTATGTTCTTTTAGTCTTTGTGTGAAGTATATTTTTTAGATTTTTTTAAAAAATTATCATCATTATTAACTAATTTTGTTACTTTTATGTGAACCTCCTTTGTTTTATGTTTATTTTTCATTTTTTGTGAAACTAATAGAAATTGCTCTTCATATTGTAATAGTTTCTTCAGAGATTTAGATTATATATGCTGCGAGATTATTTTTTTTGGGCAGCAAATGGTAAAAAAAAAAAAGTGTATTAGCAGGTTCTGTTATTGTTTTGGGGAAATGTACTTTTTCTGATTTGGTTTGATCAATACATAAGAAAAAATTTTTCGGGGGCCTCAGGGGTTTTTAAAAAAAAATTTAGGTATTTTGCATAAAAAATAACCCTTAAGTATCATAGAAAACCAAGTGGGACCCTAAGGTCTTCATGCCGGGCATTTCCTGCATTGTGATATTGTCTAGCTGTACAGGGTAACTAGCATTTCCCATACTTATTTTCACTTCTTTTTTATTAAAAATTATAAAAATTTTTCTTTGTTTTCTTTTTTCCCCCTCTTTTTTTTATAGAAGGGCGGGGAAAGCACATTTTTCTGAGCCAAAGATTTTTTGGTATTAATAGGCATCAATCCAGTCAATATTTTTGGAAAGATTTTTACATTAGAAATTTTTTCTTTTCTATAATTTGAACATTGCCCAAGGACAGCCAGTGTGCAGGCAGTGCTCAAAAAGTTTTTTACTAGGCTAAGTCAGCCACATTGGCAGCAGCCAGTATTTACCAGTTGTGTATGAGTGCAGATGTTTTTTGTCTGATGACTCTGCCTGATTACAACCCAGCGTTCCAGTTTTTAGCCTGCAAAATTTATGCACGGACTATAGTTGGGGGAAAGAACACAAAAACTGTTAAAAGTAATAAGTAAAAAAAAAGTTTATATAAAGCATTTTAAAATGTAACTGGGCAGAAACACAAAATGTTTGAATTTTCCTGTGAGCTTTATAATTAAAATTATCCCAGCCCATGGGTGTCACTGGGATGCATGGGGTAGAACTTAAAAACCTGCTTGATGGAAAAAGGGGGACCATGAAATAACCCTTGCGGAGGAGCACTGTGCAAAGTTAAATATTTCCAGCAGTTAGAATATTAGAATATTTTAAAAAATTCACATTGAAGTGAGCGTGTTCAAAGGGAGTCCAGACCAATTGTCGAAAAATTTATTTTTTAAAAATTTTTGCATTTTACACCATTAAAGCATGAGCAATGACGTTTCATTTTAATGCACTCATTTTTCATTGTACTTCCTTCCTGTAAATATAATTTTTAAAATAGGTTCTTTAGAGCATTTTTTAAATTTTTAATGGGTTTTCTTAAAAGCACTTTTATTTGATTTCTTTAGAGTTAAAATTTTTTTTTCAGCTATGAAAAGGTTCATATTACAGCAAATATAATTGGTACTAACTTTCATATGGACAAGTAAAAAACACGGGGATTTAATCCAAAAAAATTTTAAATAATTGAAAGAAATTTAATG
>NC_051400.1:15685352-15685728 GCF_015228065.2 Penaeus monodon
TATTCTACTTTTTACCTTGATACTATGAGTGTGTACATTTTTTCATTAGTGTGGAAAAAAAAAATATTTAAGAAAAATATTGTTCCTAACTCATCAATATCGTTCTTTTCCTATTAAAGGGGAGTAGTGATACGTATAAATCACATACACAAGGGTTTTTTAAAAAATTTATTTGTTAGCCATTTATACTTTTTTACTTTTTTTGGTTTTGACATTTCCCTCACAGGAAAAAAAAAGTATACTAAATGCTAATAAACATACTTTCTCTACTTTTTTCATGTGAAATTTTAATTTTCTGAATAAGCTAAAGGGGGAGGGAGATGGAACAGAGTAATTGAAATGGATTTGTATGTGAATACATGAGTAGGTAGTGTTA
>NC_051400.1:15685841-15686016 GCF_015228065.2 Penaeus monodon
TGGGGGGGTGGGGGTGTGTGTGTTTTTTTGTTATTTTGAGATTATATCCCCATCTGAAAATTTTTTCCAAAATTCCTTTTTTAAGGGTGATCTAAAATTCGGAAAATTAAAAGAAACAGTTGTCAGTTGATCCCCCACTGAGTGATCAGTTTGACATTAGTTAAGTTTTTTGGAG
>NC_051400.1:15686073-15686181 GCF_015228065.2 Penaeus monodon
TCATAGGTACAAGCTAAGCTTCCTAACACTTCAAGGCTTTCCAACCCACAAATTTGTATAAAACGGATTCCATAAAAGACAAATTAAGACTAGGTTATTATGGAAGGG
>NC_051400.1:15686236-15686902 GCF_015228065.2 Penaeus monodon
GTTTGTATCCTTTATATTAAGTTATCCTTTGATACAACATATATTATTTATACTCTTTTTTTATATGCTCAATTTTAACCATAACTGCAAAAGCTCTAATTTGCTGGGCAAAGTAGGCTCTGAAAAAATTATTTGAACCCCCAATTTAAACTCAATAAATTTAAAAAAAAATTTGAAAAAACGATACCACGAATGATCAAGTATAAAACTTGCCCTTATATTTTATAAAGTTTTACAGCATATAGAATTATAAAAGGGGGACATACAGAACACTGCACACCTGTGCAAGAACATAAGAGTGTAAGTGTATGGATGTAAAAGCATTGAGACTGTAATTTTTTTCTCAGTGATGAATGAAATAGTAGAAATATCAAACTAATGAAGATGGAACAAAAAGGGGGCCTTTTTTCATTTTTTTTCCTTTCGAAATATTTCCAATCATGCCCAAATTTGCCTCAAAAAATATTAAAAGAAAAACAGTTCCAGTGGCAGTAAAATTCAAGCAATAACATGTTTTGACATTACTTTTTTTTTTTTTTACAGATTCCTTTTTCACATTTTTCTATTTCTTTTTCTTGTAGTTTATTATACACAAACTACCATTTATAAATGGAAAAAGAGGAGCCCTGTGAGACAGTAAACATCAAATCATAAAAGGTTACTAGA
>NC_051400.1:15686935-15687270 GCF_015228065.2 Penaeus monodon
CAATATTTTTCCTTCTAGCAATACGAGACTACATTTGCCTCACAACTTTCCCACCCATTTCTAAAATGCTCTGTTCCACTTGATGGCTTGAATGATGTCCATGTAGTGGACTCTTGCCAAAAAAGTGGAAACAAGCTCATACTCCAGCTGCCCTCCTTGGCGATCTGAGGTCACAACTCCCATCTCCTCCATCCTCTTCTGCTGTTCTCGGCTTGAGTACTGCTTCCTGTGGTGAGTGCCCGAGAGCCTTGCCTCACAAAGGACTTTGGTAGTGAGACACAGTAACCACTGCATAATCTGTAAGGGAATGAACAAGGGTACCTCAACATAGTGTA
>NC_051400.1:15688824-15688941 GCF_015228065.2 Penaeus monodon
AAAAATTTTATATTAATTTTAAAAATTATAAATGAATATTAATAATTTAAATTTTTAAATATATAATAAAAAAATTTTTATAAAATAAAAAATTAAAAAATTTAACCAATTAATTCA
>NC_051400.1:15689908-15690075 GCF_015228065.2 Penaeus monodon
CCTCAAAAAACTACAAAAAACAACCCCCACACACACACCTGCCCCCACATGACACCAAACCCCCCACACCACCACCACACCACCCACACCAAAACCACCACACACGCACACCCCCCAACCAAACACCCAACACCACACCCCCACCCCCAACACACCACACACAATAC
>NC_051400.1:15690147-15690219 GCF_015228065.2 Penaeus monodon
GGACCTGCACCAACCCAAAAACACGCACAACCAGGCCCACCCGCACCACCACGAAAGCAAAACCAACCCGGG
>NC_051400.1:15690292-15690758 GCF_015228065.2 Penaeus monodon
AGGGGCAAAATTTTAAAGTTAAAAGTGTGAGATGAGTTTTATTGAAAAAAAAAAATATTTTATTTAATTTAATTTTAATTTTTAATTTTATTTTTTTTTTGATTAATTTTAAATTTTTTTTTAATTTTTCACAGGGGTCCCTTTTCATTTCCCCTTAAAAAGGTGGGTTTGTTTATAAAATCCGGAGGAAGGTTGGGACTAAAAAAGGAAAAAAGTATGCCAAAAAAAAAAGGGGGGATTTGCCTAATCGCCAAACACTAGAGACTTTTTTCCCTTTTTTGGGGAAAAATTGGTCATTTTGCCTAAAGGGAAAACATTTAAAAGGGTGGGGAAATTGGGGAAAAAAAAAGTTCATTCTAAAAAAAAAATTTTCTTAAATATTATTATCATATTTTTTTGTTTCTATAACCTTAATTTATGTTCTGCTCACGGGCCCTTTTTTTTCCTTTAAATGGGGGTTTGTGAT
>NC_051400.1:15690799-15691317 GCF_015228065.2 Penaeus monodon
GTTGTAAAACGTTATTCTTTGAATTATCCCCCAAAATTTTCTTTTAAATTTTGAGGAAATTTGTCATATTTTAGAACATTTCAGAAAAGGAAAAGAAATGAAGATAGGCACCTTTTAGTTCCATCTTCATTAGTATTGATATTTCTTAACTATTTCATTCATCACTGAGAAAAAGGTTACAGTCTCAATGCTTTTACATCCATACACTTACACTCTTATGTTCTTGCACAGGTGTGCAGTGTTCTGTATGTCCTTTCATAATTGCTATATGCTGTATACTTTATAATATATAAGGACACGAGTTTGTATATCTTGATCATTCAGTGGTATCAGTTATTTTCAAATTTTCTTTTAAATTATTGAGTTAAATTGGTGTTCAAATAATTTGCAGAGCCTACTTTGCTCCAGCAAATAGTAGAGCATTTTGCAGTTATGGTTAACTTGAGCATATAAAAAAAAGAGTATAACTAGATATATGTATGTATCAAAGGATATACTTAATATAAAGGATACAAACA
>NC_051400.1:15691372-15691485 GCF_015228065.2 Penaeus monodon
CCCTTCCATATATAACCATATGTCTTGAATTTGTCTTTTATGGAATCCTGTTCATACAAAATTTGTGATAGGAATGCCTTGATAGTGTTAGGAAGCTTAGCTTGTACCTATGA
>NC_051400.1:15691540-15691698 GCF_015228065.2 Penaeus monodon
CTCCAAAAAACTTAACTAATGTCAAACTGATCACTCAGTGGGGGATCAACTGACAACTGTATTCTTTTAACTTTTCCAGAATTTGTAGATCACCATTAAAAGGAGGAATTCTGGAAAATTTTCAGATGGGGGATATAATCTCAAGCATGAACAAAAAT
>NC_051400.1:15691821-15692205 GCF_015228065.2 Penaeus monodon
TAACACTACCTACTCATGTATTCACATACAAATCCATTTTCAATTACTCTGTTCCATCTCCCTCCCCCTTTAGCTTAATTCAGAAATTATATATTCACATGAAAAAAGTAGAGAAAGTATGTTTATTAGCATTTAGTATACTTATTTTTCCTGTGATGGTAAATGTACAACACAAAGAATAGTATATGTATATATATGGCTAGACAAATAAATATTTTAATAAACACCTTGTGTATGCTGTATTTATACTGTGAGTCACTACTCTTCAATCAGGAAAGAGAACAGATATTGATGAGTTAGGAACAATATTTATTCTTAAATATTTTTTCTCAACACTAATGAAACTGTACACACTCATAGTATACAAGGTAAAAAGTAGAAGTA
>NC_051400.1:15692730-15692980 GCF_015228065.2 Penaeus monodon
TTTCTTTCAAGTTAGTAAAATTTATTTGTGAATTAAATCCAGTGTTTGACTTGTCACATATGAATGTTAGATACCAAGTTATATTATGCTGTAGATATGACACCTTTACATAGCATGAAAAATCAGATTTATAAACTCTAAAGAGAATCTAAGTAGAAGTGCTTATAAGAACCTATTAAAAATTTAAAAAGTGCTCTAAAGAACCTATTAAAAATTATATTCACAGGAAGGAAGTACAATGACAAAATAG
>NC_051400.1:15693072-15694196 GCF_015228065.2 Penaeus monodon
GACTCCCTTTGAACACGCTCAGCTTCATATAGTGAATTTTAACATATTCTAATATTCTAACTGCTGGAAATATTTAATCTTTGCACAGTGCTCTCCGCAAGGATTATTTCAATGGTCTTTTACCATCAAGCATGTTTTAAGTTCAATAGCCTATGCATCCACAGTAGACACCTATGTCTAGGGGATAATTTTAAGTATAATGAGCCTCACAGGAACTTCATCAGTTTGTGTTACTGCTCCAGTTACATATTTAGTAATATGTCTTATATATACTTTTTCATCATTATTACTTTTAACAAGTTGATGTGTTCTTTCCCTAAACTATAGTCAGTGCATAAATTTAGCAGGCTAAAAACTGGAACGCCTGGGTTGTAATCAGGCAGAGTCATCAGACAATAAGCATGCTGCACTCATACACATACTGGTAGTACTGGCTGCTGCCAGATGTGGCTGACTTAGCCTAGTAAACAACTTTATGAGCACTGCCTGCACACTGGCTGTCCCTTGGGCAATGTTCAACTATATAGAAAAGAAAATATACTAAGTGTAAATATCTTCCAAACTATTGACTGGATTGATGCCTATTAATACCAGAAAAAATCTTTGGCATCAGAAAAAATGTGCTTCCCTGCCATTCTATAAAAAAATGAGGGGAAAAATGAAAACAATGAAACTTTTTATAGATGTTTAATAAAAAAGAAGTAGAAACATAAGTATGAGAGACTGCTATGTTAACACTGGTACAGCTAGACAATATCACAATGCAGGACAATGCACCTGGCATGAAGACCTGTATGGGTCCCAGCTTGATTTTCTAATGGAATACTTAATGATTATTTTTTATGCAAAAATACCTAACTTTTTTTCAAAACCACTGAGGCACCAGAAGTTTCTCTTATGTAGTTGTATCAACCAAAATCAGAAATGTACATTCCCAAGAGCAAATAACAGAATCCTGCTAATACACGTTTTTTTCTTTATCACATTAGCTGCCAAAAAATATAATGCATCTGCAGCATATATAACTTCTAAATCTCTGAAAGAAACTATTAGCAATACTGAAGAGCAATTGCTATTAGTATTCACAATTAATGAAAATAGAACATAAAACAAAGGAGGTTCAC
>NC_051400.1:15694302-15694557 GCF_015228065.2 Penaeus monodon
TCTTATCCCTCATTCAATAACTTTGATGATTGATTCCCACTTGTGAATTTTGTGTGGTTTTACCGACATCTAACTTCTGAAAATGACCATTATTATATGGTGATGTTAAGAGCCTATAATATCTGTGACCTTACAGTTACTATATTCTTTCTCTATCAAAGTACAATTAGGACATTCTTCTTGTAACATGCATAAAAAAAAGGTTTAAAGAATTAACTACTTTGAAACCTACATCTGAAATAACCCTTCAATGTA
>NC_051400.1:15694580-15694695 GCF_015228065.2 Penaeus monodon
ACAGTGCTGTGCAAAACTACCCATCCTCTGTTTTCACTGAATTCCATGTTGGCAAAATTATAAGATGGGTTCTAATTATGTTTATAGATGTGGTTATTCTAGGATTTCCTTCACC
>NC_051400.1:15694725-15694796 GCF_015228065.2 Penaeus monodon
TACATATTCCTTGTGTTCCAAGAAACCACTGAGTGCCTCATAAGTGATAATTACAAGCTATTACTATCATT
>NC_051400.1:15694824-15695018 GCF_015228065.2 Penaeus monodon
CTAGCATAAAGTACTACAGTGATGCAATAATGTAAAAATTACATAGTAAAGCTTCATTAATCTGTCCATGAATTAAATGAAGACTGTTTATTTACACTCAGTCATGTGAAATAATTCTGAGTCACATCTTCACTTCTCACTACTTCTCTACGGACTCAAGTTGCTTTGAAGCAAGAAACCTGATGGACATTAGC
>NC_051400.1:15695090-15695263 GCF_015228065.2 Penaeus monodon
TTAGCATAAGCAAAACAACATTGGGCACTGACAAAGTAATGACTTGCTGAGATACATGTAATTCTGAAATATTCTGGATTCATTCTTTTTTCTTTAGTTATGCTAAATGCACATTTGTCATTCAATACCACTAAAGGTCTACATACAACAAAATAAAACAACTTTGTTTCCAT
>NC_051400.1:15695315-15696779 GCF_015228065.2 Penaeus monodon
TTGTAGAGTAATTACGCTTTACTTCAAGACCTAATCATGCTGGAGTTCCTGTAAAAGTATGTAATTTTTTTAGTTTCTCCTTCAAATGCCAACAATTGAAGAAAACAGATGTATCACAAAACTTCAATTACAAGCATTTAAAAAAAAAAGGTACCATACAAAATACCACTTCCTTTTCCTTAACAGATCAAAGTTAGTGTATTCAAACTAATCAATAATTAGAAAGAGCAGGAACACTCCTTAAAAAAAAGTGTATTTCTGTCAATGTCCTTAAAAAAAATATACAAGGTATACTACATCTTATAAACCATAACATGTGTTTTAAGCTACCTATGATTTAAGGGCCATTTCAAAAAACTGAAATACATTTTGTCATAGTGACTTATACTGACCAAAGAGCTGTTCCAAAAATTCTTAAGTGTACTGGATTATACTCAATTCATTAACGATACTGAAGACCATGACACATGACATGTCAAGAACAGCAAATCATGCATACCATACTCTTGAACCAGAAGTACAATTCCCAACATGTAAAACTGCCATTTAAAAAAGTATCTGATAACCCAAACATGTTCTTTTACTCTTGTCTAAGTATGAGTTCTACATTTTTTTTCTCTATGCATCTTACAGCAAAAGTCAATGTACAAGTGTGCATGTGAAATCATTTCACATTGCTGTTTTTCCTCTAATAAAAAAGTTTCTCTGTGAGGAAAAATGGAAAGAAGAAAGGAAACAGGATTTAACACTGTTTTTCTTTTCTTTTATCACATAAAAAATAATTAAGTATATGATTATCATTTCTTTAACAATCATGAAGAATAAAACACAATGTAACATTCAAAATAGTAAGTAGCTTGAGAACAGAATACAAATACATTTGTAATTTGCCATTCCTAACAAAGCAAAGTTCACATACAAACTGTTTCAGTTTTCCTTGGGATTGTTCTCACTCAAAATAATTAATTCAAAATCTTATGATCAGCCAATCACTTTCCATGCCATTATCCTAATGCAATATTACAATTTTAAGGTTTGCTCTATCAAAATACATCTACAAGAAATCTTCTGTTTTTATTTATGAAAAATCTCTCTCTGATGAAGGTGCAACTTCTCTATTTGTATAAAAATACTTTACTGCAGAAGGAAATGGCTAAAATCCAACACAGAGTATTTAACAGAAATCAAAGAGTCCTTTGTACTATAGGACAGCACTGATTATGGAATTTACATTACTTCTTCCTCAAGAATTGTGTATGTGCTGTAACTACATCCTCCTGCAATTATGCTTCCTAAAAGTATGAAGAAAAATACATAATAAGGTTTCTACCACTGTTCTTATTCATAAGCTGGAATGTCTATGCATGTCAAGACTGATGGCATGGATATGGCAAAGGGAAAATCTGACAGTGGGGAAAAACAAAAGAATAAAAAACAGAATAAACAACCAAACAAAATCTATGC
>NC_051400.1:15697018-15697397 GCF_015228065.2 Penaeus monodon
AAAAAACATGTAATTTATCCTCAATCTTCACATCCTCAAAATATAATGAAAACAAACCAAAATCCTTTCTCTTTCCTCACTTGATTCAAGAGGAGTGTATATATATATTCCTAAAGCTTTATGAATTACAAGTGTATAGAATAACAGCAGCAGGAACATAAGGAGAAGGACGGTCTATTCGATTGTCACAACCACGATGAACTGCGTTGTATATTACACTGATTTGTAGTGTGGAATATCAATTGCTCAAAGCCTTATCTATTATCATTTCTCTTTAGGACTAAATATGTACCCATAAATAAGGGTTTCTTAACACTTCTTTTGTAGTTTACAACCAAAAATTACGCACTATGACAATCCATTGTGGAAAAAAAAAAGT
>NC_051400.1:15697422-15697908 GCF_015228065.2 Penaeus monodon
GATGTAATGAACTGAATACAAACTATCAGTACTACTCTAAAAATAGCAAAATTCATAATAAAAATTATAAGAATAATCTAAAGCGAGCAATATTTCAGAGAAAAAAAAACATAATGCGGACAGAAACTTCATGTAATCACCACCCAAATTTTTGTCACAATAACAATAAAAAAAATTGCTTTGAACCTGGGTTGCACAAAACCGAGATTCCTCCTCACATACTTTTCTAAGAACATATCAATGCCCCAAATATTATTGAGAAGAGTAATTTGAGAATATTTTCTGTCATTAAACCAGCTCGGATCACAGTCTGGGTCGGTTGAAGTAAATCACAGCCCTAAGTCACATTCGCAACCAATCCTGCACGAGGTAAGTTATTGTGTAAAATTTACCTACTTGTTTTCTTTCTTTTTAGCATTAGCATTGGGCAATAAGTAAGATAAAGGTATTATAATACAACTCTTGACAATCTGTTGATGTAAACCT
>NC_051400.1:15697954-15698172 GCF_015228065.2 Penaeus monodon
TGAACGTGCAGTACAAGATCTTCCAGAAATAACAATAATATTGTTATTTTAGGGATTAATTTTGTTTTTCACGAGTACATTGAAGATAATAATACAATGAAATATAAATATTTTCTACTCATGGTAAAAACAGCAAAATCAAAATGAAGAAATTTGACAAACTACTATAGCCGTAGTATCTTCAGTACTGTTTGCTATGATAATAACAATGGCAGAGG
>NC_051400.1:15698200-15699253 GCF_015228065.2 Penaeus monodon
TTGTCATCACAACGCAAAATATGGAGAGCAAAAGTTGTTAAATCAATATAATTAAAAACAATTTCCACACACTTTCAAGTCCATGATATCAGTAAAACAAAAAAACAATGATATAAAACAAACTCATGATAAGGTACATCAAAAAAACGGAAAAAATATACCGGGGAAAAATCAATTAGGATATACATTTACCACAATGACTATTTCTGTAAGGTCTTTTAAAACTATACAACTCTATTTTTAAAGGTATGAAAGCAGAAAGTAACACTTACACAACACTAACAGCAAGGGACTAAATATAACGACAAGAAAGGCCATAGCAAGCCTTTGGCAACCTAGCTGCAAGACAAAAATGAAAACAAAGCAATAATAATCAAAAACCATTAAAAAGCCCAATAACTATTATGAGAATAGTTTAAAATAAAAAAACAAAACTGACCAAGAGTAAATACAAATATCAATAAAAAAAAAATGTACATACTAATAAAAATGAATACACACAAAACAAGTAAGTTGCTAATTACACATAGGCCTAAGACTAAGAAGCAACTTACATCATCACAACTGGGTTCTCAAAGGCTAGATGCCTTGCTCTCTTTGGCTCAGCAACACGGATTAGGCAAAAGCATCGTTAAAAATGTAAAACACCATATTTTGTACATTTAGGCAATGTGAAGATGATGAAAACTGCTAAGTTCAACTACTGATTAGGGATTTTGAAATGGAAAAGAGGAGGAGACACAGAAAATAGGGGAAAAATCAAGAAGGAAAGAAATAAACCTCAATAATCTGGAAGTGGCACCTTTTTAATTCTAGAAAAATACTTAAAAAAGTGTCAGGGTATTGGTATTTCTAGCTCATACAACTATCTGCTAACAAGCCATTAAATTGTAATCATTTACACAAATGTCTGAGATGTCTATTATCAAAAGATGCTACAAAATGACCTTATGAAGGAAATAATACAATATAAGATCAGAGAGAATGGATAATACCATAAATAAGCTCTGTTACTTATTATACATAATAGGAGAAAGAATTTGGAAAAAGGTT
>NC_051400.1:15699305-15701448 GCF_015228065.2 Penaeus monodon
CTTAAAAACTAATCATCATCATAAACTGCAGTAGCCAAAGCAGCTGAAAGACCTAGTCAATATTGTATTTCATGAGTATCTCTTGTAGTCAGCAGGGCCTGCATCTTGAAATGAACATCATGAAGAAATCCCAAACTAGAAATATCTTACTGGTTCAAGCCTGTGTGTGCATTATAGCTTGAATATGCCATGGAAAGCTTCTGCACATTGGCTTCATTTGTGTTATCTGGGCAATAGAATGCACACTGTATTGAGGAGATGGGTAGAAAAATAATTCTAGATGCTATTGATTACCTGGTGTTTTAAAATGTCACAAAAACTTTCTCTGCATGTTTTTTTTTAAGTATAACTAAGAATAGCATGTTATTTCTAATAAAGTATAAACATTAAAAACATTTAAATACTTAAATAGTATTGCAAATACTTGCAATCAATATTTAATACAAAAGTAAGTGTGACAACCAAACAGATAAAGCTTATTTTATCATGATCTTTATTTCTCATGCAATATCACCCACACATGGCCGTACACACTGTACACAAACCTGCAAACTCTCATCTCTCTCTCTCCCTTAAACTAGGTAACTAACTCACTCTCTTACATAAAATTACTCACTCTCTTACAAAGACAGACAAACACAAATGAGTTTGGCAAAAAAAATCACTGGATTACAAGACGTCACTGCAAAAAATGGAGATAGGTCAAAACATGAACTTTTGAAACCCAAACAATTGTTAAATGTTGCTAAAAGTTAATGTAAAAAGTAGTTTGGGTGTTTTTTACTTACATCTAACTGGATCATTTGTGCTTTTGTGGAAAAATTAAGACCTTCCATTTGAAAAAAAAAAAGGCAAAAGGTGGTAATTCTAAATGTCTTCCAGGAAAAAAAATCTATATCATCAGAAAAGGACTCTACCACAAGCAAAACAAAAAGAAAAGAATTTACAAAAAATCATATAAATGATATGCAACATTGCTGATAAACACATTTCTATTACAAATGTAGTGTCAAACTAAAAAATGCAAAACAAACAGAAAAAACTTTCCTCAAAATGGATTTCTCATTTGCCTTACTTCATTGATGAACAGGTGCTGGCAATGATACATTTGATAATGAGGTCGCACAGAGGCATTCCCCTTCGATAATCATCTACAGGTTTAGTATGAAATGCTTAATGGCGCTAAGTCATGATTTTTTTCTTTTGTGTCTAATGAAGATAAGCTCTCTTCTTACAAACAGGAACAAGAAATGGACATGGACATACGGCAAATAAAATATTGTCATTAAATGCAACACTAGATATTCAAAAACTATGGAATTATGCACCAGTAGAAGAATGCAAGACCATTGAAAAAAGAATGAAGAAAAAAGGTAACATAATGATATCTTTTTTTAACATCTTGCTGACAGCAATAAATCACACATGCACAAAAACATGTCCTGCACGAAGACAATATTCACAGACATTAAAATGGTGTCACCTTTCAAGTGCCTGTCTCATAAGTCGAAATCATCTACATCCAGGTATCAAATTTGCAAGACCACCTCTTCAGGGGAGATTATACACAAAAAGCTTATCCCACCATCATATCTGCTTTCCTTCACATGCACCACTTGAACTGCTGATACTGATAAGCATACTAATAAGACCTAAATGGTGCCAAATGTATGTAAATGCACTCACACATTCAAATAGGACATTTTTAAAAATCCCTGATATTGTCTGGTGCTGGTACTGCTTTATACTGATATATTCCATTATTGTTAACCCATGTTCATGACCAGTGAATTCAAATTTGTGGAAAAAAAAGATATCAATGAAATCCAAATTATAAAAAAGATAAAAAGGAAATGTCTTAAAAACTGGAGATACCTTAAACTTGTGTCAAATATAATAAAATATCATTTTAGTAGTTTTTGAAACTTTCTCTTCAAATGAATGTGCTATGCCATAAACTCTCAACGTGGGTTTACAACAACTCAAATATCTCAAACACTGGAGCCAAGCTACAGCTACATGTAACCTTACTGATTATGATTGAAGCTTGGATACATGTTATTTTTATGGGACACATTAACCAACATACAAGTGAAGCTCATAATTACAGTGATACTTGTGTTGCCTCTAGAGCTACAGCACA
>NC_051400.1:15701490-15702277 GCF_015228065.2 Penaeus monodon
GCTTTCTGTCGTACAAATCAACAGAGATTCATCTTGTCTTAAATAAATAAAATATGGGAAAGTGATGAACATGTAAATAGGTCATGGGTTTAAACAGATGATTATGCTTATGTACATATAATATTTCTAATGTTGAAAAAAAAAAAGAGACCAAAAAATGCATAACTATTTATATATAAAAATAATTAATCACAATTTCTCATTATTGTCAATTATTTGACGAGTAAAAACCCTCTCACGTTTGCTATGAACTTCTCAAAGTTGTCTCTAAACTTGAATCCGATTGATGCGGTCGGCTGAGAGCTCAACGTTGGCTGTCAGCTGCGTGAAGGCTTCAGCCAGACGCTGCCCAGTGGTTGGTCAGACTGGCTGTGCAGTAGGGCCTGAACCAAGTCTTGATAGTCAACCTGAGTAAGAACACAAATTTCATATTAAGAAGTGTCTGTGAACAGAAAATCAGGATATCAGGATGATACTTTAGGTTATTGTTTTATAATCCTTTCGATATGGAAAATGCTCTTGTTAGCATCATCATAGAAAGACATAATTTCCTATGGTCTGAACCTATCAGTTCCCTTTATAACAGATCAGTAGCAGGTGGCATAATACAGTACATAATGCCAGAAAACTGTATTGGAGGTGTCACTTGTTAAGGATTAATGAAAATTTCTCAAAACTGTTTCCTCCTTTTGATATGTTGGACCAGCAACTCTCTCTCAATTCCTTCTGAATTCTGAGATTTTTGTGAAGCACATCCTATAATGGGAATGCTCATTTTGAATCATTA
>NC_051400.1:15702476-15702644 GCF_015228065.2 Penaeus monodon
TTTAGGTATGTTGTGGGTATGTAGGCTAGAAGTCAATTTGAACAGTAATATGTAAGCAGTTCAATTAAAATCGAGCAATAAGCGCAAGCAAACTCCCAGAGGCGAGTGCCGCTTCGCACTGGACGCCCAGGCCAGTGAGTTGAGCTGCAAGGGTCGGCTGGTGAGGGA
>NC_051400.1:15702694-15702832 GCF_015228065.2 Penaeus monodon
GAGACACGTGATCTGGCCTGTCCGAGATTATCGATCTCGGAAGACCGTCGCCTGGAAGCCAGGTTATGCAACATCTCCACAGGCGCATCAGTGCAGCGCAGCGTTCGGGTTGGCTTCTTCGCTTTTACGTAAATTACG
>NC_051400.1:15702897-15703106 GCF_015228065.2 Penaeus monodon
GTCAATAAATGAGTACAGATGGGATTCCCCCCCCCCCCCCCTTGTGGTTGTCCGAATGCGTTGCTTGCGGATTGAGGTTGCTTTCCCCCGTTCGAATTGGTTTTGCCTTGACTTCATATTTTATAATGAGAGATTCGGTGTCTTCCTTAATTATGAGTATGTTAGGGTGACATATAGAGTCTACACACGCATACTCATACACATACATG
>NC_051400.1:15703165-15703681 GCF_015228065.2 Penaeus monodon
TATTTGATATAGGTTATCATAATTGTGTTTTTGAATTTGAATAATTTTTTCGGTTTAGAATATTGTCCAGAAATAACGGTTCCGCGAATATTATTACTGCTTACAAAAATTGTCCAGTTTCCGCGGTGAGTAATGCAATTTAGAGTTCCATTATCCTTTTATTTATTTCTCTGTTGTCTCACAGTTCTCAGTTATTCGAGTTTTTTTTTCTGCTTCCTGTGTTTATCTTCTCTTATTTGTATTTGCATTGCTCAGCTGATGGGAACGAGGATTATAGCAATACTGAAAAGAGTGTTTGCAGAAACATCGGAAATCCTCCATTATTTTTACATTCAGGGATTTTCCTATCATGTTTCCGTGTGACCTTGAGTCCACTGTCGTATAAGAAACTTAAAAAAAAAAATTAAAGCACCAATTGTCAATTTATAGTCAATTTTGTTGCAGGATTTTTTTTTGCAAAATATATATCGTACGCATTTATTCCTGTGTTAAGTTTTGTGCGATTTCGTTTATTGC
>NC_051400.1:15703708-15703797 GCF_015228065.2 Penaeus monodon
TCAAGCCTGGCGCACGAGAACAGGTGTGATCACGCGGCAACGCTGCACCACGAACGAGGTTGCAATGTGACTCTGAAGATTGTGCAGGT
>NC_051400.1:15703823-15703989 GCF_015228065.2 Penaeus monodon
TCGTGACCTTGACCTCGCCGCATTTTGGTTGGATGTTAGGTCACAGTTTGTTTGCTGTATGTAATTGGCATGTGTGGTTCTGGTCGGATTTTTATGTGGTGGTATTGTCTGTTGGGTATTTCTAGGTGGGAAGGTTTCTGAGACCGATCTTGTTTCGAGGGGTTAC
>NC_051400.1:15704086-15704184 GCF_015228065.2 Penaeus monodon
GCTGATGGTAGTGGGGATGGTGGTGGTATTTATTGTTTCTTTTATATGATCTGTTGAAATCATGGTATTCGTTGGATGTGGGTCGACGTAGATTGCTC
>NC_051400.1:15704544-15704738 GCF_015228065.2 Penaeus monodon
AAAATTCTATAAATAAACTACATGCGTTATACTGTGTCAGTAATATGCGCGGGTATATAAAAATTGGCACACTGTGGACCTTGCTCTGGATTTCTGGTCCTTTTGAAGTATAGTTTTTTTTCTTATAGAAGGGCGATTGGTAGACATGCGATTAATTCGCATGTAGTAATATAAGTGTCTGAAATATGAAGTAA
>NC_051400.1:15704776-15705229 GCF_015228065.2 Penaeus monodon
GCTACGAATTGTTATGTTTCTTTGAATTAGGAGGTAACTCACGCCACGCTAGATCCTTGTCAGAGTATCGAGAACATGCGAATGATTTATGATAACCTGTCAAGGCAGAGAATGTTTATACGTAATGGTGAATGCTAGAACGCCTACTTTTATAAGTATATTGTTAGCTGGATAGATAAAAACGTAGAATAAACAACAACTTTTCTCCTCCTCCTCTCTCGGTCTTCAGGAGGCGATATCCCGCGCAGGATGGCTGCACAACCCGGAATTCTGGGCGAACCAGAAGGAGGCACAGGAGGGCGACCCGTGCGAAGTCCTGGAGGAGGAGCACGTCTTCTCGCTGGCCGACTTCGAGCTCGGGTCAGTCATCGACAAGGGCTGCAGCGCCGTCGTCTACGCGGCCAGGTGGAATTTGGGTGAGTTGGAACGGTAGGAAGGGAATTCTTCAAGTTA
>NC_051400.1:15707518-15708429 GCF_015228065.2 Penaeus monodon
GCATGTACAAATGGTTATATGTAATATCTTATTCTTACTTTCCTTTTGCTTCCCATTAGATACAACAGAAGATAATGACCCTGCCTGCCCACCTACAAAGAGACAAAAATCAGAATCTCCACTCACTCCAAGCAAAAATGGTAGCGAACCAGATGAGGGGGAGACTTCCTTGTCTCATGAAAAAGAAGAGGCTCAAACTCCTGGAGAGCTGACTATCCCAAGAGACTCGCCAAGACAAGTTGAATCTGACAAAGATATGAGAGTTGATGAGGACCATTCAGCTTCCTCCACCGATATTAGTCCAAATCGGAAGATGAGGAGAGTGAAATTCAAGGAGAGGAATGATGAGAATGAGAGCCTTCTAAAGAGGTCGCAGCCGATGTCCCAGGGAGCAGTTGCTAAAGCAAGCACTGAACATCTTAACAAAGGTAGAAGAAAAGCTGGGATTTTTTATTGGAGGAAATTAACAGTTCATGGATGATAACTCTTGTTATGATTTCTGGAGTAATAAATTGCATATTTAAAGTAATATTTGAAGTAATAAATTGCATATTTAATCTCTTTTTGCCATTGCAGATTCTAATACTGAGGACACAGTCAGTTTGGAGAAGTATCCTCTGGCCATTAAGATGATGTTCAACTATGAAGCAGAGTCCAATGCACCAGCTATCCTCAGAGCTATGTACAAGGAGATGCTTCCTGCCCGCAGTTTGCAACTGGATGAAGCACAGCTGGAGTGGCAAGAAAGGTTATTATGAAGAACAAGATCTTTTATGTTATTCATGTTATTAATATTACCATTATGAGTAATTTTATGTCCTTCCATCTTTTTTTTTCTGTCTCTGTTGCTTACCTTCTTCCATCTTCTGTCTCCTCTTTTGGTTTCTGTTGTCTTGCCTCATATTCTGGGA
>NC_051400.1:15709451-15709580 GCF_015228065.2 Penaeus monodon
TGAACGAGACACCTTTTCATTTTTGGATATCATGAAAAATAGTGAAATGATAGAGATATTTTCCCAAGACTTAAACCCATGTTAGAATTATCTTTTTCATCTTAATCTTTTCTGAGAACTTAGTTTGAG
>NC_051400.1:15709724-15710568 GCF_015228065.2 Penaeus monodon
TAGTGGTTGGTCTCTCTAACAGCAAAGTGCTAAACAATTAGTAACTCTATAGACATTTATATATTAGTATGATTTTAAAAGTTATAATACAATACAATTACATTACAGGTTCTGCAGCAAACAGTTACGACTGCCAACACATCACAACATTGTAGACATGCCTTGTGTCTTTGTTGATCGCATTCCTTTTCTGGAGGACTCGATGCAGTTATATCCTGATGCTCTTCCCATGCGATTAAACCCAAGAGGTTCTGGCAGAAATATGAGTCTCTTTTGTGTCATGAAGAGGTAAGGATATATTAACAGGTTGCAATTTAACAAATAAAATTTACCTATAGTATATTATTTTATGAATGTTTATAAGTTCTTTGTTTTCATTTTGATGAAGAACTCCTGATGAGTGCAAATGTATTTAATGTTATGTTCTGATGCATATGTGGCACATCATGTGGGAGTTAGGTATGCTTTGCTTTGTGGCTTCATCTAAGTGACCTAATTATGGGACACACTTCTTTAGAAGGTTAAAGTGGTGTAGGTTATATCTTAGATATTTTGAAGGCATACAAATGAAATGTGAATAAAGTTATAATTATATTTTAAAATTTATCTGATGATTATAAGCTTTAAGAAATTAATAAGGAGCAATATTATTTGTGTTTCCATTCATGCTTCTAGATACAACATGAGTTTGAGGGAATATGTCAGACAGTATGAGATCCCAAGGCGCACTTCGCTTCTGTTGCTTACCCAGCTGCTTGAGGCAGTGCTGCATATCAGTAAGCACAATGTGGCCCACAGGTATGTTTTTACAAGTTACTTTGATTAAGCCAATGTTGCTGGGAAC
>NC_051400.1:15710818-15711882 GCF_015228065.2 Penaeus monodon
AAGTACAATGGATTAATAAACTGATTTTACTCCTTTTGCAGTGCCAATCTCTTTGGCCTTTAAATCTTAAATTGCATTAAGAATTTCATGAAAAGGACATCTGAGATTTTAGAAATTACTCTCCTTAACTAATTCAACATATTTTGCTGCATCTTTTGGTAGGGGAAATAGTGTTTGAAAGTTGGTGTAGTTTCCTTCTTAGCCAGACATAAGTGTATAGAAAAAAATAAAAATTAGAAAAAATTATTGACAGGGACCTGAAATCGGACAACATCCTTCTGTCTCTAGCTGAGGGATGGCAATACCCTCATTTAGTGCTGACAGATTTTGGATGCAGTGTTGTGACTGAAGACACAAGTATGACCGTTCCTTTTCCGTCTCGAGAAGTTGATCCCAGACAGGGCAATAGTGCACTCATGGCTCCTGAGGTAATGATTTGTTTAGAGTTTTATTTGATGTTTTTATGTGAGTTCCATACCATTCTCTTTCCTTTGTGGTCATAAATCTATTTTATTGTATTTACATATTGAACATTCACTCTGTAGGGAATTATTTGACTAATGGCATTAATACTGGTATTATTTGTAAAATTTGCTAATTTCAAAAGAAAATTTAGCTCATATATAAGCCATTTAATAGTAAAAAAAGGATTGAATAGGTATATTTTAATTTAGTTTTCATTTTACAATCATAAATCATTCTGATTTTCTGTCCACATTTCAGGTGAAAACAGCAATTCCAGGATTTCTGCGGCCTGTAAACTACTCCCATGCAGATTTGTGGGCTGTTGGTGCTCTGGCTTATGAAATGTATGCTATGGAGAACCCTTTTTGTCACATCCATCCCAGCACAGGAAACAAGCAGCAACCTTTAGACTCCTTTAATTACAAGGAATCCCAGTTGCCACGGTTGCCCAAGAGTGTGCCTCCAGCTGTCAGGCATCTCATTCATGACCTCCTTCGCCGAAACCCTCGAAATGTGAGTACCTCTTGTCTGGTTGTATACTCTTTGCATGTCTCTTCTTTCCTTTCCCCCCTTCTTTTCTCTTCATATCTCTTCTCTCC
>NC_051400.1:15711915-15712182 GCF_015228065.2 Penaeus monodon
CTTGTTCTCTTAGTTTCCTTCACATTTGTACATGACTGCATACTTATAACACATCATGCTTAAATGCTGGGCACACATTCAACATAACATCCTAAAATCCTGTGTGTTTCAGCGGCCAAGTGCCAATGTGGCAGCCACACTCTGTCAGTTAATTCTTTGGGCTCCAAGCAAATGGCTGAGTCGGCATTCCCTAACTCTTCCATCACAAACTGAGGTAAGATTTGTTTTTTTCCTAAGATTGTAAAATGATTGTATTGACAGAGATCT
>NC_051400.1:15712554-15712792 GCF_015228065.2 Penaeus monodon
AAAATTTTTTAATGTATAATAATGATTAATAATATAATTTTTAAATATTAAAAAATTAATAAATTATAATGTATAATTTAAATTGTTAAATTTTTAAAGATAATATAAAATTAATAAATATATAAAAATATTATATGTTATATATTATATTAAATATTATTTTTAAATAGTAAAAATATAAATTTTTTTGTAAATATATAATATAAAAAAAAAATATAAATTTTTATAAAGTTTTAAA
>NC_051400.1:15712883-15712975 GCF_015228065.2 Penaeus monodon
AAACTTAGTTTAGATTAATTTATAGATATATAATATATAGTATATTATAGATTAAGATGAAAAGTAAATATAGAAAAATAAGTAAAAATAAG
>NC_051400.1:15713034-15713145 GCF_015228065.2 Penaeus monodon
AAAAATTTTAAAAAAATATATAATATATAAAATAAAAATATAATATAATATATATAATAATAAATTATATAAACTATAAAAAAACATATAATAATAATTTTTTAAAATTTT
>NC_051400.1:15713366-15713532 GCF_015228065.2 Penaeus monodon
ATAAGATTAAAATAAAAAAAAAATAAGAAAAAAAAGAAAATAATATAAGTATATATAATATAATTATATTATATTTTATTTTATATTAAATAATTAATTAAAAATTTAATATAGATAATTAATAAAGAATAAATTAATAGTAATAATTTAAAATATTTAAAAAAAT
>NC_051400.1:15713622-15713861 GCF_015228065.2 Penaeus monodon
AATTTATTTTTAATATAAGAAAAGAAAGAATTATTATTATAAATTATAATATATATTTTAAAATAAATTAGGAATAAAAATTAATGATAAAATATAATATAAGTAATAGATATAAATTTATAATATATTATATAAAAGATAATAAATAAAATATAATATATATAAATAAAATGATATTATAAAATAAAAATATAAAGTAAAGAAGAGAATAAAAATATAAAATATATAAAAAAGATAGA
>NC_051400.1:15714917-15715165 GCF_015228065.2 Penaeus monodon
AAAAATTATATATAAAAAAAAGAAAATTTTTTAAATATAAAAAAATAAATATATAAATATATTAAATATTAAATTAAAAGTAGAAATTTTATAAATAATATAGAAATATATAGTTTTAAAAGAAAAGATAAAAAAAAGGGTGAAAAAATTTATAGGAGAAATAAAAATATTATATAAAAAGATATATTAAATATATAAATAATTTTTGATATATAAAAAAATATTTTAAGTAATATAATTTTATAAAA
>NC_051400.1:15718067-15718396 GCF_015228065.2 Penaeus monodon
TACACTATGTTGAGGTACCCTTGTTCATTCCCTTACAGATTATGCAGTGTTTACGTGTTCATAAAAAAGTCCTTGTGAGGCAAGGGGTCTCGGGCACTCCCCACGGGAAAAAGCAGACCAACCCCCGAGAAAGAGAAAAAGGAGGGGGAGATGGGAGTTGTGACTCAGATCGCAAGGAGGGAGCGGAGTATGAGTTTTTTCCCCATTTTTTTTGGCAAAGCCACTACATGGACATCATTCAAGCCATCAAGTGGAACAGAGCATTTTAGAAATGGGTGGGAAAGTTGTGAGGCAAATGTAGTCTCGTATTGCTAGAAGGAAAAATATTG
>NC_051400.1:15718429-15718518 GCF_015228065.2 Penaeus monodon
TCTAGTAACCTTTTATGATTTGATGTTTACTGTCTCACAGGGCTCCTCTTTTTCCATTTATAAATGGTAGTTTGTGTATAATAAACTAC
>NC_051400.1:15718574-15719087 GCF_015228065.2 Penaeus monodon
TGTCAAAACAGTTATTGCTTGAATTTACTGCACACTAGGAGACTGTTATCTTTTAATATTTTAGAGGCAAATTTGTCATGATTAGAGAACTATTTCAGAAAAGGAAAAGAAATGAAGATAGGCACCTTTTAGTTCCATCTTCATTAGTATTGATATTTCTTAACTATTTCATTCATCACTGAGGAAAAAGGTTTCAGTTCAAGTTTTACTCCATACACTTACACTCTTTTGTTTTGCACAGGGGTGCAGTGTTTTGTAGTCTTTTTATAATTGCTATATGTGAACTTTTAAAAATATAAGGGGCACGAGTTGATACTTGATCATTCAGGGACGTTATTTTTAAATTTTTTTTAAATTTTGAGTTAAATTGGTGTTCAAATAATTTGCAGAGCCCCACTTTGCCCAGCAAATAGTAGGCATTTGCAGTTATGGTTAACTTGAGCATAAAAAAAAAAGAGTATAACTAGATAATGATTATCAAAAGGATATACTTTAAAAAAAGGATACAAAATT
>NC_051400.1:15719130-15719247 GCF_015228065.2 Penaeus monodon
CACTTTTCCCTTTCCCTATAAACCTATGTCTTTAATTTTTTTTTATGGGAACTTTCATACAAAATTTTTGATGGGAAAGCCTTGATTTGTGTTTTGGAAGCTTGCTTTTACCCATGA
>NC_051400.1:15719331-15719455 GCF_015228065.2 Penaeus monodon
TGATCACTCAGGGGGGCAACTGACAAATGATTCTTTTTAAAATTTTCCGAATTTGTAGACACATTAAAAGGAGGAATTTGGAAAATTTTTTAGAGGGGGGGATAATCTCAAGCATGAACAAAAA
>NC_051400.1:15719594-15719944 GCF_015228065.2 Penaeus monodon
TCTGATTTTAATCAAATCCCTTTTTAATTCTTGTTCCATTCCCTCCCCCCCTTTGCTTAAATTTAGAAATTATATTTCACATGAAAAAAGTAGAGAAAGTATGTTTTTGCATTAGTAATTATTTTTCCCCGTGATGGTAAATGACAACACAAAGAATGTAAGTAATATATGGTAGACAAAAAAATTTTAATAAAACCTTTTGGGATTTCTGTATTTTTACTGTGAGTCACTCCTTTAAATAGGAAAAAGAAAGAATTGATGATTTGGAACAATATTTTTTCTTAAATATTTTTTCTAAAACAAGAAAAAGTCACACCATAGTTACAAGGTTTTAAAAAATGAAGTATTAA
>NC_051400.1:15720430-15721889 GCF_015228065.2 Penaeus monodon
CATTAAATTTCTTTCAAGTTAGTAAAATTTTTTTGTGGGAAATTAAAACCAGTGTTGACTTGGAAATTTTAAAGTAGATACCAATTATATTTTGCTTAAAAGGGCACCTTTACATGCATGAAAAATCAGATTTAAAATCTAAAGAGAATCTAATAGAAGTGCTTTAAGAACCTATTAAAAATTTAAAAAAATGCTCTAAAAACCCATTAAAAAATTTTATTTACAGGGAAGGGAAATACAATGACAAAATAGATGCATAAATGAAACGTCATTGGCTCATGCTTTAGTGGGGTAAAATGACAAAACGTTTAATAAAAGAATTGTTGACAATGGTTGAGATCCTTTGAACACGCTCAGCTTCATATAGTGAATTTTAACATATTCTAATATTCTAACTGCTGGAAATATTTAATCTTTGCACAGTGCTCTCCGCAAGGATTATTTCAATGGTCTTTTACCATCAAGCATGTTTTAAGTTCAATAGCCTATGCATCCACAGTAGACACCTATGTCTAGGGGATAATTTTAAGTATAATGAGCCTCACAGGAACTTCATCAGTTTGTGTTACTGCTCCAGTTACATATTTAGTAATATGTCTTATATATACTTTTTCATCATTATTACTTTTAACAAGTTGATGTGTTCTTTCCCTAAACTATAGTCAGTGCATAAATTTAGCAGGCTAAAAACTGGAACGCCTGGGTTGTAATCAGGCAGAGTCATCAGACAATAAGCATGCTGCACTCATACACATACTGGTAGTACTGGCTGCTGCCAGATGTGGCTGACTTAGCCTAGTAAACAACTTTATGAGCACTGCCTGCACACTGGCTGTCCCTTGGGCAATGTTCAACTATATAGAAAAGAAAATATACTAAGTGTAAATATCTTCCAAACTATTGACTGGATTGATGCCTATTAATACCAGAAAAAAATCTTTGGCATCAGAAAAATGTGCTTCCCTGCCATTCTATAAAAAAATGAGGGGAAAAATGAAAACAATGAAACTTTTTATAGATGTTTAATAAAAAAGAAGTAGAAACATAAGTATGAGAGACTGCTATGTTAACACTGGTACAGCTAGACAATATCACAATGCAGGACAATGCACCTGGCATGAAGACCTGTATGGGTCCCAGCTTGGATTTTCTAATGAATACTTAATGATTATTTTTTATGCAAAAATACCTAACTTTTTTTCAAAACCACTGAGGCACCCAGAAGTTTCTCTTATGTAGTTGTATCAACCAAAATCAGAAATGTACATTTCCCAAGAGCAAATAACAGAATCCTGCTAATACACGTTTTTTTCTTTATCACATTAGCTGCCAAAAAATATAATGCATCTGCAGCATATATAACTCTAAATCTCTGAAGAAACTATTAGCAATACTGAAGAGCAATTGCTATTAGTATTCACAATTAATGAAAATAGAACATAAAACAAAGGAGGTTCAC
>NC_051400.1:15721995-15722252 GCF_015228065.2 Penaeus monodon
TCTTATCCCTCATTCAATAACTTTGATGATTGATTCCCACTTGTGAATTTTGTGTGGTTTTACCGACATCTAACTTCTGAAAATGACCATTATTATATGGTGATGTTAAGAGCCCTATAATATCTGTGACCTTACATGTACTATATTCTTTCTCTATCAAAGTTACAATTAGGACATTCTTCTTGTAACATGCATAAAAAAAAGGTTTAAAGAATTAACTACTTTGAAACCTACATCTGAAATAACCCTTCAATGTA
>NC_051400.1:15722275-15722390 GCF_015228065.2 Penaeus monodon
ACAGTGCTGTGCAAAACTACCCATCCTCTGTTTTCACTGAATTCCATGTTGGCAAAATTATAAGATGGGTTCTAATTATGTTTATAGATGTGGTTATTCTAGGATTTCCTTCACC
>NC_051400.1:15722425-15722706 GCF_015228065.2 Penaeus monodon
TTCCTTGTGTTCCAAGAAACCACTGAGTGCCTCATAAGTGATAATTACAAGCTATTACTATCATTAAAAATAAAAGTAAAGAAAAAAAACTAGCATAAAGTACTACAGTGATGCAATAATTGTAAATTACATAGTAAAGCTTCATTAATCTGTCCATGAATTAAATGAAGACTGTTTATTTACACTCAGTCATGTGAAATAATTCTGAGTCACATCTTCACTTCTCACTACTTCTCTACGGACTCAAGTTGCTTTGAAGCAAGAACCTGATGGACATTAGC
>NC_051400.1:15722769-15722941 GCF_015228065.2 Penaeus monodon
TTAGCATAAGCAAACAACATTGGGCACTGACAAAGTAATGACTTGCTGAGATACATGTAATTCTGAAATATTCTGGATTCATTCTTTTTTCTTTAGTTATGCTAAATGCACATTTGTCATTCAATACCACTTAAAGGTCTACATACAACAAAATAAACAACTTTGTTTCCAT
>NC_051400.1:15722990-15724517 GCF_015228065.2 Penaeus monodon
TTGTAGAGTAATTACGCTTTACTTCAAGACCTAATCATGCTGGAGTTCCTGTAAAAGTATGTAATTTTTTTAGTTTCTCCTTCAAATGCCAACAATTGAAGAAAACAGATGTATCACAAAACTTCAATTACAAGCATTTAAAAAAAAAGGTACCATACAAAATACCACTTTCCTTTTCCTTAACAGATCAAAGTTAGTGTATTCAACTAATCAATAATTAGAAAGAGCAGGAACACTCCTTAAAAAATGTGTATTTCTGTCAATGTCCTTAAAAAAAATATACAAGGTATACTACATCTTATAAAACCATAACATGTGTTTTAAGCTACCTATGATTTAAGGGCCATTTCAAAAACTGAAATACATTTTGTCATAGTGACTTATACTGACCAAAGAGCTGTTCCAAAATTCTTAAGTGTACTGGATTATACTCAATTCATTAACGATACTGAAGACCATGACACATGACATGTCAAGAACAGCAAATCATGCATACCATACTCTTGAACCAGAAGTACAATTCCACACATGTAAAACTGCCATTTAAAAAAGATATCTGATAACCCAAACATGTTCTTTTACTCTTGTCTAAGTATGAGTTCTACATTTTTTTTCTCTATGCATCTTACAGCAAAAGTCAATGTACAAGTGTGCATGTGAAATCATATTCACATTGCTGTTTTTCCTCTAATAAAAAGTTTCTCTGTGAGGAAAAATGGAAAGAAGAAAGGAAACAGGATTTAACACTGTTTTTCTTTTCTTTTATCACATAAAAAATAATTAAGTATATGATTATCATTTCTTTAACAATCATGAAGAATAAACACAATGTAACATTCAAAATAGTAAGTAGCTTGAGAACAGAATACAAATACATTTGTAATTTGCCATTCCTAACAAAGCAAAGTTCACATACAACTGTTTCAGTTTTCCCTTGGGATTGTTCTCACTCAAAATAATTAATTCAAAATCTTATGATCAGCCAATCACTTTCCATGCCATTATCCTAATGCAATATTACAATTTTAAGGTTTGCTCTATCAAAATACATCTACAAGAAATCTTCTGTTTTTATTTATGAAAAATCTCTCTCTGATGAAGGTGCAACTTCTCTATTTGTATAAAAATACTTTACTGCAGAAGGAAATGGCTAAAATCCAACACAGAGTATTTAACAGAAATCAAAGAGTCCTTTGTACTATAGGACAGCACTGATTATGGAATTTACATTACTTCTTCCTCAAGAATTGTGTATGTGCTGTAACTACATCCTCCTGCAATTATGCTTCCTAAAAGTATGAAGAAAAATACATAATAAGGTTTCTACCACTGTTCTTATTCATAAGCTGGAATGTCTATGCATGTCAAGACTGATGGCATGGATATGGCAAAGGGAAAATCTGACAGCTGGGGAAAAACAAAAGAATAAAAACAGAATAACAACCAAACAAAATCTATGCAAAAAGGTTGGAGATACTAAGGATTTTTGCTATAAAAAATAACTAACAACAATAATAACAACTATAT
>NC_051400.1:15724683-15725071 GCF_015228065.2 Penaeus monodon
AAGATTAGAAAAACATGTAATTTATCCTCAATCTTCACATCCTCAAAATATAATGAAAACAAACCAAAATCCTTTCTCTATTCCCTCACTTGATTCAAGAGGAGTGTATATATATATTTCCTAAAGCTTTATGAATTACAAGTGTATAGAATAACAGCAGCAGGAACATAAGGAGAAGGACGGTCTATTCGATTGTCACAACCACGATGAACTGCGTTGTATATTACACTGATTTGTAGTGTGGAATATCAATTGCTCAAAGCCTTATCTATTATCATTTCTCTTTAGGACTAAATATGTACCCATAAATAAGGGTTTCTTAACACTTCTTTTGTAGTTTACAACCAAAATTACGCACTATGACAATCCATTGTGGAAAAAAAAAAGT
>NC_051400.1:15725096-15725583 GCF_015228065.2 Penaeus monodon
GATGTAATGAACTGAATACAAACTATCAGTACTACTCTAAAAATAGCAAAATTCATAATAAAAATTATAAGAATAATCTAAAGCGAGCAATATTTCAGAGAAAAAAAAACATAATGCGGACAGAACTTCATGTAATCACCACCCAAATTTTTGTCACAATAACAATAAAAAAATTGCTTTGAACCTGGGTTGCACAAAACCGAGATTCCTCCTCACATACTTTTCTAAGAACATATCAATGCCCCAAATATTATTGAGAAGAGTAATTTGAGAATATTTTCTGTCATTAAACCAGCTCGGATCACAGTCTGGGTCGGTTGAAGTAAATCACAGCCCTAAGTCACATTCGCAACCAATCCTGCACGAGGTAAGTTATTGTGTAAAATTTACCTACTTTGTTTTCTTTCTTTTTAGCATTTAGCATTTGGGCAATAAGTAAGATAAAGGTATTATAATACAACTCTTGACAATCTGTTGATGTAAACCT
>NC_051400.1:15725629-15725848 GCF_015228065.2 Penaeus monodon
TGAACGTGCAGTACAAGATCTTCCAGAAATAACAATAATATTGTTTATTTTAGGGATTAATTTTGTTTTTCACGAGTACATTGAAGATAATAATACAATGAAATATAAATATTTTCTACTCATGGTAAAAACAGCAAAATCAAAATGAAGAAATTTGACAAACTACTATAGCCGTAGTATCTTCAGTACTGTTTGCTATGATAATAACAATGGCAGAGG
>NC_051400.1:15725874-15726923 GCF_015228065.2 Penaeus monodon
TTGTCATCACAACGCAAAATATGGAGAGCAAAAGTTGTTAAATCAATATAATTAAAAACAATTTCCACACACTTTCAAGTCCATGATATCAGTAAAACAAAAACAATGATGATAAAACAAACTCATGATAAGGTACATCAAAAAACGGAAAAAATATACCGGGGAAAAATCAATTAGGATATACATTTACCACAATGACTATTTCTGTAAGGTCTTTTAACTATACAACTCTATTTTTAAAGGTATGAAAGCAGAAAGTAACACTTACACAACACTAACAGCAAGGGACTAAATATAACGACAAGAAAGGCCATAGCAAGCCTTTGGCAACCTAGCTGCAAGACAAAAATGAAAACAAAGCAATAATAATCAAAACCATTAAAAAGCCCAATAACTATTATGAGAATAGTTTAAAATAAAAAACAAAACTGACCAAGAGTAAATACAAATATCAATAAAAAAAAATGTACATACTAATAAAAATGAATACACACAAAACAAGTAAGTTGCTAATTACACATAGGCCTAAGACTAAGAAGCAACTCTACATCATCACAACTGGGTTCTCAAAGGCTAGATGCCTTGCTCTCTTTGGCTCAGCAACACGGATTAGGCAAAGCATCGTTAAAAATGTAAACACCATATTTTGTACATTTAGGCAATGTGAAGATGATGAAACTGCTAAGTTCAACTACTGATTAGGGATTTTGAAATGGAAAAGAGGAGGAGACACAGAAAATAGGGGAAAAATCAAGAAGGGAAAGAAATAAACCTCAATAATCTGGAAGTGGCACCTTTTTAATTCTAGAAAAATTACTTAAAAAAGTGTCAGGGTATTGGTATTTCTAGCTCATACAACTATCTGCTAACAAGCCATTAAATTGTACATCATTTACACAAATGTCTGAGATGTCTATTATCAAAAGATGCTACAAAATGACCTTATTGAAGGAAATAATACAATATAAGATCAGAGAGAATGGATAATACCATAAATAAGCCTCTGTTACTTATTATACATAATAGGAGAAAGAATTTGGAAAAAGGTT
>NC_051400.1:15726974-15729114 GCF_015228065.2 Penaeus monodon
CTTAAAAACTAATCATCATCATAAACTGCAGTAGCCAAAGCAGCTGAAAGACCTAGTCAATATTGTATTTCATGAGTATCTCTTGTAGTCAGCAGGGCCTGCATCTTGAAATGAACATCATGAAGAAATCCCAACTAGAAATATCTTACTGGTTCAAGCCTGTGTGTGCATTATAGCTTGAATATGCCATGGAAAGCTTCTGCACATTGGCTTCATTTGTGTTATCTGGGCAATAGAATGCACACTGTATTGAGGAGATGGGTAGAAAAATAATTCTTAGATGCTATTGATTACCTGGTGTTTTAAAATGTCACAAACACTTTCTCTGCATGTTTTTTTTTAAGTATAACTAAGAATAGCATGTTATTTCTAATAAAGTATAAACATTAAAACATTTAAATACTTAAATAGTATTGCAAATACTTGCAATCAATATTTAATACAAAAGTAAGTGTGACAACCAAACAGATAAAGCTTATTTTATCATGATCTTTATTTCTCATGCAATATCACCCACACATGGCCGTACACACATGTACACAAACCTGCAAACCTCTCATTCTCTCTCTCTCCCTTAAACTAGGTAACTAACTCACTCTCTTACATAAAATTACTCACTCTCTTACAAAGACAGACAAACACAAATGAGTTTGGCAAAAAAAATCACTGGATTACAAGACGTCACTGCAAAAATGGAGATAGGTCAAAACATGAACTTTTGAAACCCAAACAATTGTTAAATGTTGCTAAAAGTTAATGTAAAAAGTAGTTTGGGTGTATTTTTACTTTACATCTAACTGGATCATTTGTGCTTTTGTGGAAAAATTAAGACCTTCCATTTGAAAAAAAAAAGGCAAAAGGTGGTAATTCTAAATGTCTTCCAGGAAAAAAAATCTATATCATCAGAAAAGGACTCTACCACAGCAAAACAAAAAGAAAAGAATTTACAAAAATCATATAAATGATATGCAACATTGCTGATAACACATTTCTATTACAAATGTAGTGTCAAACTAAAAAATGCAAACAAACAGAAAAAACTTTCCTCAAAATGGATTTCTCATTTGCCTTACTTCATTGATGAACAGGTGCTGGCAATGATACATTTGATAATGAGGTCGCACAGAGGCATTCCCCTTCGATAATCATCCTTACAGGTTTAGTATGAAATGCTTAATGGCGCTAAGTCATGATTTTTTTCTTTTGTGTCTAATGAAGATAAGCTCTCTTCTTACAAACAGGAACAAGAAATGGACATGGACATACGGCAAATAAATATTGTCATTAAATGCAACACTAGATATTCAAAAACTATGGAATTATGCACCAGTAGAAGAATGCAAGACCATTGAAAAAAGAATGAAGAAAAAAGGTAACATAATGATATCTTTTTTTAACATCTTGCTGACAGCAATAAATCACACATGCACAAAAACATGTCCTGCACGAAGACAATATTCACAGACATTAAAATGGTGTCACCTTTCAAGTGCCTGTCTCATAAGTCGAAATCATTCTACATCCAGGTATCAAATTTGCAAGACCACCTCTTCAGGGGAGATTATACACAAAAGCTTATCCCACCATCATATCTGCTTTCCTTCACATGCACCACTTGAACTGCTGATACTGATAAGCATACTAATAAGACCTAAATGGTGCCAAATGTATGTAAATGCACTCACACATTCAAATAGGACATTTTTAAAAATCCCTGAATATTGTCTGGTGCTGGTACTGCTTTATACTGATATATTCCATTATTGTTAACCCATGTTCATGACCAGTGAATTCAAATTTGTGGAAAAAAAGATATCAATGAAATCCAAATTATAAAAAAGATAAAAAGGAAATGTCTTAAAACTGGAGATACCTTAAACTTGTGTCAAATATAATAAAATATCATTTTAGTAGTTTTTGGAAACTTTCTCTTCAAATGAATGTGCTATGCCATAAACTCTCAACGTGGGTTACAACAACTCAAATATCTCAAACACTGGAGCCAAGCTACAGCTACATGTAACCTTACTGATTATGATTGAAGCTTGGATACATGTTATTTTTATGGACACATTAACCAACATACAAGTGAAGCTCATAATTACAGTGATACTTGTGTTGCCTCTAGAGCTACAGCACA
>NC_051400.1:15729154-15729941 GCF_015228065.2 Penaeus monodon
GCTTTCTGTCGTACAAATCAACAGAGATTCATCTTGTCTTAAATAAATAAAATATGGGAAAGTGATGAACATGTAAATAGGTCATGGGTTTAAACAGATGATTATGCTTATGTACATATAATATTTCTAATGTTTGAAAAAAAAAAGAGACCAAAAAATGCATAACTATTTATATATATAAAATAATTAATCACAATTTCTCATTATTGTCAATTATTTGACGAGTAAAAACCCTCTCACGTTTGCTATGAACTTCTCAAAGTTGTCTCTAAACTTGATCCGATTGATGCGGTCGGCTGAGAGCTCAACGTTGGCTGTCAGCTGCGTGAAGGCTTCAGCCAGACGCTGCCCAGTGGTCTGGTCAGACTGGCTGTGCAGTAGGGCCTGAACCAAGTCTTGATAGTCAACCTGAGTAAGAACACAAATTTCATATTAAGAAGTGTCTGTGAACAGAAAATCAGGATATCAGGATGATACTTTAGGTTATTGTTTTATAATCCTTTCGATATGGAAATGCTCTTGTTAGCATCATCATAGAAAGACATAATTTCCTATGGTCTGAACCTATCAGTTCCCTTTATAACAGATCAGTAGCAGGTGGCATAATACAGTACATAATGCCAGAAAACTGTATTGGAGGTGTCACTTGTTAAGGATTAATGAAAATTTCTCAAAACTGTTTCCTCCTTTTGATATGTTGGACCAGCAACTCTCTCTCAATTCCTTCTGAATTCTGAGATTTTTGTGAAGCACATCCTATAATGGGAATGCTCATTTTGAATCATTA
>NC_051400.1:15730172-15730447 GCF_015228065.2 Penaeus monodon
GGGGGGGGTCTGCATGTATTCTTGACATAACAAGTTGAAGCTGAATGCCAGTGAGCAGCAAGGAAACACACCATGTACAGTCAGCCAACTCTAAATTGTGTGCTCTAAACAACTGTTCGCCCTTCTCAAATTGTTGGAACACTGTGTCACAGCAAATGGGCAAAGTTTGTGGTAAATATGTACTCATCGAGGTTATGATTTTACACTCAACTGACTGACCCTGTGTAATCCTTGGCATGTGCTTGGTTTGGCAGGATATCTTGTCAACATGGAGT
>NC_051400.1:15730844-15731749 GCF_015228065.2 Penaeus monodon
ACTGATTTTAATTTATCCAACAGTAAGTTTAAAAATATAATTGGATCGGCACCTGCTGTAACAGAAGAACTGAGAAAACATAATTCTCATATTGCTTTTCCCAATTTTCTTTTATATATATAGAGTCAGTGTAAATACAGACACAATAATGTGAAAATGAGTGAAAATCAAAAAAACACACAGAAGAGAAGGTGGAAGTTGAAATGGCAAGACATATTGCAGAGATGACGAAGTGATAAACATGTGAAGTGTCAGTCACTCTAAAGCAGCGATTGTCCCAAATTATTTAACTAAAACAACCACGATACATTCCTTCAAAAACATTTTTATTTCCCATTTCTATGCTAAGGTGTACCACTAACCTGGAAGCAACAAATAAGCGTGTACAGTGCTGCAGATGCTGCTTGGAGAAGGTCTGAATTTATCTGCTGTGACAATATCAAGTCGAGAACAAGCTGCACAAAATGGAAAGATTAAAGAACATTACAATCAATTCTAAGTTTTATGTGAAACACCATTAATCAATGATAAATGCACTGCATCATTTTAATATTAAAACACAAAAGGTATAAACAAATAAAACACACACAAGCAGAAATCCTGGAAAGAAAATAATTACAATTCTAACACCAATCTTCATTGAAGTTTATCATTCAGCAAAATGTATCTTTGTGAATGTGCCAATAACAAATGAACTTTGTCTGTGGTAAGGCATTCCCTAAAATTCCATATGGGTTGCAATCATTACAGAAGATTCTTTAAAATAACTATACAAATGTTTGTTTTTTATTTCCATGTGCGTGTGATACTGATACATGGCATAAAATAAATTTGCAACAGTGATATCATACTGCTAGTTCAAACATCTTTTAAGTTGTAGCTATCCCTGATAACTTTCCAGCCAC
>NC_051400.1:15731796-15732092 GCF_015228065.2 Penaeus monodon
CATCTAGCACTACATCAATAGATCTTTTCCGTGATATACAGTAGATAAAACTAAATGAAAGAAATGTTCAAATCCCTTGTGCAAACATGCCAAAAGTCACACAGCACAGGCACACTACAAGACACTTCACACATCCCATACCTTCAAGAATGGCCTTAACCCTTGTCGCACGGGCAGCTCAGGACCACAGTTCTTGTGGATGTAAGAGCCGAGCACAACCAAGAAGTCGAATGATAAGGTCCCTACATCTGGACCAAAGCTTGTTAGTCCTAATTCTATTGAGACGAGAAGATTCT
>NC_051400.1:15732119-15732271 GCF_015228065.2 Penaeus monodon
CATTACTGCTTCATTTCATACATAACACTTGGTAAATGTATCAGCAATTTTTTTTACATTTATCCTAACTAGGACAAGCTTAATATGCAAAAATAATTAACTTGAGTTAAAAAAGCAATCAATCCTTTTACTGTCACAAAGAGCTATCCTTT
>NC_051400.1:15732292-15734223 GCF_015228065.2 Penaeus monodon
TTTTTAATCATCAACAGTTTTTATCTAATTTTATAGCCTATCTTTTCTTCCACCATAAAATTTTATATAAACTTAGTATCTAAAACAAATTAAAGCATCTAATCACACTAACTTTCATTAGATCCTCAGGTAATTGGCACACTTTGCTAGGGTAAATCTCAGCAATGAACGTGACCATCTTGAAATACTGCGAGCATAAGGTTGGCAGGCGCAACAACTCAGGTGACATGAGAGGCATGATGATGTTGAGGCCAAATAAGCACACATCTGCCGCAGCCACCACTTCCTGGTCTTCACCATGGCCAGAGGGAGCGAGGTCTATGAAGTCCTTGAAAATGAGAAAGACAGTGAAAAATTAGTATTTATATGAAAGAAATGCATGATTCATTGCCAGTTGATGTACTAGAGAGATGTACTTTTAAATCAGATGTAAATAGATACATTTTCACAGTCCAACATCTTGCTCCCTCCCTTTATATACTCAATGATGATGGGAGCCCCCGGTGCCATACAGAACATGTCTGCATGCATGCAGAGTCAGCTGCTTGGGGGAAAAGTCATACATAAAATTACCCCATTCTCTATGTTCCTGACTTCAGCATACACAATTTTTATGTATTTAAGCTAAAACAAGGCTTTAAGCCTACTTCTGAGGGGCCATTTCTCTTCTATGCATGCAGCCAGGGTCAAACAAGTGCAAAACTATTAAGCCTGCACAATTTACAACAGGTCTGACTGCACATGATACAAAGACATATGATGGGGTGCTCTACCATAAAGTGATAGGATGTCACCTAGAATCTCCTCATGTGAGTAGGCTAAGGCTAAGTCTTTATACCCTAAATGTCAGTGATAGGGTACTAAACAGATACCTGGCTATGTCTGAAAAGGTTTCCAGACTTTAACAATTTTATGACATTGGAGGTTAAATTATATCAGTTCCCCTTCTCACAATATTAACACTTTTCCTTAACACTGAAAGGGACAGCAAATATACTATGATTAAAATCTGGTTCTGAAAATAGACCACTTCTAGGAAGAGGATAGGGTTCCAGATATCTGTTGCTAAGGCATTAAACGGATAAAACTAAAAAAATGAAAAGATGGATACTTTTGATAATAAAGATGTCAATAACTCCATGAGAAGCTGCAAGTCCCTCCACTGGTCCTCCTCCCCCCTTGCTTCCACTGTCCGCCGTCCAATGTTGTGCTTGGCATAAGTTCCCACCAAGTGAACTGATGCTTCATACAGCTGTTTGCTTGCACTCTGTGTTAAATAAACCAACATTCATCATTACTCAAAAAGTTCATGAGAAAATTGTGTTTCTCTAAAAAGGTGCAATATGATAAATTCACTAAACAAGACATATAAATGAGATCACAAAATAAACACACAATTTATCCAAGTTTCATAATATTATCACCATTGTCCACATGCAAATTAATTAACAAACAATGAATAAACACATAGACCACTTTCCAAAATTTGAGAAGCATTCATCCATCACACTCCAATTTTTTTCAGAAAAACTAAGGGATACTCACCGGCGTCAGATAACATAGCATACGTCTTCCGCATTCCACAAACAGTTCCAAGACCGTTTCCACAACAGTTGGGTAGTTATGGTAGAGGTCAAGCAGTCGCACACTCTCACCCAGGATACCCACCATCCTTGAGAAGAGACACTGGGCAGTGGGCATCAGACATCCCTGGACAGCACCTGAAATATTTACAGAGGAAGGTATTATTACTGTTAATAATGATGGATTTAGTTCTTCTAATCACTACTCAATGTGAGCTCAGGTTTGTGTGATAGACTACTATCATAGCTAAGTTTCTTTAAAATAAAATATTCACTCTCCTGAACAAGATGAATTTTCAGTTGTATTGCAAGACAAATTTACAACAGATGAAGACTGGAGAGGCTGAG
>NC_051400.1:15734356-15734898 GCF_015228065.2 Penaeus monodon
TCAAACATATATGAACATTACCTATGAAATTATCAATGTGGTATAGAACCTGTTTCTTCATCTCTTCCTGCTGGTATTGTTTCGTGAAGGATTCAGAAGTGACCAATTGCTTGAAAGATGCCACAGGAGGATCAAGAACATGAGTCCAAAACTGAGTTCTGGCATCAGTGTCACCCAAAGCAGCAGCACACATTACCAGACCCTGTTGTGTGAATTGATGGACTCAGTAAATACTTAAAAAGGAACATAACAGATGTAGAGATGAATCAGCAATCTACTATCCTAAAGGCTACCCATACACACCTGCATCAACCCTCGTTGTGCTAGGGAAGAAAGAGCTCCCAGTGTTCCACTCTGTTGAAGTTTCACTAATTCCATGAGACCTTCAGTTTTCACCAAGTGCTGGCCCCTGTGAGAACAACATAATGCACTTTAAATTCTAGTTATCATTAAAAAAAGAAGATAGTGAGACATGTAAGTGAATCACAAAAAAGACATATATTTCTGAGAAAATGAAAAAGAGAATATACAAGTATATGTAA
>NC_051400.1:15734941-15736331 GCF_015228065.2 Penaeus monodon
CAGAAGCTGAATGATAACTGGACCAAAATGAGGCTAATAGTTGATTATCTACTTAGCATCAAATGTCTTTACAAAATATGGAATAATATCATGAAAGTAAAAAGACTAAGTAAAACAAGGAGTAGAGATGATAAATGAGAAAAGGTAGCAAAAGCAGCATCAGTAAAGATGTGGAAGACGAAACAGGTGTTTAAGAAAAGAATAACAATAATATCACATTTCAGCAGCAATAGCCAGAAATAGAATCAGTTTCTCACCTTTCCTTACTGTCCACCATTGTGACAAGCAAGTTAACAGTGTCTTCCACAAGACCTGGCTCAGCACTTCGCAGTCTCAGTGTCTGCTCAACAACTGATAGTAAATAGTTTAAAGTCCAGGCTGCTCCCTCTGAATCTCGTCCAAAGGCTGAAGTCAGGGCTATACTCAACTGTGAGAGATATACAAAGTTGCAGATGAAAATTTGGTTTGGTGCACAAAATGGTACTAGCAAATGTAAATGAGCGTTTGCTTCTCAAATGATTCTGTTGTTTAGTAACAAAAATTATAATTTCATAGCAATCTGATGAAAATTTCCTTCTCCTAAAAGCTCTCATTGTGAACATCCATTTAAACATCTGGAGTATACAATCTCAATAAAATCTACCATAAGAATGAATAAATGAAGGGAGAAAGAAAAAGAAGAAAAAAAGAGGGAAAAGAAGAAAGTAAAAATACAAGTACTTAAACCATGAAACACTCATTGTAACTGCATCACACAACATTGAAATATCACCATACCTCTGTGTAGAAAGATTCATTTGGAAGAAGATAAGATAGGCAGAACCGTCTCAAGAACCACATAAGTGAAGAGGATACTTCTGGACTTAGGAGATGACCTAAGTTAGCCTTCAGTGCTTGGGATTCTGTCTCACATAGACGCATAACTGTGCTCATCATCCTGAAGATGTTAGTATTGGTTAGTCGTCTCTAAATGGTTAAAATAATTTTTGTCCACAGAATATTGTAGACCATATCTTAAGAAAATGGGTAAAACAATTACATATCGAACTCTGATTCTAAAACAACCATCCACTATTGTAAAACCAAGTATTTATGAAAACTAGAGACAAAAACCAGGACACTGTAATACCTTATCAAAGGATCAGCAGCTGCACTGTTTGGTACTTCTGCAGGCATTTGTGCTGGAGTGGCTAATAATCTGAGGGTTGCTTCTAAATTTATAGTTGGGGCTGCACTCATGCTATAAGTCACCATCTCAGAGGGGATAAGTGCTGTTTCACCTTCATTATCCATTGTTGTGACATGACCTGTAAACAAAAAAAAAATAATATGAATATAAAATGAGGAAAATCAAAAGATTCCAGTGTGAATCAAAAACTGCTTTTGAGTG
>NC_051400.1:15736638-15738802 GCF_015228065.2 Penaeus monodon
ATAAGGTGAGGTCACACAAGTCTACGAACAAAAGAAAGCTACAATTGACACTACGTTTAACTTGCAGCAAATGGTTAATATTTTCAAAACGTGCTCAGAGTGTTAACTCATAGAGAATGGATGACGTATCATGTCATTGTGAAAATTTTTGATGACAGGTAACATTTTATGTCATTAATTTACATTCCAACTGCTGTGTCACAATGTGAAGATTTGGATGCGTTACATTTGCAAATGTGAGCAAACTTAATCTTCTTTTGGGTTGGGTTATAGTAGGTTAAGTTTGATAATGTAAGACTGATTAACATGGTATTGATATCTCCAACATGAAATCACATTGATGAAGTCATTTAGACAACACTAATAACTCATACTCAACCATGTGCTAGGTACCATAAAAAGTCAACCACTTGAGGAAAAAATCAAAAGCATATGAATCTCCCCTCTATGATTTTGGCTGCAGCTAAAGAGTGACTTTTGGGGGCTGTAATGTCTCGAACATTGAAGGGCCACTGACCAGATGGAACATCTATTTCTTTACAGATGAAGGTAGGGGAAAGGCTGCACAACTTGTTAGGCTCTCCTTTATTTGCCCAAAGCATGATGAGAGACATGCATTGTTGAAGTGTCTCCACTTTGGAGACAAACATGGTCACCAGGCTATCGATGACCACTTGTGGACCCTTTGGCTGGACACTGACATCTTATCTCAATGGTTCCTTGTAAAATTACTTCCCTGCCCGGGTGATCCAAGGACACCATCATATCATATGGTACTTGAAGTTACAGGCTGTATCCCAGTGATAGCCTCACAGCTGGGTGCTCATGCACCTTCCAGTTCAAAATGGACCAAGATAATGGTAACTTTCCTTCTAGAATGAAGGTTAAAGTGGATTTTATGACTGCTACTTGGAAAAGGGAATGAGTTGCAAATGGACAACTGGTACAGGTCAACAACGCTTTTCCATTACATGCAGTTCTACAATACAGTAGGTACCATCCAGTGTGACCAGAAATACATGGCAGTATGGATTACTGCAACACAAATTCAGGCATGCTTCATCTGTTTTGGATGCTGCTGACTACAATCCACACCTACTGACAAAGGCATGTGCATACCAAGCCCCAGCTAGTGGTGGATTTCCGCAGGATGAATAGTTTAGACTTGAATGACCAGCTGGCTCAGTTGTATGCTTCCACTCATTAATTCACCAAGGGTTATTGGAGGATCTTCAACTACCTGGGCATGTCTGACATCAATGAACCAATAGTGAACATGGCACTTGAGGGTATGATGAAACAATTTGAATTCTTGTTGGAACTTGTCAAACAAAGTGTCCCTATGTACCATGCAGTCCTTTGACAGGGACAAGTAGGAGAAGGAAGACGTACAGTGCAAGTGTTTTTCTGTTGAAGAATAATAATCCTACTTTTTCATCCTAAAAAATTGACAGTTTTTCCACTAATTCACATAAAACCACTTGTGGAAAAATCTTTCCACAATAAGTGAATCAGATCTTTATCTGAATATATAATATGATTATAAATGATCCTCTGTAAATGTTCTTCTTCTTCAAGAAATGGACTCACTTATATGGTTAATTCATGTAAACCATAATCTGTAGTGACAAAAAGCATGCACTAACACACACCTATCCTCACCAGATTTTCCGAATATATCAACTATTGACACTGGGGAAACATGATAATTTCCTCACTAATATAATAAACAAGAAGGAAAATTACACAGCAAGTATAAGCAGCAGAGAAGCTGACAATAATCTTAGGATAACATTACATGAACCTACCATGATCCAACAAACAAAGAGGGAGATACAAAAGAAAAACAAAGATAGAAAGGAAAAAAATCAAAGATATAAACATATATACAAAAAATCTGACATAAAAATTCTAAAAACATACTAATAAACATAAATCCCCTGAACATACCTGCAATAAGAAGCAGCCAATGAATGTCCTCATAGAGCTGGTCTAGCTGTGTGTTTTCAGCAATAGTTAGATTGTTGCTAAGAATATGTGTTAACTGAGACCGCATTCGGCCAATTCGATCTTCCAGGAGCTGTGTCAAGAGAGGTACACTATGTTCTGCTGCCTAAAAGAAGAAGAGAGAGTTGGTAATATATCTCTAACAGAGATGAATTAC
>NC_051400.1:15738832-15740413 GCF_015228065.2 Penaeus monodon
TTACTCTAAAATTTGTGGGAAATTGAGTTTTTTTTTCTTTCGTTATATGTCACGTTTCTGTAGATTTCTTGCTAGAAAGGATTGTGAAATACTTTCAGAGAGCAATCAAAATTTCTAAATAGTAAACAACAGGGATATGTTAAAGTATGAAAATTTTAGGTAATTTCATGACTGACTAATCTGCAAACATTACTGCATGAAAGAGAATATATTTATCATTAACTAACCAAGTAAATTACTACAATAATAACAATAGTGAATTTTACAATAAAATTACCTGTCTTCCACATAAACCTATGAGGACAAGTTGGTCTTTGAATGCCACACGATCAGTCTGAACGGTCTCAGATATTTCATCTGCATCAACCTAAACAAAAGAAAGTTGTCATTATTTTCAGTTTAAGCAAGCAATATGACAATAAGACTATCAGACTTTTGACAGCTCATGCACAGTTCTATCTGAAAAATATACATATTAGAAATCAAATCAATGGACAATTTACTTACTGGCACTCGGGACCCTTCTGGAGGTGCTAAATGGCACTTAAGATATGTGTCAAAGATAAGAGTGGCACTCTGCTTGACCTGAGAGCTGTTACAACTACTACTTTCTTGAAGGATGCAAGCCCATGACTGCAACATCTGCTCAAAAGCTTCCATGTAAAGTCGATCCTCCTCGTCCAACTGAAAGAGGAGAATTCAAGGCAATGTCAAAATATATGCAAAAGTAGACAAGTTTGAAAAAGGGAAGCACAAAAGTATGACAGTAATAACGTAAGTAAAAACACACTATGTTTATCTTCTAAATACTCTAACACTTAAAACAAACCAATTTCTATAGGGGTGGTTCACAGTTTTCAACATTTTCACAAGGGTACAAACATTATGCTGGGTGGGAGGGAGAGGGAACAAGTGTACACTTTTCAAAATGGAAAATATGTTGATTGTTTTTTGATGCACCCTGTATAATCCATGGGGCACTAGTGGGCCATACATTTGGTGCTTGCACACAAATTTTGCAGCGCACAATTAAAAATGTACAAGCATACCTTCACTCTCTAAAATGGCAGGCAAGGTGGGTGCTGGTCTGAATCATAATTGTAAAAAAAAACTGTATCAATTCTTGGCAGACAGAAGTGATGTTGTACACAGACAGCCATCAAATGAATACATGTAGTTTATAAATGCTTGTGTATTCTCTTGTACACTTTTTGAGAGGGAAGGGGTGTCTCCCAAACATGTATGTTTTGTACAAATATGAAAATGTTGAAATTTGTGAACCATCCCATATATGATTCCATTATACATCTAAAAACTCACCATTTCCTCCTGTGCTGCACCCTGGGCAAACTTGCAGGTGAGGGCGGTGAGGTTGTCGACTAGCTGCCGCAACATCTCTTCGGGGAGGGCCACCAAGACAGAGGGAGGGAAGAAGAGCAACAGTTTCCGGAAGATGTTACTGATCCCTAGGGCTTCAACTTCACTAATCTGTGTACTGGGGTAGAAGGGAAAAGATTCTTGTAATTTACATGTGAAACAGTTTATCTGCTGCACTGCTGTTACTGCTATCTATTTCAGTGA
>NC_051400.1:15740497-15741157 GCF_015228065.2 Penaeus monodon
AAAAAAGAGGAGGGGGGGGATTTATCATGAGTTAAATACACTTTCTATACCAAGTTTCTGTCAATTCAGTGAAGAAAAAGATAGTAACAGACTATGAAAACCAGGAAATCATACCTTGACAGGAGGGAGAAGAGGCACTCCAAGTACTGTGTGAGGTATTTAATTCGAACTTGTCTGTTGATAAGGACTGCTCCATTTAAGGAGGCCAACTGCACCAAGCAGTTCAGAGCATGATGACCCAGTTCCCAGTCACCACGCACACGCCAGTAAAGCTGTAGCACAAAGTAGTGAGAGAATTATATTTTGCTTTACTTCAACCAATCTACTGCAATAACTGCAAGAAGGATAACCTAGTTTCATGGGTAGAATAAAGACGGAAGAAAATCAATTCAGGAAATATATCATATCAACAAGAGAATAAAGTAGCATATGAACAACACAAGAATACCAGGACTTACTTTAAAGAAAAGCTGTACAATTGCAGGATCCAAGAAGGTCTCTCGCCACTGCTGGCCTGGCCGCAGGGAGGGGTTCTGGTCCTGCTCAAACACACTCATAAGTCGTTTCGGTAGTGAGTAATTGTTAAGGAAAAAAAAGACTATGATTTATAGTTTGGAATTGTCTTTCTCTTTTAAAATATGAAGTGAAATAATTTTGATT
>NC_051400.1:15741546-15741875 GCF_015228065.2 Penaeus monodon
TGGGCACTTTTAACTGATACTAGTTTCTAATTCCTTAAACTCTGCACTCATAATAAAAGGATATGATGAAGGGAGATGAAAGACCAAGTCAAAGTGGTCTCTGCAATCACCAGCAACTTGAGGAGCAGTGATGATAATTCTCCACTCATTTTCCCTTCCACTTTGACCACCTCTCCCAGAAGGTTCACGATGAAGTGGAATATACGACGCAGATCTGAGCCCTGGTGAAAGTGAGTTTAGGTTTACGATTTAGGATAGAATCTAAACGATTGAATGCTCAAAGACTTAAAAATAACGAAATTGAAAATGTATTTTAATTATCATGTTAC
>NC_051400.1:15742045-15742952 GCF_015228065.2 Penaeus monodon
TCATTCAGAAAAATCTGATTTCAATAAAAGCTAAATATATATCTATATTTACCTCGAACTGCTTTTTGGCTTTAAAGTGGGTTTCCCAGGTTAACCCTACATCTGTAGACTTCACTGTCACAGCATATTCTTGCATAAGAGCACTGATAATGCTGCACCCAATCATACGCTGTAAACAGAGACAGAAATTGTCATATAAATGCCTACCAACAGATAAGTGATTTTTCCTCACACATTTTTAGTGAACAGAATAAATCAATCTGTATTGTATGTGAGAACCTATGGAAATGCACATATACGTTAAAAAATACCTAACAATGTGTTGCATTAACAGCAAAACAGTTCAGCTTTACTGGGGGGAGGGGGGGGTATTCAAATAGATATGTAAAAATTCCTCCTGAAAGAAAAAGCAACAACAGTGTCTGTGCATTCTATTTGTTTTTCCAGAGGGAGATTTTGCTCTATATTTGGTTTACTGCCAACCAATTGAATATAAAAAAACAACTGTCATGACTATGCATGAACTTTACTTACTTTCCATTTCCACAAGTAAAATATCTAAGTATCATCAAAATCCTCGAAGTATCATTAAAATCCTCATTCTTTTACCTAGACTTTGCTGTCAACTGCATATGACATCACAGTCACAAGCGCCATTGAGGAGAAATTCAACAAAAATGCCACAAGTATTTTTTCGGATTTTCATGTTTCCCTTGATGTGTATATTAATACTGTGTAGCTTATGAAAAGTAGCTTTCATGGATGCTTCAATTAACCCTCTTAAGTCCTATTTGCTGAATGTGTGCACAGTCCTATTCACCACAATTGTGGCAGGCCATTTTATCGGCAACTTTTGTCTTTTGACTCAATGTTGCCAGGAAAATGTAGTGTTAACTGTAGTATTCTG
>NC_051400.1:15743315-15743674 GCF_015228065.2 Penaeus monodon
TATAGCACCTTAGGGAGGTTTCCTTTTGCCCCACCCACAAATCACCCATCGCTCTCCTTATAGCCGAGGGCCTGAGCCAATGATACAGTCATGTTTTCCTGTCTCTATCTTGTAAATGAAAAATGGTGAGATTGAGGTTGTAAATTCTTGTGTTGTATGGCATATTTCATCCAGCATAGATCTCTTTCTCCTCCTAAAGTCTTCTTCAAACACTGTATCATTATGACAGGGGATCCCTGTTAATCATCATTTCATACTTTACATCACTAACATTTTGTGGATGCATCATTATTCATGTTTCACTCTTTTGTCATTAGGGTTCTGATAGCATATAAACATATTTCTTTAAACACTAGACC
>NC_051400.1:15743727-15744053 GCF_015228065.2 Penaeus monodon
CATGTCCACGTGTATGACAATTAAAAGTTTTTGTGTGCTGCTAACATGAAGTATGGTATATGTGAACAATACACCGCCAATTCCAGGCCACCAAAACCACATGAAGCTGGTGCATCAGCACTCTCAGGCAATGTTAAATGTCAATGCTGATTTACCTCCTGGACTCGGCGATGGATAATGGTTAATGCAAACGCACCTACAGCTCAGAGTTGACATGTATGAGTTGATGTCAGATATGTGATCCCTTCTGCCTCCCTATTAGGGGAAGTGTGTACATACATACATCACTCGGATTTTCTTTTTTTTACTGCGCCCCCCCCCCCCCC
>NC_051400.1:15744155-15745758 GCF_015228065.2 Penaeus monodon
ACCTGGACTCAAAGATTTTAAAAGCAAAAGAAGCTAGAAAGAGGCAGTTGCATTTCATTCTTTTACCACACAGTGTCATATACTGAAAGAGGAATGCATGACGATCCTTGGCCATTCACCTCAATCACACTTGATTCCTTCACAAGAAACCTGGTGTAAGGGATTTTGTGCACTGATATTTGTCTACTTGTTGTTCTTTATATCTATTTGGTCTATAATAAAAATGAATAATAGGGACCCCCTGTATTAGTTCTCTTGGTATATCAATTCACTATTAAAAACTTATTAAACACATTAAATTAATATTCAATTCTTTTACATGCTAAAAAATGTTTTTAAATGGGTTTCACTTATTTACATATTTATATAAATCTCTCTCTGATGTCCAATCCATAAACCACTGGTATGAAACTCTTTAATCTTTGTGCTTCAGAGTCACTCATTGTATTCAAGATATGGATATGATTTATACATTCTGGTGTGTAAGACTGAGCTCTTTAATAGTCAACTACCAAAATTTGCCTTGGTAAACCTGAAAAATTATCCCAATTCTGCAACTATGTTTTGTAGTTCTTTGTGGTTCTTACAAAGATTAGCTTTTCAATCTAATATAAAATGGGGGATTGATCTGAAAAGACAGATATATTGTACAAGTCTAAATATTCAGAACCAGTCTTAATTCTATTCTTCACTTCCCCCATGCTCTAACAAGAGGGATGGAAAGAACTGACAATCTGCAATTAAATTGCAGGTGCAAAGTGGTAAATAATTATTCATGCAACAAAATCAATACGAATAATGTAATACATATTAAAATAGAGGCCCAAATTGTATCTATTACTTATAACCTACATCTGCAAGGCGTGATGACATATCCACTGCAAGAAAGCTTTGATGAGGTTCTATTAATAATGTTACAAAAAAACAAGCTGAATATCATAATTTCCTTACCATAGTGTTATCTCCAGATGACACCAGCTGCTCAACTTCTGTCAGCAGGCGGCCACGGTCTTCACCCTGATCCTCTACACTTCCACGTTTCACCATAATACCTACAACCTGCAGTTTAATGAGGAGATTTAATTAAGTCATGGCTTTAATTTTCTATCAACGTAATCTATTGTTACTAATTTAAACATTTTTTCACTCTAGACTAATATATATGATATACAGACATTTCTAAATATAGTTAGTAAATGACAGCATCTTAAATAGAATAATATTTAGTGATTAGTCACGCATGAAAAAAAGTAAACATCACATCAAGTACAAACTGTACCTTCAAGACAATTTGTAATAAACTTGCCTGTACTAATGTCTCTCTGACATAATGGGGGAGGTTGACCCTGTTGACTACGTAATGCACAATATACTGTCTCAGCTGCAATATGTCCTCCTTGCTTAAATCCCGCCATTCTCGTATAACTCCTACCCGTAAAAGTGTTGCAGCTTCAAATAACAGGTAGTCAGCTTGGGAGGTTTCTGGAAAGAGAAATGAATGGATTTTCACTGATATGGTCTTATGGCTATGTGGAAAGGAAAAAGAGTATGAAAGAGGCTAATGAAGTGTAGTGTGTAATATATTCCTCTTATTAGGTGATAT
>NC_051400.1:15745928-15746772 GCF_015228065.2 Penaeus monodon
GGGGGGGGGGGGGGGTAATTACATGCTGGTTCCTATTTTCATTACTGTGGCCACTTTATCCACCTATTCAAAGAGCATTTCATGCTATCAAAAAATTTCATGATATCAGAACATGATTCAAACTATATAGACTTCAGAGCCAAATCACTAAATACTCTGTAGCTTAGTTTAGTTTCCGTTAATCATACCAGATATGTATGTTTTGAAGTTATAGTTGGTGAAGAGACATAAACATATTTATTGATTCAAAAATAAGAGGGTTAGGTCATGGAGGGCATAATCATGTTGGAATGGGGTACAGGAGTGGCTAAATCATTACATTAATCTGGGTGAGGGGATAACTGTCATTGTTCTCTAGTACAGTAGCAAGGCATCCATGTTCCTTTGCATCAGCCTATATTTTTCTCTTGAGAGATTACATAGGACAAACAGGAAAGAAGGAGAAGAGGACAATAAGGATGAGAGAGAAGTAGTGGAGGAGGAGAAAAATATAGGGAAAAGAAAATTATATAAAACCAAGAAAGAATAAATGAACTGTCCTCTAAACAGCTACAAACTCAAGGAATTTGCCTTGACATGATAGTATCATGTATAAACTATGTGTTAACATAACCCACAATAACTCAAATAACCATTTGTATGCTCTCCATTCTACAGTACCTGACCATACTAGGCAGTTGCTTTATGACTGAATAAAGAAGAGAATACATTTACAAAGTTCATGAAAGACAAATATTTTAATATGGAATAACCTTATTGCATTAATGCTTTGATCATCATGGCATGAACTTGTTTCATTATTTTACAGGCAAATATCTCTGTCACTGACAAGTAATAGTAACAG
>NC_051400.1:15746871-15747149 GCF_015228065.2 Penaeus monodon
AAATTACAAATCTCAGTTCCCCTTACCTAAGAGTTGTCTGCAAAGATTGAATGGGTTTTTTGTATTACGGAGTTGCAGGAACACTTGCTCTGCTTCATGTCGTTGCTCTGATGTTACCACATCTGGTGGTGCCTGAAAATAAAATGACATATTAATAATGATCCTTTCTTACTTTTTTCCACACTGGCAGTACATTTTATCATCAATCAAGTCAACAATCACATCTTATAAGTGGGTAATAACAAGTCTATTGCAATGTCCATGGAGGTAAAATATAT
>NC_051400.1:15747772-15747876 GCF_015228065.2 Penaeus monodon
TCCTGCCCTTAATTCTTGACATTGAAGTTTGGCACTGCATCCACCCCCCTGATTTAATATAATGATATTCACATACATTGCCAGTGTATTGTATGGAAAAAAAG
>NC_051400.1:15748071-15748387 GCF_015228065.2 Penaeus monodon
CTTTTTTCCATACAATACACTTGCAATGTATGTGAATATCATTATATTAAATCAGGGGGGTGGATGCAGTGCCAAACTTCAATGTCAAGAATTAAGGGCAGGAAAGGGAAGGCAACAATTATTTCAGGCATGGCTGTAAACTCTAATCATTAATATTCAACATTTATAAATACCCATGATTGCTGGGCGGTGTTATTGTAAGAGTGAAAAACGTTTAGTACTGTCTATGTGTAATAGACACTCATGCCACTACCAACCTCCTTGCTCTAAATGAGAACAATAAACCTACACCATGATGTATCTACTAGCAATGTAT
>NC_051400.1:15749011-15749442 GCF_015228065.2 Penaeus monodon
TTTTTTCCAACAAAGGGGGGAAAAAAAGGATTTTAAAAAAAAAACAGGGGGGGGAGAGGAAAAAAGAAGAAAAGGGAGGAAAGGGAAGGAAAATTAAAGGCAAGGGGGGAAACCAAACTTAAACAAAAAAAAAAGAGGGGGGGAGAAGGGAGGAAAAAAAAGAGAGGAGGGAAAAAACCCCAGGAACAAAGGAAAAGGAGAAAAAAACAAAAACCAAGGGGAAAAAAGAAAGGGGAGGAAGGGGGGAAAAAGGAAGGAACGAAGGGGAAAGTGGGAGAGGAAGGAAGGGGGAAACGAGAGGGAAGGGAAGAAAGGAGAAAGAAGGGGGAAAAAGAAGAAAAAGAAAAACCCATAAAAACAAAAAGAGAAAAGACAAAAAAAATTTTAAACCAAAAAAAAAAAAAAAAGAAAAAAAGGGGAAAGAAATTTAA
>NC_051400.1:15753343-15753774 GCF_015228065.2 Penaeus monodon
AAACACAAAAAGACCAAAATTACCTTTTGAAAAAAACCCCTTAAAAAAAAACCACTATTTAAAAAAGACATACAAAAAAATGAAATACAGCTACATCGCAAATCCCCCCCCCCCCCTCATTTTTTATTTGCACCACTTTTTAAAAATTTTTTGATACTTATCATGGTCCCGTTTTTTAAAAGCAACATTTTTCCCCTTTTTAAAACCCCTTTTTTTCCCTTTTTTCCTTAAATTGTGAAAAACTGAAAGATGGTTTTTAACAGGTATTAAAAGGGTACTTCATTTTACATTTTTTCAAAGGAAATCCCTTTTTTTAAAATTTATATATTATATATATATATCTTTTATAATATATTTTAAAATATATAATATAATAATATATATATTTTAAAATATGATATGTATATGAAATTGTATATTTTATATGTTTT
>NC_051400.1:15753814-15754357 GCF_015228065.2 Penaeus monodon
AAGAAAAGAAAGTATGTATTTTGGTATGTATGTTTTGAAAAATTTTTAGGTATTTAGTATGTTGTATTTTATGATTTTATATAAAATAAAATGTATGTTATAATAATATATATATATTATATAATATATATAGTTATAATATTATTTTAATTTTATATATATACCACTGCAATGATGTATTCATGTCAAATTTCCCAATACCTCAAAATTTATGTTTTGAATTCTGACACTGAAGGTTCAGTAAAAATGATAATTCTTTATATTATAGGTGCAGTCAAAAAAGGGCTAACCCCCGATCCCCACACCCAAAAAATTTTAATCAAAAACAATCAAAAGTACTGTGCCCTGGGGGTTTTACTCCCCAAAGGGGGACTTGCCCCCCAACACCCGGGGGAAAACACTGCCCTTTCACCCTCATTATCCCACAGAAAGGGAGAAGCTGAAATTTGGGAAAAGCACGGAATGGACTTGGGCTGGGGGGCAGTGTTTTTCTCCCAATTTTTTCCTTTTTTAAAAAAGTTTTGCCTTTTTGGTCTGTGGGGA
>NC_051400.1:15754459-15754657 GCF_015228065.2 Penaeus monodon
TGTAAAATTATTACTCAACTAAAAGACCATCTCAGAATTGGTATATATAAAACATTTAATCTTTTGTAAGATATTATTCCTACCAAATAAATATAAAAAATACAGTAATACCTATACTCTCATCTAAACACAGAAGGTAACTGGTTTATAAACAGAGCATTTTCTCAAGTCATAATGTCAAATATACTGCATTAGACT
>NC_051400.1:15755106-15756642 GCF_015228065.2 Penaeus monodon
GCACAGCATTTTCTCCATTTTTTTATGTACTTTTCCCGGAGGCTTGTGGTTAAAAAATGCATTAGTTATATGATGAATATTAACAAATAAATAAGATCAACCCTTCTCATATCACAAACATTTCAAAGGTATAAATCTAATGAATCAAGAATAGGTCCTAACATCAAAGAAAGATGATCACACTCTTCTATGGTGTATTGTGCAAAGAACAAGTTTTAAAATTCCTAATAAAACTTACTGATAAATCTGCAGTAGCAAAAGTGATCGCTGTTGTTTATGTGTTTTTGGTATTCCTACGGAGCTTAATAAACCTTTCTCATATTATTATAAGAGCTTGCACATCTTCCTAGAGGAACCAACCTCAGGTCTATCTAATTCAAATGCAAATGGTAGAGGTTTATTGGTCTTTGGTGGAGTACTGAAGGCACATAGGCCACAGAGAATTGATAAGAGTTTTCAACTGCATGTAGTTCCTCTATATTCTTCTGGTGGAAATTTATCTCTAATTCTATAATCACTTTTACTGTCACTTTCACTGATCACTAGTAACACTGATAAATGCTTGAAAATACATATGGCTAGTAGAATGTATACAGCAGTTGGTACACATAAAAATCTAAAATACTTCAGTCTCACTGCACAAGATCAGGAAACAGTATAAGGAATGAGAAATGGGGCTTTCTTTCCAGATACAGTTGATCAAACTGGCCAAGGGGGTCAAATTCATTTGAATAATATACAAGCCACATTACATAAAGCAGTTGGGGAATAACATCGGTAAAATAAGAAAGGATGGCTTCTCATGCTTAAGTGCAATTCTTACAAACTTGAATTGTTATATTCTTGAAATGTGAAAGTCCAATTAAATTGTGTAACATATAATTAAGGTTGGAGTATCAAGTGGACCCGGGACTGCGTGTAAGAATGTTGGTATCCCTATTTGTCAAATAGAAAAACACAATCTATGACTATGATATAATTCTGGTAAAGGACTGGACTTTGGTTAATATAATAATGTATGATTTATTAGTTCTGAGCATGGCCATGTTATTTTCATGTTAATACATGTCACTTTATTCATACAAGAAAGAATGAAAAGACTATTTGTAATGTCAACACCATTTATTGTATTTGTTGGAATATATTCTGGGAATAATACTTAATTTATAGTTTTATAATACCACCTTCATAAACATTATGCATGAAATGATGCCAATAAATATAATAAAAGCACAAATCACCTTAAACAATATTCTATCTGTAAACAAGGGATCCTGGAGCACTTCACCAAAACAATTTGGATCACTGTTTTTGCCACCTGAAACAGCACTGCAATTTCACACTGAAATGCCTGCACCTTGTCACCCAAGCCTTTTTCACTCTTAATTACACACTGAAACACAAAGACACCAGCACAAGGGCGCACCGGAGAAACCTTTCCACCCGATATATTCCTTCCTGATGAACGTCAATCACGATGGAAGTTGACGAGACATGGAAAGCTTGACATTTCCGGGGGGAGAGGGAAGGGGACGC
>NC_051400.1:15756675-15757098 GCF_015228065.2 Penaeus monodon
ATGCATGACTCAATTTCCGGCCCAAGCCTCCCATACAGCGCAATGCCCTTCGGTTTTCCAGGAGCCCACCCCCTTTGGCAGCCAAGAGCTCGGGTCAAAGGGCGTGCTGAAGGGCGCAAGGGGCGAGCCAGGTGGACGACAACAAAGGGCGCTCCTCACCCGTTTGTTTACATCCTGTGCACCTTCGGCTCCGGGCGAAGGGGACCTCCTCCTCTCCCTTCGTCCCAGCTCTCCAACAAAGCCCCTTTCGTTCACCAAAACCTTCCCCTCGCTTCCTCCTTGCCTCCTGCGCCCTCGGGATCCAAAAAGAGAGAATACTGGAGTGCACTAACCATCAAAATCTGCGCCGCCTTCTCCAATTGCTCCATGTCTGACGGTGCGGGGCGGCGCGACTGCCATCTGCCGTCCGTCGCGAGGCATCAG
>NC_051400.1:15757124-15758575 GCF_015228065.2 Penaeus monodon
TCTCCTACACACGTGGACGTTACATTTCAAGTTCGGTTTAGGGGCTATGGGGGTCATTTTTAAGGGCTTGGGTCTGGGTTTAAGGGTTTGTTAAAGGCAGGTGTCGTCCACTGTGTCTCCGGTGCGTATCTGCGAGACAGGAACCTTGGTTTTGGACGTACGGACGTTAGAAATGTCCAAGTTCAATTTTTGAAGGCATTTTAGGGAGTTTTGGGTTTATTTGGAATTAAACTGGGGAAGGTGAAGTTTCATACACTAATTTTAATTCTAAGAGTGTTTCGTTTTGTTGTCTATAAGTCTTTATTTTCCTCATTTCGTTTGATATCTCGCCCAAGCGAGGCTTGCAGCCCTGCATGTTCACGAGTCACAACTTGCTTATTTCAAAAGGGAAAAAAAGACGGCGTGCTTTCTTGTCTCTCCAGACTTGAGGATAGCCAAAGGAGGAGAATAGAGAGGGAAGGATCATATGACTTTAGGAAGCTTTGTTCTTATCGACTTTTTATTAATCAGGAATTATTACAGTTGGGATATGATGCAACCGTGTTATGAGGCGTTGAACGATACTCATCTGTGGTTACTCACTGTTCTTCGTAACCTTTCCAAAGAAGACCGGATGGTGTGTCAGTCTGTCTGGGAGCCTTATTTCGTCTGTTTCGTTAAATGGACCAAAAACATGTTATGGTTTATCTTTCTGCCAGTAATAAGTAAGTATAAATGCGTAAGTAGAAATTCATATGCATGTATATGCTATCTTTTTTTATTCACTGAACAATGTTAGAGCGTTTCCTGTTCTCGCGTAATGCACGGGGGCAAAATCTCAGTGAAATAAGGGATAGAAGTTTGTTTTATCCTCGAAAAAGGGTCTGGCCTAGTAGCTCTAGATCGTTTACTTAACGAAAAATGTACAGTGTCATAAAGTTTATAAGGGAAATAGTTAAATGCTTGTTTTCTTTTTCTCGCCTGCGCTGAAGGTCAGAGTGCAAGTATACACGCAAGCACTTTAGAATATGAAAAAGACTTTGCGTCAAACTTTCTGCAAATCAGGAAAGGGATATTGTCACACTTTTAAAAGGTTATAATACCTCCCCCCCCCCCCTTAACTTACATACATGTAACTACCAGCTATCAAATGCCAGTTTCTGAATGGAGTGACGTCAAAAAAAAAAGCAATGAGCATCCTCTAAAACTTAACTCCATGAGCCATAATTTGCTTTACGGAGCAGACTCCACGATTTGACTTCTTATATATATGGCATGGGTGGTACCCGCCTCTGGATGCAGTCCTATTGTTTGAGGTTATATAAGTGCTTTCTTCTAGAGATTCACTATCAGGATGAATAGTACGTATCGTTACTCTTTTGTGTTACGAGAAAATGGAATTGTATAATTTGGTGCAGATGTTTACCTTCATTTTTTTTTTTTTTTATGTAGACATGTATAGTCGGATTGCG
>NC_051400.1:15758596-15759770 GCF_015228065.2 Penaeus monodon
ATCGTTATGCCTTTCCCTATTTTCTCTTGAGTCTGCCATGCAATAGTATGGTAATTTTTTTCGTATATATAATATATTTTCTAAAATTTAATTCGTGTTTTCCATCTCTCGAATGAAAACAAAATGGTTCACAGAAAACCAGCTAAAACGGGTTTCCGGTGCGAGGCCTCGGGCGTGCCCTAATCTGACTGAGCCAATGCTTGACCCTCAGGCGTCTACCCACAAGCGCATCTACAACATATCGTCTTCCCGGTCAATTCTGAAAACTAGCTTTCCGTAACGAGCTAATGAACTTCAACTATATGTAATTAATGTGACACAGACTAGAGCGTTGATTGTAGTGGGTGAGCTTAATTATGATAAGGCGTGTAGTTCGCATGTGGAACCTTTTCCTTCAACGGGTAAACAAAGGAACAGGCTGGGAACCTGTTTGCGTTATTAGCATGCAGGATAAAACGACGTATTTACTTTTGCATCCCGTCTGTGTTTTTCGAATCCAACTCCTTTTCAGCAGTATGTGATAATTCCATTCGATTTTAGAAATAGTGGCAATAAAGCGTGGCTTGAGAGGGGTGGCAAGGGATATGATTGATGGTATGGAATACTAGGAATGAAATGAAAAATACATTTGTCCCACATATTTCATGAGGACTGTAAGGACTATCATGATATCTCATCCTGAAAAAAAAAATTGCTAAAACCCTACGCTAAAGTCAGGTTCCACTGATCGACGAAGAATGAATAGGTTAATAATAATGATAAATAAGCATGATAAGGACAGGGGCCACATAACATCTCGTATCCCCGGGCTACATGTGCCTTCCTGCTAATAAAAGAGGGACTTTAGTCTCACTCTTGACTATAACTGTCATTCATAAAAATGTATGATTTTTGTACATCTGCTTTATATACTTGTCTGTACAAAGTGCAGACAAGTATATAAAGACAAGTTGTTAGTCCGAAGTTTCTTTAAATGATAGAAGGAATCCAGAATGTGCCCATATTAAGGGAAACGCTGATTTTTTTTTCGTGAAGCCTCAAGATCTTTCCATCTTGAAAGTTTGCAGCTTCTGTGCACATGGTAAAAGATCTGCCACGTACAACAGGGAACACGTCATAGCTGTTCTGCTCTGATTGCCTTCAGTTTATGCTTCGGGCTGCTTTGTTTTCACTG
>NC_051400.1:15762003-15762449 GCF_015228065.2 Penaeus monodon
TCATGGAACAGTTCAGCGTAACTAATGGGTTAAGCTGGATTTATTCGTACTTCGGTATTGTTTCACTGGGTAGAACTACTAATTCTATCGGATCGATGTACAGAGGGAATTAGGTTTCTTCATCGATATACTTCAAAAACCAAATCCCGGTGTGATTCATGGTAAGAGGCTCAAAGACGAGATCAGAATCTTTTTTTATCATTGCTTTACTTTTTCGTTCGCAGTTATGATAGAGCTTTGCTAATTTGATCTGTTCCTCCACATCTAAGTCTGGAAACGGAGTATCTGCACTGTTAATAGTCAAATTAACACGAAAATCTTCACCCTCACGGTGCCTGACAGTTCGAAAATAGGGTCGAATGAGGCTCATGTCAAAGCCCTCAAATATTATACCGGTTACTAGGACAGTGAAAACTAGACAGAAAATTAGGCAACCTGTAAATGTG
>NC_051400.1:15763727-15764458 GCF_015228065.2 Penaeus monodon
GCGCTGCACAGACTTTATGGCGCAATTTAGTGCTTCAACCTTCGGTTAATGTACTACCCAGATTTTTTGACGGCATATAAGAGCAACAGAAGCATTTGGTCCATTGTGTTCTACTAGTCAGATTGTAACATTAAAGATCGCTCCTAGACTTCTGCTTATAAAAGGATTCGGTGCAAGAGATCTTTATAGAAATATGTCCTTTGTTGGAGTCGCCTGTATCTGTATAAACCAAGACTTGTTCCAGCAATTTGTTCCATATGCGAAATTGAGAATAGAGTCGCGTCATGAAACCCTCATCCTGAAAGCGAGAACGTTTCACTTCTGTGCGTCCTGTTGGCAATGCAGAAATTGACCCTATCATCTGGAAGTGCCTCGCTTGTCCCTCTTGTGGTGTAAGAGCTGCATCCATACCAAAAGCCAACGGCAAGTGAGTTTTGCACTGCTTGTGGAAACTGCGAGGACACTTTCCTGTGCCTCGTCCAACATGAGGTGTAGATCGCATCGCTGCATTTATACCTGTGAAACCGTAATCTAAGCGTGTCTCTTCCCGCAATGGTAGAGGGGTAGGCGGGGCACAACCACTCGCACATCCTGGGATATCCTGCAAGATCAACGCACAAACGAATGGTCGAACTACAGCACTGTAACCGTTAGTGCGTGGGAAAGTGTGAGGAAAGACAACAAAAATTAAAGTGATCTAGAATGATTAAAGGTGAAAAACGTGTCAGATC
>NC_051400.1:15765844-15765920 GCF_015228065.2 Penaeus monodon
ACAGCACTTGTTTGCACCCGATCAGCCTCTCTCTGCCGAGTTAAATGTGATTAAATAATGGCATGGATAAAAAAAA
>NC_051400.1:15766214-15766833 GCF_015228065.2 Penaeus monodon
GACAAGGAAAAAAAACATACATACATGTTTGCTCATGAAGATATAATACATATAGTTTCATCTATAAATGAAGAGATTGCACGAAAAAATAAGAGATCTGATCTTAAAATTCGATATAGTTATACTGAAACTATCCATCTGTCTGAACATAAAAACATAGACGGACCGATAATAGATATGCAGCCAATATTTAGAGGAAACTTTCCACATCTTAGTATTATTACTACTTTAATTTTGACAGTTATGCAAAACACTAACATAACTCCTTGTTTGTCATAATGTTAGTGGTAAGTGAAATAAGAGAATAAAGAATGATAAAGAGTGGAGGAGCACTTTGAAACCGATTAATTAAGAAGTAATCTACAGAAGTTAGGCCAAGAGTCCATTTTCTGTTTCGATTCAGATAGATTGGGATATAACGGAAACTTCAATAAAGTAAAATTATTGGTTCTCAATGGCTGTCTTTTCTGTATCTAAGAACACATTTATTTTATTCTGATGTTTTTGGGTGAAATATTAGATAGAGTCAATCAGTAGGAAAGCTGGATATAGTGGTCGAATTCGGAAATCTGTGCATAAACCAACATCTTTTAATTATGATCTTAACTATTTAAGAAAG
>NC_051400.1:15768073-15768386 GCF_015228065.2 Penaeus monodon
TGTTGCCTCTCACCAAATTGGGAATGACCCTGATTCCATATTGCATAGTGAATTGAAAGTACTATCCACATAAAAAATATGATTTAGGCCTACTTATGTATAGCTAAGATAATATAATTAATAGCACTTTCTTTGGAGTACTCTCGGCACTGTATCCCACAATGGGTTCATCAATCTCAGAACTCATTATCCTTTGAGGGTGAGCAAGCTAAGAATGGTTATGCAAAATGGCTTTGAGGCGACTGAGCCACTTCAGTCTCAGTGGTATTATACACTCATCAACTAGAGGTACTTCTACCATCAAGAGTTGGAA
>NC_051400.1:15773579-15773689 GCF_015228065.2 Penaeus monodon
GTTTCGCTATCCTGATAGCTTTTCTTTGACCGTGTTGTCCTTCTAAGCCTACTGTACAAATCCTCGTAGGCTCTACTTTTGGCCTTTGGCACTTCTTAGTCTTTTTATTT
>NC_051400.1:15773790-15773937 GCF_015228065.2 Penaeus monodon
TTAAGTCTTCTTTTTCTTCCCTTTCTTTCCCTATGGACGTCCTAGTACTTCTTCTCTATGTTTCCTGTACTACACTGCTCTATGTAATCCACGTCTTCTGCTCTTTCTCTTCCAGTTTCTTCTCCACTTCCTGAACAAACTTATGCT
>NC_051400.1:15774058-15774689 GCF_015228065.2 Penaeus monodon
TGGTAAGACATAGAAGTCCTTTACATTTTGTAGTTCCTTTCTCCTGCATAAGATGTAGTCAACCGCTAGTATAGGTTGCTCGACGAGTCAATCTTTTTTTGGAAGTATGTGTTAACTACTGCCACAATTCTGTCTCCTCCTTCATTCCGTGTTCCAACTCTGTACTTTCCTTTAACTTCTGTATCAAAACTCCCTTCCCCGTGACCGTTAAGGTTCCACATGATACACACCACCTCCATATCCGGTATTTTCATCATCACGCCCCCGAGCAGATCCCAGAAGTCGTCTTTTTCCTCTTCTGTACGGCCCACTTGAGGTGGTTACATACACACAACGTTGACCGTTGTTTCTCCCATCTCGATCTTTAACAATATTACCCTTTCGTACTTCCTGTTTCACCTGTACAATCCCCTCTTTCATCTCTGAACTCAGCACCACGCCTACTCCATTCGTCCTGTTGTCCTCTCCCATGTAGTACAGCTTATATCCATTTTCCAGCACCTTGGCCTTCTGTCCTCTCCATCTAATTTCTTGTACACACGTATATTTTCTTCCACTCCATTACATCCACCACTTCTCTTTCCCTTCCTGTCATTGTACCCACGTTCTGCCTTCCATCTCTTTCTTCCTC
>NC_051400.1:15776102-15776307 GCF_015228065.2 Penaeus monodon
ACCTAAATGCACCCCTGATACTGAAAAACTTTTATATCATTGTTCGTATCCCGTTATTGAAAAAGGGTCACGAAAGTCATCTCGTTTTTGTTGACTTTATAGTTCATTTGAGGGGAAAATAACACCGCGTTTTTTCGCATGAAAATAAAAAAAAAGGGTTAATTTGACCCCCCCCCCTTTCCCAAAAACTGCAAAATTTTCAGAA
>NC_051400.1:15776342-15776542 GCF_015228065.2 Penaeus monodon
GAAAATGCTTATGCCAGCCCCCCCCCCTGGGTCCGGGGGAACCTCTTTTTCTTGGACGGTCACTTTTGACCCCTCGGGTCGCTCCAGTTACTACACAACTTTCCCTAAAACTTATCTTGTTTTTAGCATTGATTAACAGACTGCATGATCCTTGTAGCAAGTAGCTAAACCAAGCTAATAGGTAAATGTTTCTTTGGGAA
>NC_051400.1:15776649-15776728 GCF_015228065.2 Penaeus monodon
CCACACACCCATTTTAAATAATTGGAATATATAAAATGTTTCAATTATGCAGTCTACCACAAAAAACACACACAATTTT
>NC_051400.1:15776771-15776951 GCF_015228065.2 Penaeus monodon
GTTTATCTATGTATTTTAAAAGTAACTATGTAATCATGTTTCATACATACATACGTAAAATCAGAAAAAAACCTATGATTATCTTTCCCTGTGGTCATGATATCTTACCTTGCTGACTATTCACACCTTTCTTTGTTTTTCATTTAGTTTGATCAAGGGAAACGATCTTTTTTTTTTGGG
>NC_051400.1:15777977-15778271 GCF_015228065.2 Penaeus monodon
AAAAAAAAAAAAACCAGGGGCAAGCTAAATCCGGGGATGGTTTAAAGGGTTTTCTTGATCACTGTCACTGATTTGGGGCGGGTTTTCCCAAAGCCGCTCCCCCGCCCGGTGTAAGCTTGCGGGCAAAATCTCTTTCTACCCCGGGGGCTGTTTACTTACACATTCGGTTCTGTATCAAATTTTTTTCCACTTTTTCCATAACAGTGGAACCTAGTCTATTCTGTGAAGATTGACTTGGGGCCCTCTATTTTTTTTCAGAGTGTTCCAATCCCAAAAAAACCCAAAATTTCTTGT
>NC_051400.1:15781028-15785959 GCF_015228065.2 Penaeus monodon
CCCCCTTTTTTGGTGGGGCCCTGGAAAATCCATCTGCTGGTCAATCCCCAAAACAGACATTTTTTTGGGGTGATGGTTTCTTTGTGGTGTCCATTTCGGAGTGGTTTGACAGAGTCACCTGTCCTTCTGAATTTTCTTGTTAAAATCCCTTTTTGGGTACAGTTTTGGGACTTTTTGGCTCTTGGTGCCTTTACTGACACCCCCTTTGAATTTGGGACTTGTACTAGCCTGGTTGTTGTGGAAAATGAAATATATTTATATAATCATATTTTACCTATGCCTCTCTATATAATATAGCGTTTCCCTACTTCGTCTGTAAAAATACCCTGGGTCTAATTCGATCAAATTGGAAACCCCTTGAGTTTGCTGCTCCTCCCTTCATGGTCCGCAAGTTGGAAAAAGGCAGTCCCTCACCCCTACAGGCTAACCTCCTTTTTTTTCAAATCCTACTCAAAAGAAGGTACTTCGGGAAAAACCAGGGGGGTAGTGTTTTTGGGAACCCCTACCCTGCAAGATTTTTAAAACCCGAATTTACGAGAGCCTTGAGGTGGGCCCCTCTGGCTTCCATGCCTAAAAATTTCTCCATCGTGAAGTGACAAATTTTTCTCAAAAAATACTCATAGTGAAATGAAAAGTGGCAGTTCCCCTTAAGTGCGGTAAAATTGTGTTTAAATGTTTATTGTTGCCGTGCTTCCCTTTGGGCCCCCTCACACTGGGGTATGTTTGGGGTCCCCATACCCCTGCCCTCCATAGTGAAGAGCGACATCCTCTGGTCCCTTCTAGGGGAGCCCCGGGGCTAGCCTTGCAACCAAAAATAAGGAATTGTCTTCCCGACGCTCTCCCGCACGATTGCCACCAAAAAAGAATTTACCCTGAAAATTCCCCTTTTTTTTAAAGGGTTTTTAAATCTGTTGAACGCTCGATCACAGTGACAAATGGCAGATTCACTTCTTTAAGGAAACCATAGACACCCCAAAACCAGGCTCTGTCTACCACAGAAAGAAGAGTTCTGCCCACAGACCCCCCCCTGCACCCCACGGGGGGGTGGGTTAGGCCCCCAAAAAGACGGTGCCTCCACAAACTGAGGCAGTATTCCCCTTAAAATGCCATCCTCCCCTAATTAACCCTAACACCCCCAAAGCTGAACTTATCACCTAGTGGTACTTCGGGGGTTGACTTACTGCGACAAATCTGGGGCAATATGCGGAGGACGGATAAAAGGAGAAACAAAATTTGGCAAATGAGGACAGTGTTTCGGCAGAGGCTTTAAATGCGGCTTCCAATGCTTTTTTCAGTTTTTCAGACTCTAAAAGCTTTTAAATTGCACCCCCGGGGTGCTAAACGGCGACTCCAGGTTCTTCATGCAGCTAAAACCCTCTCCCTGCTTTTCGAGCCTTCTATTCCACCCTTGTGCCATCCACCAACGGATCTCACGCTTCTGGTCCACCACGACGGCGTTAAAATATCTCTACTCCACAGCCCCACAGATTCTTCCCCAAGCATTTGCACCCTGCATGAAGCCTATCTCCACCCTCCTGCTTCAGGCTGTGCCACCTACCGGTATTCGGGCAATGGCGAGTTGTTGGGCGGATTTCCCCACCATGGCCCTCCCAAACTCACCGAAAAAACTCACCAAACTGCAGTGTCTTTTTTCCCTGGGGCCCAAACAGATCTTGGAACGCACCTTGGGCATTTCTCCGATACTATCCTTTTTTGTGGGGGGTTTTTTTTCCCGCGCCCTCCATGACTTCTTAAAAGGAAATGAACGAGGCTCTCAGTCCGGCACTACTCTGCTGTCGTCAAGGGAAGGGGGAAGACTTCGGAAAATTTTATATAGGCTTAGAGGCCTTCCCAAGGGAAGTCGCCTATATCCTGGCCATTCTGTTACATGTATCGAACCCAGTTAAAAAAGGGTCCCTTATGGTGTCCATGACAAGGAACTTTTTAAAAATTAACCGTCCTCTTTTCTAGTCTTCTTTACGGGACTCAACACTTGTTGCAGATCTTAGGGGCCCACCCAGACCACAGCATCACCATGCTTTACCTAGACAGATGTTTGCATTTCCTCTTTAAGAAGCATCTTTTGGGAAAATTAAGAGATCATCACCTCGGGCCCAAATTGGAAGCCCCACTCAGCAGTCTTCAGGTCACCTGCCCCTTCTGTGCCGGGGTTGCAGGGCCCCCTGACTCCCCCACACAAAATTCTATTTGCTGTAATGTGGGCAAAGGGTCTTTGGGGCCCGGAAAAAAAAAATGTCCTGAAAAGCTGCTCATGCCACGCCATTGTCGGCCCAACTCTGCACAGCCATGCCTGTTGTTGTGCCTGACTTCTTGTTTTCCCACTGGTTTTTTCCTAGTCCCACTGTTTTCAATCATTCTGATAACAAGTCCTCTCAGTTACATGTTCCAGACACAGGTGCGACATTACCTTTTGAAGAACCTTTCACCCCCCCCCAACATCCCAAAGAGGACCCCAAAAAGATAATCGCCTCTAGCCTGGCTGGAGATGTCCCTGATTTTCATGGCAACTTTGAGCTTAGCGAAAATCTTGCAACCCAGTCCAAGTCCACAAGTTTCCCCACCCCTTCTCTCCTAGTCATTTGCTATCTTCCTCAGGATTTCCAAAAAACTTTAAACACGTTCATATTAACCTTGCACTCGCTGCCTTTTCCCACCTTTTCCCACAGCTGTAAAGGATTCAGTGCGTCCTCCAGACCTCCCCTCAATAAAATGTCGGTCCGCTTATGCAATCCCCTAGGAGGGTGCTGCCCCCTTTGCTGTACACACCCCTACTCAAAAACTCCATCATCATCTCCAATACATAAAGCCCGATGGAATAAAACCTTCGGGGTGTACACCCTCTAGTTTTCATCCCGAAGGATGTTGGGGAAGGCCTATTAGCCCTCACAAAGTTTAACGGTCAAGTACACCCCGCGCCCCCTCCCCCTTCACCCCTTACGCTTTGCGTGTCACCCCATAAACCCCTGCTTTTCCCCCCTGGACCCCCTTTCATGGTTTTGCCTCGAATTAGTGGAAGAGGATCCATCAAATGACGTTTACCCCCCCTTATGGAAATTCAGCACTGGCAGGGCCAAAATGGGACTCTCTACCCGGGTGATAATTTCCTTTGCGGGACATGGACCCCGGGGGCATTAAAAACGACCAAAAACCCTTCCCATTTCCGTGAGTCTGGCATCTTATGGAAAAGGGGAAAATTCCATTTGCGGGCCCCTCATCCACTTCTACAGTATCTCCCGGCGAGAGTAGAGTCCGCATCCGGGTTTCCCCTACTCCTCCAACATCCTGTGTGCTCCGCTGGCCTGGAAAACCCCCTCTCCATTTTCACCTGCATGGAAAACTGCTGTTCAGCCCCTCTTTTTTGCTCATTAAAAGCTCTTTTGTCGGGCCCCCTGGATCATGGATGGCCTTCCCCAAAGGTAAAAAAGCCTCTTATAAAGCCCCCGTTTTGGCATATTTTGCCCTGCCCTACCAGTGATCCTCCAGGGGACGCCTCTGACTCATATCATGGGATACCCTTCACAAGAACTGGCCGGGAGGCCCTTTATCTTTTAATGTTCCCTTTACTTACTGATACGAGACAGATACACCATAATTGATTTAGAGCTCCTCACCGCGTATAGGCCTGCCAAATTAGGTACTACCTGTCCGCCTACCTCCTTCACGTTTAAAGATGTCATCACCCCTTGATCCCCCTCCTCAAAAACTCACACTCAAAAGCGGTGGAAACCTATGACTTCAAAGCCCCAAGGAAAATCTCATCATTCCCCAGTTGCCTGATGCCAGTTGTCAAATTTCCCGGGTGCCTATTACTGCGCCAGTGGGGCCCCGCCCCGGGTGAAATTTTGTGTACTGAAACTGCCACAACCCCCTGAGGGGCATTTCAAGCCGTGGTCCTGAGGAGCCAAGGAGTCCCGCATCAACGCCCTCGAAAATTTAAGACCTTCGGAAAGCCGGCCGGAAAGACCCAGACTACCCCCCTTCTGTCTCACTTTTGTTCCCTTCACATCGGTATGCACTCCACCCTTTCCTTCCATCTGAACTTGGACAGCATTATGCAGTGGAATTGGGCCTTCAAAAAATGCCCCGTCGTTCTTATGCGGATAGACTATTACAGGCTGCCGTATTGAAGCAATATCAAAGCCTGTCCAAATCTGGAGCCATGTGGAACCCTTAGCAGTCAACAAAAAAGCCCTTCTTTCAGATGATTCCCTCCAGGGCCCTTTTTGGTTTTTTCTCCACAGACTTTATCACGTCACTGGGGAAAGGGCCCTTCTGGGGATTCGGAAAACTGTCTGGAGGCCCAACCCTCATTCCTTTTGGGGCCGACCATCTACGTTCGGGACGAAGGGGTTTTGTTGCTACTTCTGTGAAGTTGGTGTCACTGTCCACCCCCCAAATAGTTTCCCTCCTTTTGCTGGGGTGTCTGCCTGTGGTTCAACACCACGGGTTACAAAGGGTTTAAATCCCAAAAGGGTGGGTGTGTGGCATATTTTCATTTTTTGCGCCCATCCCCCGTCCCAATTGACCCCCTCCCACTCCCTGTTTCCACAGAAGTAAGATGCCCCCATGCCCCCCGCAAATCAGAAAAAACTAAGAAAAAAGCCACTTGAGGCCTGTTTCAGTGCAAAGGAGGGATGGAGGTGTGGATATATGAAAACTATGTTATATCTACAATAATACCTATGCCTCATACATTTAAATGTTTCTGATGTGACAAAAATTACAGGTCCCAATTGGCAAATCCTCGGTTTTCTGCTACCTCCCTTCAGTTCCCGCAAACTGGGGGAAAACATTCCCTACTCTCCTGCTCTCTGTATAAAGCCCAAAAAATACGGGTAAAGACCTTCCTCTATTTTGACCTCACAAGAAAAATCTCGAGGGCGAACCAGTTTTGGCCACATTTCGGGTTG
>NC_051400.1:15786394-15786508 GCF_015228065.2 Penaeus monodon
TTTTTTGGGCATGAACCCGCTGGGTTTTTCGGGCAAATTGTGCTCCCTCTCTCAGGAAACATTTAGGGAAGTCGGGGGCTCCCTGTTTTGGGGCAGGGCCCGGAGAGTAATTGC
>NC_051400.1:15786808-15787386 GCF_015228065.2 Penaeus monodon
CTTTTACAGACCTTCCTATTGCGGGGTTTGGGGTTAGGGCAAAACCCCATCTCTGCTGTCTCTTCTGACTCTATATCCTCCACTCCTATTTCTTTATATCTTCTTTTTAACTCTACATTCTTTTTCCCTTTTCCTCTCTTCGCTTTCCCCCCTTCATCCTTTCCACTCTTCATTTATCTAAACCATCCCTTTACCACATGTCCTCTCCACCACGTCTCTTTCCTAAGTTTCGTATCATCCTTCACCCCAAAAATCTTTTCAGCACCACTTCATTCGGTCATATCCCTTCTTGTTTAAACCCAAACCCCATCTCGCATTTCATTTCTGCCCCCTCCGATTTCTTTCCTGTGCTTTTGCTTCCGTCCAACCTTGCTGGTCTCAAAAACACATTGTGAAAACTTTCCCCTTTCTTTTTCTGCCACCGCCTGTCGCCCAATTTCCATGACTTTCCCATTATTCCCTCCCCCTTTTCTTTTTTGTACCCCTTGTCTGAACCCGCTTTTCTGGACCCTAAATATTTAAAATTTCCCCCACTCTTGGCACTTTTCTTTCCCGCTGTTGTACCCTTTGCCCACTCC
>NC_051400.1:15787996-15788127 GCF_015228065.2 Penaeus monodon
CCCCAAAAATCTCTGTCTCACTAATGTTGCTGACCCCCTGATAACTTCTAAACCGTATTCCCTAAGCACTTTCACACTTCCCTTGGTATTTTGGGCCGTCCAACTTTTTTCCGTTTTTTTTACTTTCTTAT
>NC_051400.1:15788698-15789931 GCF_015228065.2 Penaeus monodon
TTCTTGTCTTACTGCTTTTTGGCTGCTGTGCTATCTCTTCATTACCGTTTGTATGTATTTTTTCTCTCTCTCTCATTTTCCATATTCAAAGTTTGTTTAAAAAAATTTCCTGCACCTGTCCTTATTTAAACTCTTCATCTGCATTCTTTATAGTTTTGGCCTAGTTGCGTTTTTTATTTTTCTGCTCTTTGCTATTATTATTTTTTAAACCTCGCACCTTTCTCTAGGCTTTGTACAGATCTTTTTTATCACACTCTTTTGATAACTACTACTTTCTTCATTTGTTTAAAATCTTAAGTTTTTTTGTATTTCTTTATTTTGTCTATCTCTGTCCCTGGCCCTTCTTGCATGCTCTCTTTAATTAAAAGTTCCTGGACTTTATTAATCCCCCACATGCTTCCTTTCCTTCTTTTTTTTCCCCTGTGATACTCCAATACTTTTTGGCCCTGTTCAATTTTGTGCTAAAAGTGTTCCAGTCCTTGTCTTCCCGATATTTGTATCTTTCACTTGTATAATTTTCCCTCCTTTGTTGTTTTTTTTTCAGCTTCCCCCATTTGTTTTCTTTAACCCTTTTTCTCTCTCCTTTGGTCACTTTCACTTTTTTCTTTGCATACCCTGGGCCGGGGTTGTTTTGCCACCTTTCCCCTTGGGAGTGTTTTGCATCTATACATTCTTACTTTTGGGCCTTTTTGGGATGGATATATCAGTCTGGGGGTTTTGTTTCCTGCTTTGTCTTTTTGTTGATTTTTCTTTGTTAAAGGGGTTTTTCTATGCCAGTCTAAAAGATGAAATATAAAATAATTTTACCCTTCCCATTTTCTCTTGCCTTTTCCCCCTTTTTACTTAGTTTTTTGAACTATTTTGTTGAGTTTTTCTGCTCCATTAGATTCACAAACTCCATTCTTCTCCGGTCATAGTTCCAAAATTTTTGTTGTGCTTTCCCCACTTTCCTTCTTCTTTTTTCTTTTTTGAGCTATCTTCTTTTCCCCTATCCGCTCCTATATGGGGAGCTGTTCAATTTTTTTTTTTTTTTTCAAACTCATAGCGTTGATCTGCGTATTTTTTTTGGAGGGCGCCCTAGCATTGTGGTTACTTCCCTTTGGGTTTGCCATATTTTTGCTTGGGTGGGGTTTAAAGGGCCCCTCCCCTTTATACGCCACCCTCCCCATTATCCAGGCCCTTTGGGGCCACTAAACCCATAGATGGTTTGTACCCTGACTAGGGGTGGGTTTT
>NC_051400.1:15790004-15790307 GCF_015228065.2 Penaeus monodon
GGAAAAAACCCCTATCCGCTGATCTATGGTAAAAAACTCACAAAGCACAAACAAATTTATCAAAAAAGAGAGAGGGAGTAAAAAGAGAGAAAGGGGAGGGAACGTAGTGAGGACAGTGAACAGAAGCGAAGGAAGGTCGATCCACCTCTACTAGACAACTCACCCTCTCCAAAAATAGGGGTGACTTCCTATATGTTTTAAATCTGTGCAAATCCGTAATACTTTGCGCATGTGAGTGGTGTTGGCATTCGTTTACAAACCCCATTGCCCACGCGCGCGCGTGAGCGTCCACGGTTTCACATG
>NC_051400.1:15792693-15792788 GCF_015228065.2 Penaeus monodon
TGTCAAACAGGGAGCCCCCGAAAACTCACACGGCTTCCAAATGATCAAGTGCTAGATACAGTGGGAAACGCTCAGGATGCCATTTTTTAGAACTC
>NC_051400.1:15792918-15793435 GCF_015228065.2 Penaeus monodon
ATTTACGGATCGAAAATATCAAATTTGTTTGGGTTTTTAATGAAAAAGAAATTGGGGTATGGACCCCCTTAGGAAATTTTTTTGGGGAATTAAAGTTATTTTTAAAAAATCATTTTTTTTCTTGGAGGAACTCTGGGGGGACCAAGGAAAAATCGAACGTTTTAAACCCATGGACCGCCGGTCCCCCCAAAAAATTTTTCCCCCCTGAAACTGAGCCCTAATCAGTTGGGGTTTTCGGGATTTGGCTCTTTGGACTTGGAGACCCTAAAAGCAGATTAACGTCGAAAACCCTTTTAACCATTCAAGGGGAATTACCCCTTTTCTGGGTTAAAAAGTTTTCATGTGCGGTGTTGTTGGGTTTTTCGGGAGTGGGGAGAGAGAAGGAAGGGAGAAATAAATTAGCTAAATTATTTAAAACCTTTTTCCCCCGTAACCCAAAAAATCACCTGGGTTTTTGCAAGTGCCCCTTTTTTGGGGTTCGGTGAATGTGAGAGGGGGGAAGGTGAAAATTTGTTTA
>NC_051400.1:15800816-15801036 GCF_015228065.2 Penaeus monodon
CCCCCCTCTACTGTAATGGAGAGACTGATAAATATTAATGACGCTGCTGATCCTTTCCCTTTCCCTTTGGGCCATGTATTAAGATAAACCTGTAGCACCTTGAGGAAGGACCTCATCCCCCGTGTTTCCATTAGTTTTCCTCTGCGTGTGTTATGCACTTTTGTGTAGATTGCATGTCTGTCTATCGATTTTATAGATGTGAGAATGACAGTGTACAGGG
>NC_051400.1:15801146-15801588 GCF_015228065.2 Penaeus monodon
CAGTGTGGATGTACTAATGCAAATAAAGCGTCGACGGAGTACGGAACGAAATCGGTCCAAAAAATACGATTTTACGGATAACGACGATTTAATCAGCTGCAGTTACGGATCCGGAGAGATGGCTGAATAATGGGTCTACGTCAATAGCAGCAAGAGGGTCGAGGGGCGGCAGCACCACATTTAACTCTCCGTGGGTTAATTTTGGTTGACCACCAGCGCAAGTAACCAATTACGTAAGAGGCGATTTCCTAAAGGGAAGGAGAGGGTTACAGCAACGCAATGCTTCCTAAGGAAAGAGCAATGGACACTATGCACGGGTGTGAGAGAGATTGGGTATTGTTTTATGCGAGAGCGATCGCGTGGGTGTGAGTGAGTGATTGTTCGTGTGTGTTAGTGAAGGTTGAGTGTGGTTCATGTGTGTTTGTGAGTAAAGTGAGCAAGA
>NC_051400.1:15801639-15801990 GCF_015228065.2 Penaeus monodon
GGGGAGTGAGCTGTAAATGACTGACCGTATATATCGGTATATGTGTCTGCTGCGTGCGAAATCCTTTTAAAAACTTTTCTACAGATGCAGCATCGAAACCAGAATTCCATATCCTTTAAGAAACTCAGAAAGGAAAGATAAATTTAATGAGAGGCGTTTCTTTGAAATCGGTTGTCGTCCAGGGAAGACGACGGGTTTGTCTTTAAAGAGAGAAGATAACGACTTTAATCACCCTGAACGAAAGGGATTAGTTCCATCCATGGATAACTCGTGAAGATGGGACGCACAGTAACTTAGGGATTACAGAAGATAAGGGCAGAGTTTTTACTGAAAAATGAATTACATTCTGAG
>NC_051400.1:15802010-15802962 GCF_015228065.2 Penaeus monodon
ATGAATTCTAGTTTGGGATTTAAGATAGCAAAAGAAATGTAGTGGAAAACAATACAGGAAACATTATGATGATGATATTTCTAGCTACCATTGTTGTATTATTTTTGTTGCTTTTAAAAAACTTCAATGTCTTACAAGTGAAGCTATTGTGATCATTTCAATCAGAATTATTTTTAAAAATTAAATCATTATATTTTGACTTTTTTTATAAGTAACAGGAGAACAAACCACCTAAAGGCACCTGACCTTAAGGAAGAAGGATTTTGATCTCTCAAAAAGGAAAAAAGCAACCTTTAGGCGCCTCATAAATAGGGGCGGAATTAAAAAAAAAAAAACGCAAAAATTTTTTGTCTTCAGGCTAGTTTCTAGTTTGGACTGTTTTATCTTTTCCCATCTCCAATTATCCCGACAGAAGATCAGATAAACTAGCAATATGTTACTTAAACAATATTCGCATGAAATATTTAATGATGATTTTTTTTTACAACGGCTGGGGCATCTAGTACCGAGTTTCTAGTTATCTAAAATAGGTCAAAGCACTCGTTTACTTCCCCTGTTCCGTACGATTTAGTAAGCATAATTCCTTCCTCTCGGATCCACAATTCCTGTGTGGCCATTCATCAAAAAAAAACAAAGATGAGCGTCCGGGGATCCTGAAAAATGGCGACCGCAAGAAGACGCGTGACGTGACGCAGGAGTATTGGAGGTGTGAGTATTCATTTTCCTTAATGCTAACGCTGAATTAAGTGCAAAACCATAGTCTAAAACAATAGGTGATTTTACAAAGCGTTATTAAAGCGGGGCATGGGACGGGGACCAGGATTCACTTGCGACTGTAATACGGTTTCGCAGGTGATTGGATTAGTCGTAGCGGCCTGGGCTGTTGAATAACTTTTGTGTATCTGTCTCTCCTATACAATGCATGTGCACGTAAATTGCGCGCGCGCACGCT
>NC_051400.1:15804617-15804816 GCF_015228065.2 Penaeus monodon
GTTGACGCCGGTGTTATCACTGCAGTCTTCCCGGTAAATGCCCAGTATAGCGATTTTGTTTGAGTTCAATGTCTGAGTTAACTTAATACCACGATATAATGTCAGTATACGAATGAAAATGGAGGATATGTCATTGGCGTCGACGTTAGAGGATGACAATACATTTTTAAGTCTTTCGTCACCTTGAATGGCTATTGAT
>NC_051400.1:15805034-15805184 GCF_015228065.2 Penaeus monodon
CGTGCGCGTTGTGTTTCCTTTTCGGATTTTTTATACCACATACATATGTACATATATTAGGGTGTGTAAAATCCTAGAGAAGTCAAGATTTTGCTCAAAGAAATGGAATTGAGGAAAGCAGCTAACGACTTCAATCAACATGGTGAGGGA
>NC_051400.1:15805222-15806242 GCF_015228065.2 Penaeus monodon
AGAGAAACAATACGAGACTCTAACTGCGGGAATATAAAAGGCGCAGACAGACCTTGAGTTATATCCTAATATATCCTAATATAGAGTACTATTCCAATGAAGAGGTTTATCCTACTAGATAAGCGAATCCTAACAATTTTTTTATCCTAACAGGACGTTCTCTCGTGATGAAGAAAATATCAAAGAGAAAGAACCCATTTACAGAACGATACATAAATTATCCTCATCTAATGCTACATAAAAAGAAGAAGCGTCTTTGTGGAACATTAACAAGAAAGAGAATACTCATAATTGTTATTCTACCTATCGCAGCGATGTCACTGAAGTACTGATTTTATACATATATTCACATGTAAATGAAGTCATTGCGGAAAGACGTGAAAAATGGAAATCCCACTATAATGAGATGTATATTTCTCAGTAATTATTCGTCGATTTAGTCTTTTTATTCAAACTTTGGGAAAGAAGTCCCGATAATACTATTGGGGGTAATTTTAGGACATGAAACCTACTAATGACTGTAATATGATATAAAGATTTGTTTATTTTGCAGGGTATAATTATTTTTAAATTTTAGCTTCATATTAGATGGAGTTACCATACAACCTATTACTGTCGTAAGTTTAGTTGTTTTGCGACGTACAAACCATCTTTAGAGTAAAGATCATCTTTAGTAATTTTATAAGCTGCAGAGTTTTACAATCGTTTGCAAATTTTGACTTTTTTATGAATCATACCTGCTTTCTCCAGATCAGGGCAGCTCAAATTTACCGAAAGATCTTTTTTTTCATTTGAGAGAGAGAGAAAAAAAAATATTTGCCTCATAAAAGTGGCGAAGAAAAGAATCACTTAGAAAGATTTGGATAATTCGTCAATTTGATTTATCAGTTTCTTACTAACACCATCACACTAAACGACGGCGCACCCAGGTATATACTATTCAAATTCTTACTTTCTCTATAAATACAGCTTCCTGAAGTAATTAACTCATATTCATCGATATGAGAAGAAATGCTTTAT
>NC_051400.1:15806322-15806693 GCF_015228065.2 Penaeus monodon
CCATTCCAAACAAATTTATGAATTTTTGTGTGTGAAAGGGAATGCCTACTAGCAAAATCCATCCATCAACCATCTTAGGGAAGTCGTGAGTTTTGTTCTAAGGTAAGATGACTAAGCGTCTTTTCGAAAGGCAGACGACGACCTTTTTCATCCCAGTTCAGGGATTAATTTCTACCCGAGGAAAGCTCGTAAAAATGAACTTTGGACTAAAACTTCGGGGAAAATAAAAAAAAAATACTGCATCTATATCCCCACGGAGTTATATCCTAATTAAAAGTCTCTCTGTAATGGAGTTTAATCCTATAGGAGAGATTTTATACCAATGAAGAATATGCCAAGAGAGCAATGGAAATCACTTTCATTTCGACAAA
>NC_051400.1:15806793-15806923 GCF_015228065.2 Penaeus monodon
TTTTAAAATATTTTATTTATTATTTTAGAAAATTTAAGGATATAGATTTTTTAATCATTAAAAATATTTATAAAATTTTATAAAAATAACCCCTTATAAAAAATTTGGCCCCCAATTATGGTTAAGATTG
>NC_051400.1:15807696-15807964 GCF_015228065.2 Penaeus monodon
TCTTTCAACAGCACAGTGCAAGGTTGAATAGTCTTTGCTAATACCATAAACCTGAAGTGCTATCCATGGATACTGAATAACTTTTATATCATATGTTCGTATCCCGTTATTGAACAAGGTCACGAACAGTCATCTCAGATTTTAGTTGACTTGTAATAGTTCGTATTTGACGGGAAAATAACACCGCGATTTTTCAGCATGAAAAATAAAATAAAGGGTTGAATTTTGACCCCCCCCCCTTTTCCAATAACTGCATAGATTTCTAGAA
>NC_051400.1:15807999-15808175 GCF_015228065.2 Penaeus monodon
GCAAATGCTTATGACCAGTCAAGCTGGGTCCGGCGGCAACCTCTTTTTCTCTGGACGGTCACGTGACCCTCTCGAGGTCGCTCCAGTTACTACACAACTTTCCACTGAAACTTGATCTGTGTTTTTAGCATTGATTAACAGACATGCTATGATCCTTGTGAGCAAGTAGCTAGAAG
>NC_051400.1:15813241-15815947 GCF_015228065.2 Penaeus monodon
GCTGTTTCTACTTCGTCTGTAAAGCAGATACACCTGAGGTGACAATAATTACAGAGTCTAATTGGCAACCCCTTGAGTTTGTCTGCTACCTCCCTTCAGTGGTCCTGCAAGTTGGAAAGAAGGCAGTCCAACTGCATCCCTAGCAGGCTAACCTACCTCTTTTTTCAACATCCTACATCTAAAGAAGGTACTTCAGGACAAACAACATGGGGTAGTGTTATTAGGAATCCCTACCCTGCAAGACTTTTAACCGAATTTACAGAGAGCCTTGAGGTCGGACCCTCTGGCTTACCATGCCTCAAAATTTCTCCAGTGCAGTGAAGTGACTAATTTACTCATAAAATACTCATAGTGCAATGTAAAGTGGCAGTGTCACCCTTGAAGTGCGGTGAAATTGTGTTTAAAGTGTTGTATTGTGTGCCGTGCTCATCCCTTGTGGGCCCCCTCAGCATCTCGGGTAGTGCTTGGGTACCCTTATACCCCTGCACCATCCATAGTGAAGAGCGACATCCTCTGGTCACCTTGCTACTGAGCTCCGGGCTAGCCTTGCAACCATAAATAAGGGACATTGTCATTCACGCACGCTCTCCCGCACGATTGCCACCGAAAAGATATTTTACCCTGAAAATTCACCTTACTTTTCAAGGTGATATTAAATGCTGTTGAACTGCTCGATCAACAGTGAGCATAATGGCAGATTCAGCTTCTTTAGAGGAAACCATAGACACCCCACAAGCCAGGGCTCTGTCTACCACAGGACAAGAAGAGTTACTGCCCACAGACCACCCACTGCACCCCCACAGTGGGTGGTTAGGCGACCCAAAAGACGGTGCCTCACACATAACTGGAGGCCAGTATTCCCCTACAATGCCACTCCTCACACCTAATTATACCCTAACACCTCCTAATGCTGAACTTATGCACCTAGTGAGGTACTTCGAGGAGTTAGACTTACTGCAGAGGCAAGATCTGAGGCAATATGACGAGAGGACGAGATGAGAAGGAGAGAACAGAGATTGTGGCAAGATGAGGACAGATGGCTTCGGCAGGAGGCTTCTCAATGCGGCTTCTCAATGCTTTCTTCAAGTTTTGCAGACTCTACAAGCATTTAATTGCACCCTCCTGGGTGCTCAACAGGCGACTCCACAGGTTCTTCATGCAGCTCAACCCTCTCCCATGACTGTTCTGAGACCTTCTATGTCCACACCTATGTGTTCAACATCCACCAACGGGATCTTCACGACTTCTAGGTCCACCACGACGGCGATTACAATATCGTCTACATCCACAGCCCCACAGATGTCTTCCCACACAGCAGTTGCACACACTGACATGAAGCCTATAGCTCCCAGCCCTCCTGTACTTCAGGCTGATGCCACCTACCAGGTATTCAGGCAATGGCGACGTTGTTGGGCGGATTTCTCCACCATGGTCGACCTCCCAAAACTCACACAGGAGAAACAACTCATCCAACTGCAGATGTCATTTTCCCTGGAGGTCCAACAGATCTTGGAACGCACCTTGGGCATTTCTCCGGATACTATCCTCTTTGTGGAAGCGGTTCTCGACGCCCTCCATGACTTCTTCAAAGGTCAATGTAACGAAGGCTCTCAGTCAACGGGCACTACTCTGCTGTCGTCAAATGGAAGGGGAAGACTTCGGACAATTTTATATGAGGCTTAGAGGCCTTGCCAAGGAAGTCGACCTATATCCTGGCCATTCTGTTACATGTATCGAGACCCAGTTAAAAATGGTCATCCTTATGGGTGTCCATGACAAGGAACTTGTTCAAAAGTTAACCGTCCTCAATTCTAGTGCTTCTTTACAGGACATCAACACTTGTTGCAGATCTTATGAGGCCACCCAGACCACAGCATCAGCCATGCTTTACCTAGACAGATGTTTGCAGTTTCCTCTTATAAGAAGCAGTCATGATTGGAGAAAATTAAGAGATCATCAACCTCAGGCCAAATTGGAAGCTCCACTCAGCAGTCTTCAGGTCAGCCATGCCCCTTCTGTGACCGTGTGCATGGCCCCTCTGACTGCCCCACACATAATTCTACTTGCTGTAATTGTGGGCATAAGGGTCATTGGGCCAGGAGAAAGAAATGTCCTGTTAAAGCTGCTCATGCCACGCCATTGTCGTGCCCACACATCTGCACAGCCAATGCCTGTTGTTGTGCAGCTGACTTCTTGCTTTCCACTGGTTCTCCTAGTCCCATCTGTATTCAAGTCATTCATGATAACAAGTCCTCTCAGTTGCACATGTTACCAGACACAGGTGCAGACATTACCTTGATTGAAGAACAACATTTCACCTCCCTCAACATACCAAAGAGGAGCCTCCGAAAGATAATCGCCTCTAGCCGATGGCTAGGAGATGTCACCTGGATATTTCATGGCAACTTTGAGGCTTAGCAGACAATCTTGCAAGGCCACAGTCCAAGTCCACAAGGATATCCCGACGCCTCTTCTCTCCTACGATCATTTGCTATCATTCCTCAGGAGTTTCCAAAGAACATTCAACACGTTCAGTATGTCAACCGTTGCACTCAGCTGCCAAAATTTGCCACCTTTTCTCCATCAGCTGTCAAGGAGTTCAGTGACGTCCTCCAGACCTCCCCTCAATGGAATGTCTGGTCCGCTTATGCATATCCACCTGAAGGAGGGTGCTGTCCCCTTTGCTGTACACACCCCTCACTCACA
>NC_051400.1:15816329-15817402 GCF_015228065.2 Penaeus monodon
CATTGAAAACTGACCAGATCCTTACCAGGTGCCGTGAGTCTGGCATCATTATGGACAAGGAGAAATTCCATTTGGCAGAGCCCTCAGTCCACTTCTACAGGTATCTCACCGGACGAGAGTAGAGTCAGCGCTATCCAGGATTTCCCTACTCCTGCCAACATCACTGTGTGCTCCGTCATGGGCCTGGTAAACCAGCTCTCACACTTTTCACCTGACATGGCAACTGCTGTTCAGCCCCTGCATTCTTTGCTCAGTCTAAAACGCTCTTTTGTCTGGACCCTGGATCATGAGATGGCCTTCTCCAAGGTCAAAAGCCTGCTTATCAAGCCTCCAGTTTTGGCATATTTTGACCCTGCCCTACCAGTGATCCTCCAGATGGACGCCTCATGACTCATATGCATAGGATATGCCCTTCTACAAGAACATGGCCAGGGGAGGACCTGTATCGTTTAATGTGTCCCATTTACTTACTGATACAGAGACATGATACACCATAATTGAGTTAGAGCTCCTCACCGCAGTATAGGCCATGACCAAATGTAGGTACTACCTGTCCGGCCTACCCTCCTTCACGTTAATGATGGATCATCACCCCTTGATCCCCATCCTCAACAACTACACACTCAACGCGGTGGAAAACCTATGACTTCAACGCCTCAAGGAAAAAATCTCATCATATATCCTCCCAGTTGCCTGATGCTCAGTTGTCAATTCCGGATGCCCTATTACGTGCGCCAGTGGGCCAGCCTGCCTCCGAGGATGAAATTTTGTGTACTGAATCTGCCACACACCTGAGGCGCATTGTCAACGCCGTGGTCACTGAGGAAGCCAAGGAGTCACCGCATCAAGACGCCGATCGGAACATTCAAGACCTTCGGAACGCCGGCCGGAATGACCTAGACTACACACGCCTTCTGTCTCACTTTAGGATTCCCTTCACATCGGTATGCACTCCACTCCTTAGTCCTTCCATACTGGAAGCTATGTGACAGCATCTATGCAGATGGAGAGTTGGTCCTTTACAACCAATGCACAGTCGTTCTTCAGTGCGGATGAGACTATTCACAGGGCAT
>NC_051400.1:15817613-15817959 GCF_015228065.2 Penaeus monodon
GGCCGACACATCTACGTTCGGGACTGAGAGGGTGTTTTGTTGCTACTTCTGTGAAGTTGGTGTCACTGTCCACCTCCAAATGGAGTTCCAGTCCTTCATGCTGGGCTGTCTGCCATGTGGTATCAACACCACAGGGATTACAAGGTTCAACTCCCAAATGGCTGGGTGTGATGGCATAATTGTCATTTCTTGCGCCCTATCCCAGATCCCAGTATTGACCCCCTCTCCCACATCCCTGTTTCCACAGAAGTAGAGATGCCCTCCCATGCCCCACGCAGATCAGAAAAGCTAAGAAAAATGCCACTTGAGGCACTGTTACAAGTGCAAAGGAGGGATGGAGGTGTGG
>NC_051400.1:15817996-15818225 GCF_015228065.2 Penaeus monodon
CCTATGCCTCAGTACATATAACTGTTTCTGATGTGACAATAATTACAGAGTCTAATTGGCAACTCCTCGAGTTTGTCTGCTACCTCCCTTCAGTGGTCCCGCAAGCTGGAGAGAAAGCAGTTCACCTACATCTCCTGCTCTCTGTATAGATGCCCAATAAATAGCAGGCTAAAGAACCTTCCTCTTATTTTGACCTACATCTAAAGAAGATACTCGAGGACGAACAACA
>NC_051400.1:15821072-15822088 GCF_015228065.2 Penaeus monodon
TGCTTGTCTTACTGCTTCTGAGCTGACATGTGCTATCTCTTCATTATCCATGTTTGGTATGATATTTCTTCTCTCTCTCTCATTTTCCATATTCATAAGTTTGTTAAAATATTTCCTGCACCTGTCCTTATTTAATACTCTATCATCTGCATTCTTTATAGTTTTGGCCTAGTATGCGTCTTGTGAGTTGTTTCTGCTCTTTGCTATTATTGATTTATTAATACCTTCTGCACCTTTCTCTAGGCTATTGTACAGATCTTTGTATGCACACTCTTTTGATAAGCTACTACTTTCTTCATTTGTTTAATAATCTCTAAGTCTTTTCTGTATTTCTTCATTCTGTCTATCTCTGTCCCTGGCCTTCTTGCATGCTCTCTTTAACTTAACAGCTTCCTGGACTTCATTAATCCACCACCATGCTTCCTTTCCTTCTTTTTTATCCCCTGGTGATACTCCTAATACTTGTGTGGCCACTGTTCTAATTTATGTGCTAAATGTGTTCCAGTCCTTGTCTTCCTGATATATTGTATCTTTCACTTGTATAAATTCCCTCCTAGTGTCTGTTTCTTTCAGCTTCCACCACTTTGTTTTCTTTATCCCTTTTTCTCTCTCACATTTAGGTCACTTTTCACTTTTGCTTTGCATACCACTGGCCGGTGTTGTTTTGCCACGCTTTCCCTTGGCAGTGTTTTGCAGTCTATGACATTCTTTACTTGGTCTCTTTGGCATAGGATATAGTCAGTCTGGGTGTTATTGTTTCCACTGCTATATGTACTTAGTTGTTGATTTTTCTTTGTGTAAGAGGTGTTTACTATTGCCAGTCTAAATGATAGTAAATAGTAAAATAATTTATACCCATTCCCAGTTTCTCTTGCCTTTTCCCCTTTCTACTTAGTTTCTTGAACATATATTATGTTGACGTTTTTCTGCTCCATTAGATTCACAATCTCCATTCTTCTGCCGGTCATAGTTCCAATATTCAGTGTTGTGCTTTCCTCACTTTCCTTCTTCTTCTG
>NC_051400.1:15832508-15832609 GCF_015228065.2 Penaeus monodon
GAAGAGATAGTAGTATATTATACATGAATAGAAGATCTTGATTACTGGCGGGCGAGAGAAGAGGGAACTAGACACGACAGAACGTGTACACACAGAAATGT
>NC_051400.1:15833039-15833551 GCF_015228065.2 Penaeus monodon
AAACAGTTATTTTTCTTCAAGGGGTGGAATGAAGCATCTATTTCTTTTTAATTTAGTGTATTGTAAAAGATAGCGTACAAAATAACTTTGAGGCAATAAATATCAGACGATGTTTTTTGTTTTCTTTTGTTCAGTTAAGCGTTAACTTTTTCTTGGACATTTTCCCAGCGATGAATTTTCTGGTATGTCCACTTATAATTTATCTTGACTTTCAAATCTGAACTGATAAAATGGCACTGGGGGTCAACCCATTATACACTTTCCTTCCTGTCTATTGAGTTGCCAATTTGCCATATATAGAGAGCAGGGCTCCATATTGCTCTTCTAATAATGTCGGGATTTTCATTTAGGGCTACCATTTTGGTTTGTCTATTTGTTGTTATAATAGTATATATATGTGTAAAAAGTCAGTATAAATTGGACTAAAATGAGAGAAGGGTGGCAGTAGCTTTTTAAGAGAAAGACCCGGGTTTCACTGCGGATGTAGTTTAGCAGAAGGTGTGATGCTGTCT
>NC_051400.1:15833640-15833863 GCF_015228065.2 Penaeus monodon
CGATTCGGAGGTCTTGTTGATGTCGAACTCGGCGTTATCGGGATGACGGACGCCGGTGTGGACCCTGTCGCTCAGGGTTGGTAGCCCGCAGTTGGGAGGAGGTTGTTGTGGGGGCCATCTTGGTGTTGTGGTTGGAGCCCAGAGACCAAGACCAAGGACGCTAATGGGGGAGAGGGGCACGGAATGAGATGGAGAGAGAGAGGCAACGGCAGAGGAGCGCGAA
>NC_051400.1:15835235-15835687 GCF_015228065.2 Penaeus monodon
CGTGGAGAGATGGAAGATAGGGAAGCCGTATGCACAAAGAGGAAGGTGAGAAGATGGTTGTGGGGATGGTGGGGGGGAAGACTGAAGACGTAAGATTGAGGATGACGATTAGTAAGGGGGGAAAGGAGGAAAGGAATGGGTGGAGGGGAGAGGGAGGAGGTGAGGAGAGAGGGGCTGAGGGAGGACAGGGGAGAGACGACGGGGAGAGCTGGAGAGCCCAGGGTGGAGTGTGACGGAGAGAGGAGAAGAGAGTGGGAGGGAAGAGAAGGAAAAGAGCGAGAGGCGCGAGACGGAGAGAGAGGGTCGAGGGAGAGGAGAGGCAGAACCTGACACGAGAATACAGTACGAGAGGAGAGGGGAGGGGAGGAGTGAGGAAGAAGGCATTGGAGATGCGAGAGGGAAGGGAAGCGCAATGAGAGAGAGACAGTGAGGAATGAGAGAATTGCACGGGG
>NC_051400.1:15836322-15836602 GCF_015228065.2 Penaeus monodon
ATCCTTCTGTACATGTTCTGATCCATCTCAAGCTGGCTTCATCTTAAAGGAGTAGAGTAGACAAGTAGAAGCTGGCAAAGGCTCAGGAAAGAGAAAGGCTAGACAAAAAAGAAGAAAAAAAATCGACCTTTATCCTTTCGGGATGAGGAGATTATGAGAAGAAATCGTCATTGGTGTGGTCTAATGTTGCAAGATCTCGGGGCCGTTTAATACATAGTACTTGTGATAGGTTACACGATAGGTAGTTATGAAATGAGATTGAAACTTATGTCTCTCCTCC
>NC_051400.1:15837509-15837810 GCF_015228065.2 Penaeus monodon
GACGCACCCCTTCAAGCGGGGGAAAAAAATATGCAATCAAACCCTTGTGACCTTGAAGATTCAAGCCAGGTGCTTCGGGCGAGCTTTTTGGCGGGGGCCCAAAAAACGAATGCATTCCTTTTAGTTGTATCAAAGATTCAAGTCAGATATCCAATTTTACCCGGATGTTTAGTTTCCCTGCTTCATGATTTTGGGGTTGCCAATGTAATTTCTCAGTCATGGAACGAAATTCGCGCGTGCAAATGTAGCTGAATTGATAGCAGCCCAGGCGGTTATGTCGTAACTCACAAGACGTAATAGA
>NC_051400.1:15840328-15840630 GCF_015228065.2 Penaeus monodon
ATTTCTTTTTAATTTAGTGTATTGTAAACATCTTTACAATAATACTTTAGGCAATAAATATCAGACGATTTTTTTTTTCTTTTTTCAGTTAACGTTAACTTTTTCTTCGACATTTTCCCAGCGATATTTTCTCGGTATGTCACTTATAATTTTCTTGACTTCAAATCTGAACTGATATAAATGGCACTGGGGTCAACCCATTATACACTTTCTTCCTCTCTTTGAGTGCCACTTGCCATATATAGAGATCAGTGGCTCCATACTGATATTCTAATAATGTCGGATTTTCATTTGGTACCATT
>NC_051400.1:15840652-15840772 GCF_015228065.2 Penaeus monodon
ATAATATATATATGTAAAAAGTCAGTATAACATTGGAATAAAATGAAGTGGCAGTAGGCTTTTTAAAGAGAAATCCCCGGGTTTTCACTCCTGATGTAGTTCAGCAGAAGGTCGCTGTCT
>NC_051400.1:15840858-15841556 GCF_015228065.2 Penaeus monodon
CGATTCGGAGGTCTTGTTGATGTCGAACTCGGCGTTATCGGGCTGAGGACCGCCGGTGTGGCCCTTGTCGCTCCAGGGTTGGTAGCCCCAGTTGGGAGGAGGCCTGTTGGTGGGGGCCATCTTGGTGTTGGTGTTGGACCAGAACCAGCCAAGGACGCTAATGGGCTTCAGATCCTCGCGCTCGTCGCAACCCTTGAAGTCACACAGGCGTCCAGATGTCCAGATGTAGCTGAGGTTACCTGGGCGAGCCAAGGGTCGCAGAGTTAATATACATTGGAATGAATTTTGTCATAACTCTAATACTCAAACTTTGTTAGTTACTAAATTAAAGAAAGAATTGTGTTGACATACTCTGTGTGCAGTGATAACCCCGAGACACTACTTACGGCTACGAACGAATTCGAAGATCATGTCGTTCTCCTGCTTAGTTTCCATGCCGACGGCGTCCATGCAGCGCAAGCGGCACTGGTTACGGGCCTCCAGCCAGTCGACCTTCTGGCCCTTCAGTTTAGGATGGTCTTGGTCCCAGGAGAAGAAGTACCAGTGGTTTCCGAACTGCCATTGCTTGGGTCCTGAGGTTAAAAGCAGAGGGAAGGGCGAAATCAGTGGACTGATCCCGGCAACGGTTATATGATAACGATTGTATGATGAAGATCAGATGGGTGGGTGAAGACTATGTGGTGAAATATAGACCTTTA
>NC_051400.1:15842119-15842285 GCF_015228065.2 Penaeus monodon
CTCATCACCTCTAGATTCCGAACCCAATAAAAATCAAAAAAAGGCTCGTTTGTACCTAAAAACAAGGAGACGAAATAATGATAAAAAAAGCTGTCAGCCTCGATTCACTTTCGCTCTCACCGGCGCGGATGGCCAAGGTCGGGTTGTACTCTAGTCCTACCTGAGC
>NC_051400.1:15842789-15843016 GCF_015228065.2 Penaeus monodon
ATTTAGTTGAACATTTTTTTCAACAGCTTCCTGAGATACAGTTTTGAAACGCTAGACATGTGAAATCCTCGGCGGAGGAAAAAAGGGTTTACAGTGGCGAGACGGTGAATCGTGGTGATGCAAGGCAGCGCTTGATGATCTGAATCTAAAATCCTATTTATTGGGTTAGATTTCAACTCCCTACTGATCAAAGGAGATAAACTGAACAAAAGTTCGTAGAAAATATT
>NC_051400.1:15843258-15843834 GCF_015228065.2 Penaeus monodon
AACAAGAAACCCCTAAATAAGATAACGTGGCATTTAACAAAACTAGACACGGTGCCAGACCAGGGCCTCGCGCACTGTTCTGCAAAGTCACTGCCCGCAGTCATGCTCATTGTCTTATATTCTGGGGGTCTATTTCTATGCCTCTGCCCTATATCATCTGCAATTTAAAAGTATAGCATCTTTGGTAAAAAAAGAGGTTATATTTGTTTGCTGATGCGAACGACCAGTGAGCCGTTTATTTAATCTAAATGGGTTCACTATTACAGGAATTGCTATTTTCTTCTTCGAGAAAGGGCAACGGCGTGTTGGGAAATGTGAAAACGACCTCGACCTTCTGCGCCATCTGTTGGAGGCTTTGGTAAGTTACCGTGAAGCTGAGAAAAGTAATTTTCACTCCTTAACAATTAGATGTTGTCTGTTATGCTCTTGTTTGACCCTTTTTATAATGCACAATGCATGTTGGGGTAAACAGAACGGAAGGGAGGGAGAGGGAGGAAAGGAGAGATAGGGAGGGCGAGAGAGGGAGGGAGAGAGAGAGGAAAAGAGAAGAAGGGGGAGAAAGGGGGAAGGGAAAGA
>NC_051400.1:15843941-15844441 GCF_015228065.2 Penaeus monodon
ATTCAAGCAACGCACGCCCTCACTTCCAGTGTCGTGACTGGAAATGTTGTGGAAAAGCATGCGTTCTGCAAGCAATCCCTGACATAGATACAAAATCGTTTATTTGTTGCTCGAAGCATTTCTATATATGGTTCTGCTTGTTTAAGGATTATATCATATGGGCTAAATATAAGAGAAGCAGATCCATCTGGGTTGTTTAAGGAAGAAATCTTAATGATATATCATCAGCTGTCAAGATTTGTGGATTTTTTTTTTATAGTTATGCTGAGAAGCAAATTATAAATCTTGGAAAATATCGCCACACTATCACAATGCCCACAGTCAATTTCGGTAAGTCTTTGAACACTTTTGTTTAAACACATTACTATGTTCGACAACAAAGCAATCTGTCGAACTCTCAGAAATAATCCAATAATAGTAATAATTATTGATATATCTAATCAAACAATTAAACATACAAGTACACTTACTGGAGAACATACATTGCACTTGATGGCATG
>NC_051400.1:15844537-15845058 GCF_015228065.2 Penaeus monodon
TCCGCAGTCAACATTTCCCTCTCAACGCCGACCGGAAACAAACACCAACACACTCTTCATACTCACGAGAGACACAGAGCTCCGGATCAGGGAGCGCAAGGAGCCGTCCCTTTTGTTTATCTTCATCCCCGTTTCCTTGGCCCTGGTTGCCTTGGCCCTGGTTGCCTTGGCCGCGGTTGCCTTGGCCGCGGTTGCCTTGGCTGTGTCCTCTCTGGGCCGCGGCGAGGACCACGCACACGGCTAGAACGAGGATTAACGTGCGCATCGTTGGAAGACTGTGAAAAGAAAACGAGACGAAGGGGGTTATTTTTTCCCATTAATTATTTCGAGTAAAAGTCTCTCTTCAAGTGCTAATTATGGTGATAACAAAACTTGAAATGGTTATCCAGCAAACAGTTTTATTAAGGTTTCGTATACGTCTCAATCTCATGGTTTAGATATCTTTTGAAATACAAGAAGAAAAATTGGCAAAATGCGTTGGGACTTCAATGCACAGTAGATAATAATCCAAGAATTTCAGA
>NC_051400.1:15845144-15845500 GCF_015228065.2 Penaeus monodon
TGATAGGAAAGAATATGAAAAATAACAATAAATGGAAATGAACCATTTGGTAGTCCCAAGGATTACCAGTGCCCCCTCTCAGTGCCACACAAATTTGCTCCTCGACGCGTTCGGCATGAAAGATTAAGGAGGGGGATTAGAGAGATGAGATTATTGCTTTGAATTCCTTCGCACTTGCATCCTGAGCGTTTTTACTGCCACGGATAACGATCGTTCATGAAAGGGAATATGCGTGAAAAACAACTCGAATATATAAAAGACTTTCTTAGTGCTTAGGTTAACTCTGTCAATAACATCTACCCCAATACCCGATGATTAATTTCAAGTGGGCTAAGAGCGTTGTGTTTAGAACAAGA
>NC_051400.1:15845545-15845716 GCF_015228065.2 Penaeus monodon
AAGTGGGTTGCTTCTATCACAAAGTGTTAAATACGCAAACTAAACGGTTAATCATGAAGCGCCGAACATACCGTTGGGCAAAGGCAAGCCCCATCATCATGCCCGTCACGAAGCACAGTACTTTCAGTTGGATAAATCTCAGTTGAAAGTTAAGTACTTTTCGTAAGACGG
>NC_051400.1:15845799-15846002 GCF_015228065.2 Penaeus monodon
CGGAGGGCTGATAATGCAGGACATCCCTCCTTCCTTCCCCTTTCCTTCTCCCCCTTCCACTCTCTCTCTCTTCCTCATGCCATCACTCCCCCTCTATCCCCCTTCCCCTAATTCTCCCCGCCCTTCCTCTCCATCCCCCCTTCTTCTCTCTTCCCCACGCCCCTCCCTTGTCGTTGAGCCGGATGAAAGGAACTCATGTAGCC
>NC_051400.1:15846185-15846688 GCF_015228065.2 Penaeus monodon
AGCTACTAGTATCGACGAGCCGCTTACAGGAATGTTTCGAAAGAGAGAAAGTGTGTCCAGTGTTCGCAAGTCCTCGGGCTTGTGTGGGTCGACTGAATGCAAGGCAGGGAGGCAAAAGGGGGTGATTTAGGGACAGAGGGAAAATAGGGGGGGATAATTAGAAAGACGCAGTGGTTTCCATCTGGAAATATGGCTTCTTCTGAGGGGGGATGACAAAGGAGTGACAGAAAAAAATGGGTAAAGGCTGGAAAACGAGAGACTGACAGTATACAATGATAATGTATATGATATTACCCAAATCAGTAAATATACATTTCAGGATGCATTGTTCAATACCAAAGATTCTAATATATACATGAAAATGCACGTAGCTTTGTAAATAGTGGCAACAGACTTCATGTGCAATGTCATACTGAATAAAACCCCCAAAAGAGTTAGAATCACTGAAGTAGAGGGCTTGAGAGAAATGAATGGTGAGGATGAGAGGGGTTGAGAGACAGAGA
>NC_051400.1:15846947-15847625 GCF_015228065.2 Penaeus monodon
TCCCTGACCACAAGATTGAAGTTTAATGGTGTATTTACAAGTTTTCGACCAAAAAAAGTATATATCATTGAAAGACATGTAACCAGGATTTATAATTATGCATATATAAACGAATACACGAATGTAAATAAAGAGCAATATGTGAAGCCTAAGTGCCATGTTTTCTCAAGTTTTCGTCATATTATATACGTGACCATGTATGAATGTGACCAGTACGTGAATGTGGGTGTTATCTATAAAGCATATATTTCCCTATTCAGGTGAATATTATCATATCTCAGCCTAAAAAAAATCAATAGATCTATATATTATACATGCATACTTGTCCATATGAACCCATATGCGCAAGAAACTAGAAAACGTTTAAACGCGCGTCCATGAAACGTGCTTGGTACAAGTCAGTCAGCGTCAACGCGCAGTTTAACATTAGAAACGCATTAGAGGGTACATGCTGCACCTTCTTGTGTCTTATCTGTGGCACGCTGGACACGCGCAACCGTCACCCACCGCGCCCTCAATGAAGGGAAAGTACTGTTACCGAGCAGGTCGCTGTAGACGAGAAACACTAGCTTTTGTCCTATATAGTAATCCCCCTTTTCCTTCTGCGATCCACCTCCGGGAACTGGGTCTTGCCTCATGGATGATTGCTGCTGAGTTTTGGTTCTGCGTTTTGTTGGT
>NC_051400.1:15847984-15848363 GCF_015228065.2 Penaeus monodon
GAGGTTACAAAATGACCTAGTGGGCGTAGTCTGCAGCACTGACCCACAGCAAGATCGAAATCAGGTTTCTTGTTAAGCAGAGAGCAATATCAGCATAGAAAATGAACATGCTTTGCCAATCTTGAAACTGAATATGATTTGCCAATCTTGGTCCAAAGCTTGAGGGTATCTCCACATATCAAAACCTCTCACAGTAATGTGTTTTTTTACAGCCCTTTTTACTGTCTGATTCCCACGAGCAAGCCCTATTAAAGGCTCTTAACTCGAAGGTCTCTCTGCCACCGGTCCCTCGCTACTTGAGACGGTACCCTCCCCCCTCAGCCTTTCCCACCTGGCCCCGTCCTATGCCCATCCCCTCCTACCTACGTTGCCCTAGCCA
>NC_051400.1:15848395-15848890 GCF_015228065.2 Penaeus monodon
GACAAGGCAGAGCGGACGACTCAAGGAGCCTAAGGATTACACCTGGAGACTTCCTGCTCAGCAGGTTTCAGTGATGATAACCGTTTCTGAAGCTGAAGCCAAAAATTACCATCGTCATTTTCTCGCAGTGCGCAGGAAAGTATGCGAGAAAAAGCGTCGACGCTATTCTCTTAATCAAAGAAATTAAAGCAAATTTTAAAGAGAGTGAGAGAAAGAAATAAAAGTGCACAGGCCCCTTACTCATGGGAAATAGAACGACTCGCACAAACTCTAAAGAAAAAGGGTTGATGATTATAATGATGACATCCCCGGTTAACGAGTTGCTGGAAGACTGTCTCGGGCTTGAGGCGCTGTTTAGTTTCCGTGAAAGTGCGCGGGCGACCACGACGGAGGCCGAGCGGGGAGTGTTGTGGTCAAACGAAGGGTGTGCGGGACTCTCCTGTCAGTGTCTATCAGCCGTGAAGGTTTGAATGGATGCGTGAGTGTGTGAATGTG
>NC_051400.1:15848933-15849633 GCF_015228065.2 Penaeus monodon
CAGGAATTAAAGAAGCATCTTCGCAAGAGTTTGAATCTTGCCTACACTAACTTGACCTTTAACGCTCTTTTTAACGTTAATATCAATTTCTGATGGAGATATTTCATGCATACTGGCAATGCGACGTAATTATTCTTTGTTATGAATTCTGATTTTTTTTACGGTCGTATGGATACTTCTTTTATATAGCTAGATATCCATACGCTATACTTCGTTTTAGATAAGTTATAGACAAAAAGTTAAAAATAAAAATCCTATGTAATACACATCACTTTCACAGGGTTTCCACAGCAGATGTATAACTTCAATTACTAAAAAAATAACAACATCGAATGTAACATTCTTTTCCGATGACTTTCGAAAGCAAACAAAATTACTCCTTATGTTATCGAGAAACGAGAGAGAGAGTGACGGCGCTTGATAAATCCAGGATGACAACCTAATTTAGGTTATGGAATTTTTAAACTAAAATAGGGAAAAATCACTTCACTTCAAGGGATCACTAAGTAGGTCTTGTTTCACTCTGTTTTTAAGGCGAATCGGCACTTCTCCCGGCAAATATACCTTGGAACGTGTGGAGGGCGGGAACCCATCAGCTGTTACCTACCTAGTGGAGGAGAGAGGGGAGTGTGCGGGTTGTGGCCACGTCGCTGCTTATATACTCGGCCCTCTAACCTTGCGCCTCGCCACCACCAGGCGT
>NC_051400.1:15849764-15850950 GCF_015228065.2 Penaeus monodon
AGTCTTCATTACCTTGTTCGACGCCAGCACTGCTAATATCACGCTGTCTCCTCCACCACCTTTTGCCATCGCTCGCCTCCAACACTACTACCATCTTGTTTCTTCGACCAGTTTCGCCTGCACGCGCTGCCTTCGTCGTTACATGCGATCAGCCATATCGTTATCTCTACCGGTAACAGTCCATCATCTCATCTTTAGCATTCCGTCCTTTAGTACTTTAACAATACACGTTCTTTTGGTACCCTACAACGAGAGACACATCCAAACAAGGACTGGCTCACTTAGCTGTTATAGGGTATCTGTTACACGTGTATATACAACGACGACAAACCACATCGCACCATCAAAACTTAGCCATAGATCCCGTAGCAGTGTACTGTCTCTTGCAATCATTGTATATCACTAGTCATCTCTGCAGTTTTCCGTGAAGTGAATGCTCCCGTCTTTATATCTTCCGTTCTACCATTTTATTTGCGAAAATAATTTCATGAATCCTTATTCCAGACAATTCATTTATCCGCAGCATCTCTAGATAGCAGACCTAAATGTATTGAATCGTTACTTCCTCACTAATTTCTTAAGACCTCCATTGCCTGGTCGAACAACGGACAACAAACAGCCTTCATAATTGTCTAATCTTACACACATTTTCCCAACATCTTTCTAAAAATAACACGCGACTTCCTCCGCTTAAACTAGGAACAGTATACACCAGAATGAACCGTATACCGTTCCCCTTTGAAAGTAATGGGCTTCAAATAATGTGCTTTATTTTTACCTTGCGATGTATTTCACTAGTCACAGAATATTGATAATTATCTTAGGTACTGAAATGAATCTTTATTGTCTTTTTGTGTCTTTTGTAATCAGTTTATCTTTAATAAACCAGAATAATTTACCAACAACAAGAAAAAAAGGAAAATATAACTTCATTCTTCTCTCATCCCTCCATGCCATCATCATTATGCAAATCACAGACTCTACAACAATAGCATTAATCCCTTGTCACAGGAGATACAGTGACCATCTTCACAGCTATTGTGATCGTCACTCTAGACAATGTGAACCTATAGCGCGTCAGTCATCTTCCAATAACATGAGTGTGGCGTCGCGTCGTCATGTTTGTCGCTGTTCGAGGTCGTGGATTCTGCGAGATTGTGTAACCTTTTATTTAGGGGGTGGACTA
>NC_051400.1:15851515-15851666 GCF_015228065.2 Penaeus monodon
TTCTTCTATAATAATTTTTTTCAAGGCTATTCGGAATTATGTAGTTATCTGGAGATCTGTGAAGGGTCAAGGTTTTGTCATTTTGTTATCAGATATACCGATAACTCTATCAATCATTCATATAAATAAATGAAATTACTTAAAAGCCTGC
>NC_051400.1:15853278-15854332 GCF_015228065.2 Penaeus monodon
TCCTTCTCACCCCTCCCCCTCTGGCTCTCTCCCTGCCAATTAGGCAAAGATGCAGCCGTAACACTGTCGTGCCGCCCGGTCACGGCGCTCTTTTGGCGACTCATCTTAGCGTGGCAGATAGATGGGGATCGCGTACCGGTGTGACAGCGGTGACTTTGAATTCATGGTTTGTCACCCACGTCATTGTGGCTCCAGTCATGAGGGTTTTTTTTTTTCGTTCTAAAACAAGTATGACGGATTTTCCCGATCATCTCTAAGCCCAGAATATTTTTGGGAGATTTATTGTTAATTCTAGTCATCCATGATTTCCGAGTAAAATCGGTTTTTGGTTTTTAAAAAAAGTCGGTGTAATGTTGCAACAACACACCTGCCTATAGAAAATAGCGTAACCCCATGTCGTCTTTCCCCTCCTTACCCATCCACCCGTTTATTCTGAAATTGCAAAATAACATAACCCTGCGTTCGCTTCCCCTCTCCTTCGGCACTCACCCATTAACGTAATTATTCACAAAATAATGTAGCCATGAGTTCGTGTTCCTCTTCTCAGTCATCCACACACTCAGTTAGGAATTAGATGCAAGAATTCCGTACCCTAGTATTCGCTTTTAACTCGGCCAGCCGTTGATTTATTCTAACATCGATTACAAAATGTCAAAAGCCCTGCGTTCGCATCTCCCATATCTCATCCACTCACTCATTTAGGAATTAGTTTTAAAAAATAACATAACCCTGTGTTCGCTCCTCCTTCCCTCCCCACCCACCCATCAACTGCGTGCTCTGGCGACCACTTTTTACGGCAACCGGTAGCATCTTCTGCCATGTTTGGCGAGTCGCGCTGTTCCAACCGAACGCGGCCGGCTGTCTCGTTCAGTTTCGTTTTCACTCAAGGTTAGGCTCAAGCTTCTGAGTGAGAGTGGATTTCCTTCTTTTACGAAAAAAACGCATTATTTTTGCGCATGTTGTTGGGGATTACTTTTATATCATAATGGAAATGACTATCATATGACAATTATTATTCAGAGGGACCTTGAAAACTGTCGTGGATGTTTTTTCT
>NC_051400.1:15854380-15854496 GCF_015228065.2 Penaeus monodon
TTTCCCTACTCTGGCGACAAGTATACATCAAGTACATTCACTATCACTCTCCCTGTTATACCCTGACTGCCCTGGAACAAGCGCGTCTAGAATCGTCATACGGGTTGGAGGCAAAC
>NC_051400.1:15854717-15855489 GCF_015228065.2 Penaeus monodon
TGACTACATCATATAATTTATCCTTGAGTAATTCATTCTCCCTCCCTCTAATCCTATCAGACGATCTACACATATACACACATACATCAGAAAACGCGAATCAGTCCTTCTACGTATCCCCTCCGCCCATTCTTTACACACACGGAACGCAATAGAAAACCACCCTCGAAAAAAAAATGAATAATAATTCTAATGGTGAAACAAGACTCGTCCCAATATGGCTGCGTCCAACCCTGTCCTGTGCCTCGCCTATGCTCGGACGATATCCCGAGAACAGCCTCTGCTCACACTTACAGGACGGGAAGGTGAAACCCCCCCATAGAGAGAACTGGGTAAAAGATAAGGTGGGAAATCCCTGGCCAATGCACGCTCTGCCCAACCATCCTGCAAAGGGAGACATGTATCCGTAGGGAGGTGTTGCTATCCGCCCGCTGCGACCCCATGATGGCTCTTGGAAAAGCCTGGTTGGAACTTTGCACGTTTCCAGGTACGTCGGCGCGGCGCGAAAGGGTTAGGCAATCCAGCCTCGTGGAGGAGGCGAAGGGGGGAGGGGGGGCTGTCCTAAGGGTCGAAAGGCATTTCTGGAAATCCCAGAAATGCCCCTGTGCACGCGGAGCTTGAAGCCGGGCATGAGCGCCGGCGAGGATTTAGGTTCCTCTCCTTCTTTGCCGGGGAACGTCGGGAGTAAAAGGAGGAACAGGTGTTGCAGGTGTGGCTGTTCGCGGTGTCAGGTCGCAACCTGTTGTTAATGACTGTTGCGGCTGAAGTATGT
>NC_051400.1:15856974-15857923 GCF_015228065.2 Penaeus monodon
CCAAAATATTTTAAAGTATTGAAAGTGTCATCGTGTTATAGGAATTATGCTGCAAGGAATTTCTTGTATGTCATATATCACCGTTTGAAAGCCAACGATAATTTTCCAAAAATACAAGCAAGTGGATTATATCTCATCAGATCTCTCTTCCATTATTTACTCCTCTCTTCGTCATCACTCTCTCCCGTTTTCCTTCCTATATTTATCTCTGTTCCCCACAAGTCGTTCTTAACCTTAACACAGAATAAACAAATTCAGAAAACCATGTCCGTGAAGGAAAATTGGAAAAAACAAAGCGGCAACAAAAAAGTCACGACCACATGAATAAATAGAAAAGCAGTGGCATTGAACTCTCCCGCAGGTCCAGTGTCTGACCAACCTTTCAGCGGCGCGAGTCTCTCTATAAGTCACTATACATCAGGAAGTAACAGTGCGTAATGGCCCGGAATCGCCTCGGAAGTAAAGGCCAGAGAGAGAGAGGTTTCCGTATTTGAATACTATATTTTTCTCTTAGCTGTGATGATAGCTTGCATGTCATTGTGTATATTTTTCTGCGTGGGGGATTATGTTTCTTTCGTTTCTCTCCTTCTCTGTTGTTATTTCCCTCCATCAATCTCTCTTTTCCTTGGTATTAGATATGGGGGAGGGGAGAGTGAGGAAGGAAATGATATGAAAATGGCGTTTCTCTTTTAGTCTTGACCGCAGTTTAAACCAGGATTGAAATTGCTCTTTTCTTTTTTATTTCTTCTTCTCCTAGTTTTTTTTCTCTACATTTTCTATAACAAAACTCAGGGGCATCGCCAGGAAAAATACGAGAACCTTGACGACGGGGACGGAAAGGAAAGCGAGGCGGTCAGCTGTACTCTCGAGACCGCGGCTAGCGTGTGTGAGATTAGGGCGAGTAGCAATTATTAACTCTGTCTCCCTCTCTTATTAGAGTGTCTCCATG
>NC_051400.1:15857958-15860026 GCF_015228065.2 Penaeus monodon
GTTTTCTCTTGCAGGAGTAAGAAAGCCAGTCCCTTAGGTACGGCCGCCAATTCCGTTCGTTGCGGAGAGAATTATAGCTGTGCGGCCTCGCCCTCTCGCTGAGGTGGAGGGCGTTTCCTCCTCTTTCCCTGGACACTACTTTTTCGTTTTTTTTCCCTCTCCCATCTTTCTACACCTTTCCGTCTCTATCATGGACAGGTAACATATGTAGTCGTCAAGATCATGGCACTAAAAATGAAGGTTCAGGCGAGCGGCGGGGAAATCCAAGGTGGAGGTCATCATGAATGACCCTTGACCCGGTCTGGCAAGCTGCTGTTTGTTCACGGCAGGGATATCAGTGTTGATTCAAAGGTAAGCGTCTATACCATTCGTCTTTTTGATGCTCATTTTGAGAATCTGATGCAAAACATTCCGCACTAATTCACTAAAAAGTCGAACACTTATCGTGAACTCCAAGGAAATTGAGTTTACAAGCCTCATAAGTACTTGGCTCTCGAGCCACGTCGAAGAGAAACCTCTTTATCACCATCCGGGATAAGCATATCTGCATATACATCTTATTCTGACACAGCCGGGACTGCAGCTAATCCAGTTCTCTACCTTATTACGCCATCGGCCTTCTATTTTTAGTCATCATAACTTCGGTGTTATTTTTGGAGAAAAAAAAATCGCAGCCTTATGTTGATACTCAAAGTCCTTCTATGACCTTGATCATAAGAACATCATCATCCAAGAGTAAACATGCCATTCTCACCGCAAAGGCACTGAGCAAGAGGCCACCACCACGTTTTCCCCTCGTCGAAAGAAAACATACGAAGGACGAGGAATTCTTTACCATTAGGGATCCCATCAGTCTACGTACAGCACTTTCTCCTTCGAACACGTGCCAAGCTGGATGATGAAGGCAACAGGAAAGATTGCTCTGGTACGGAGGCTAACCACTGGGGGGAACTGTTACCGTAATCTTATTTAAGACGAATCTCCGGCGAAGACTACCTTAAAAGGGCAAGGCTTTCTCCTGACGAGATTATCTTCGGGAAATATGTAGCAACTGATTATGCTTACGCAAAACAACGTGGAATTGTGATTGGCTCAGAGGCAATGCCTAACATACATTTGCTATTTTCTTACTTCAGGTAACCCACATAGAGCAAAGACTTTTTTTTTCACTTGTCACGATTTGCTTTTGGTAAGATTTTTCATGTTTCAGCTGAGTTGTCAGATCGCTTAATTCGAAGGAAGTTTCAAAAGATATGCTGATAACGATCCTTCCAGGCAAATGCCAAGCGATGATAGGAATCTTATCTTCCCTGGAGATAGATGGCCTTTCGCATGGACACTTTCCTCCTTCATGATCAAGTACTTACTTAGAGTAAACTACTTTCTTCACACACAACTTACCTGTTTACAAAGTACAGTCCATTTGCATTCCCGCTAATCAGTGTTTGTATCACGCTAAGTAATTCTAATGAACGGTACTTCACATTCCATAACAGAATAATTATGATAATGACCTTGAAATAGGACAGTTAATTAGTTATTGTTACAATGAAAGGTAATCGCTAGGTCTGAAACTAAACATTTTGAAAATCAGACGCCGAGACACCGTCTTTTGTTTATCTGTACCATAATATAAACTGTATTGCAATTTGTATCGCAATGAATAACGATCAAAGAAAAATATAATTATCCTCGATTACTTGAAACTTAACAACAATCCAGACATAATGAAATCAGGCATGCGTTCACCACTTACAAAAATTGGCCAAAGAAAACCTGGCAGTTTCGCCATAATTCCGCCTCCATGCGAGCTCAAGTTGAATAAGATCAGCCAAGAGTGGATAATTTTCTTACATCAATTACCCGAATTTGCCTTATCTCCCATCGTCAGCCGGGCAATCGAGGCGGCGATCGGGAGGAGAGAATCGGCGGCGTCGGTTTTGCACACGAGTCACGTTTTTTCCCGAAACAAGTGACTTACGAGGTGCGCTTTTCCAGTCACGAGGGGCGTTATCGCGTTATCGGCGAATCTATAAGAGGGCTTGGAATTGTCCATTATTCTTCATGG
>NC_051400.1:15860234-15861353 GCF_015228065.2 Penaeus monodon
GTTTGACAACATAACTCAAGCATTCATAAAAAAAAAGAAATGCTTCATGTCCACTCGAACCGTAAGTAAGCAAAACACGCGGGAAAAAAAGTTTCATAGAGCGTTGATTTCATCCCCAATCATCTTACGTGTCTGTTGTCTTGCGAGTTCTTATGCTTAAAAAAACGTTATACGGAAGTAAATTAAAACTGCACATCCGAGCCAGTCCGGGGAAGATCCTTGCGGTTAACTGTAAGTGATCTGAACAAGAAGCGTGAAACGCGGTGGAGGCGAAGGCGGGAAAATTCAAAACTTAAACATCCTTAATTTCCAAATATTTGTGGTGCGGCTTTATCATTTTTTTTTTCATTCTTGGTTGTTTTGTTAATTTGATAATTGAGGTGCTCGCCGCTAGTGATCTAAATTAGTGGCGCTGAGGAGAGGGATAAGTGAGTGTATTACGAGGAGCAGTATATGCCAAGTTGCAGATTTATGGATGGTGTGGCGGATTGAAACGCTGTTGATTTTGCAGACAGGTTGATCACCCCTTTTGTGATGTCATGTAGTCGATAACGCAAGTAAAGTGGTGTTCGTTTCAAAGTATGAAACATCTAATAGCATTGAATGGCAACTTCAGCACAGTCTGTTGAAACCAAACCTCGTTATATAAAATTTCAAGCATTTATAACACTCGAATGACAAGGGTAGGGTAATGACATGAAGTCCCAGGCAAACTCATGGCAAGATACGTATTTAAGGCGAATGATGAAGACATAGGAGAGAGATAGAGAGAGGAAAAAAAGAATGACGTGTGGGTCTGCATTGTACACCAAGGGTCACGTGATGAAAGTTGTCTCGCAGGTGATATTGACCCCAATCTAATTATCGTACTTTGTGCAGGCGTGTGTGATCTCTAAACGAGGTTGAAATCATGGCAACGAATGTATATTTTTTCATATACTTTTTTGCTTGCTTGCTGTGTCACTGAAGTGAGCGTCAGGTATATCATGAAAAGTCGAACGGGGTTTCAACACCAATTCATGTTTACACCAACCGATGTGTGAGGCTGCTATTCTGGGAAGTGACGAGGTGTCGAGAGGCAGTAAATGACCGGAGTGACGGAGGTTACTGGGAAACGAA
>NC_051400.1:15861416-15861721 GCF_015228065.2 Penaeus monodon
AAGAAGGGGGGTAAGAGAGGGAAGAAGGGAGGTAGAGTAGATGGAGAAGGGAACGCAGGAGGCCGGGATGATAAATTTATTTTTTTCAGAGAGACAGGAAGGATTTAGATTTTTTCTTAATACTATTTCATTTTTCAGAGAAGTAATGCGAAAGAAGATAATACACGCACGCAGAGAGATGACCATCATGGTGCCAAAGCTGAGACAAGAATGAAAGAAATTTCGTTGAACAAAATGAGGTTTCGAGGTAAACGTACAGCACAAAGCAACCATGAAAGACAAAAAATAATGTTTACGTAATTTTT
>NC_051400.1:15863051-15863393 GCF_015228065.2 Penaeus monodon
CTTCTAAAGGTGAAATAAAAACATACGAAACAGCAGATACGGCATTAGCGTAGAAAGCCGTTAGAGGTTGAAAACGCAGATGAGAGGAAAGCACGAATGATGATATAATAACAATAAAGAAACGCTGAAGAACAGAATGATTAGGTGAAGGGACAAGGAATACAAAAATAAGATAAGAAGTGAAACAAACAATACCAAAAAAAGGAAAGGTGCATCATTGATAAGACAAAGCAATCTTAGTTAAATAAACAATGAATATTGATGTTACATATAAGAGACAAAGAGAGGCAGATACAGAAGCAGAAACCCGAAACAGATTTGGACAACAGCTGGGAATGACGG
>NC_051400.1:15864001-15864138 GCF_015228065.2 Penaeus monodon
GAAAGCGGGTGATAAATAAAAGGAGAGTGAAGAAGAGAGAAACACGGAATTAACACTAAAACTAAACCAAAAGAAAGACGGAAGCTAATCAGCGTGGTCAGCAGGAGGAAACAGATCGACGATGAGGAAAGCGAATT
>NC_051400.1:15864685-15865307 GCF_015228065.2 Penaeus monodon
ACAAATCTCACAAAAGAAGACGCTAATTTTTTTGTCTTCTTTCCCGACTCCAAGCCCTCGCCCGTGTGCCTCGCCCGTGTGCCTCGCCCGCCGTCGCCCGTGTGCCTCGCCCGCCCTCGCCCGTGTCCCTCGCCCGCCCTCGCCCGTGTGCCTCGCCCGCCCTCGCCCGTGTGCCTCGCCCGCCCTCGCCCGTGTGCCTCGCCCGTGTGCCTCGCCCGCCCTCGCCCGTGTGCCTCGCCCGCCCTCGCCCGTGTGCCTCGCCCGCCCTCGCCCGTGTGCCTCGCCCGCTCTCGCCCGTGTCCCTCGCCCGCCCTCGCCCGTGTGCCTCGCCCGCCCTCGCTGTGTGCCTCGCCCGCCCTCGCCCGTGTCCCTCGCCCGTGTGCCTCGCCCGCCCTCGCCCGTGTGCCTCGCCCGCCCTCGCCCGTGTGCCTCGCCCGCCCTCGCCCGTGTGCCTCGCCCGCCCTCGCCTCTTCTGTACTTGTCTCTGTGCGTCGCGTTTGTTGTTGTTTTCGTGGTGCAGGGATAGCCTTAGGGGATTTTTGGTCTTGCTTGTTTCTAAAAATGCGTTTTCAATAACTGTCTATCTGTTATAAATAAAAGATAAAAAATACGAGTTTGTGTG
>NC_051400.1:15865489-15865788 GCF_015228065.2 Penaeus monodon
GCAAGAAACCCATCACCAACCAACCGGCAGGACATCAGCGCCCTACGGAGAGAAAGTAACACGAGGATTTCAAGGCGGGGTCTGGGAGTTTCAGAAACCAAGTAAATACAACTCATCCTAATGAAAATCCAACAATCCAACAACTGTAAATACAGGGAAATATAAACACATTACATGCAATCAAAGCAACCAAACCAATACACTTAAAAGACCACATGGTTCACCAGCAAAGTTCATTCGGTTTTTGTTATCGAAATTCGGTGTTTGTGAACGTCACTAAAATCGTGATTCGCATGCTA
>NC_051400.1:15866194-15866383 GCF_015228065.2 Penaeus monodon
CAAGAAGACAGATGTTGCATATGATAATGACATTTAATCCAATATTCCAATTCCATTGTTCGTTGAATTATTTCTGATTCTATTTTTTTTTCTGCATATTTGCCTCATTCGTATCGTTATAATTTTCACGTATGTCATTAAAGGTCAAAATAACCGTGGTAATATGAAGATTTAGACAACAGTCATGTA
>NC_051400.1:15866468-15866660 GCF_015228065.2 Penaeus monodon
CACAGATTGTCATTTACCTATTCATTCTTCATATATACTGAATGTAAACAAATGTGCTGCCTTATGTGTACATGAATATGCGTATGTGAGTGTACATAATTGTCACACACTACTGTGTGTATTTCCGCCTTTAGGTAATGCGTATATGTATATGTTTGCGCGTGTGTATGAATGGTAGAAAGAACGGAGTAG
>NC_051400.1:15867805-15867976 GCF_015228065.2 Penaeus monodon
CTACGATGCTAAGCATGGATTCTCCTACATAATCCAAAGTAACGGTCAACGGTCAATCGACACAAAAGGAGAAAAATAATAAGTAAAATAAACAAAGTACAGAACATGTATTACACGTAAAACATGTAACTGTCAAGTAATGAGTTAGAGGTAGTATGGCTTCTTGTTGCA
>NC_051400.1:15869878-15870395 GCF_015228065.2 Penaeus monodon
CTTCTGTATCCTACCCTGTCACACTTATTGGTAAAGTTCATTAACCTTTTAAGCCTAAAGGAATTCCCGGTGACGCGAGGATAAACAACACTTTTTCTTTTTTTCCTTGACGCGGCGATGCCATTCCTCTCGGGAAATGTGCTTCCTCTTTAAAAAAAAAAAAAAAAGGGAAACACAACTATAAACGGAAGCAAAAAGACGAATGATGGTTTGATTATTTCTCCTATTTTTATTTAAAAAAGAATGCAGCTTCTGTCGATTTCATGAAATCAAGAGTTCGGATAAAGAACGCAAGAGGAGGGTTGGATTTCCAAGGCTGAGAGGGAGTGAAGGTGTTCAGCTAAAAGCAAGGACGTGCAGGCGACCCGTTCGTGAATACATCTGGATTCGTGGATTACGTCCGAAGCCTGTATACGTATTGGGATGTATGTATTTAAGATTGTTGATGCATATGTGCGTGAATATGTAGAGGAAGAGACAGGTATACCGATTGACTGATAGGTAGTTTTAAACGTTG
>NC_051400.1:15870725-15870960 GCF_015228065.2 Penaeus monodon
GAGCACGTCCTTCTCCCCCCCCCCCTCCCCTGTCTCACCTTCCCTCTACCCTGTCATCCGAGGACAAGCCAGGTCACAGGAATTAGGTCACGCAAAAGTTTCTCTTCCTCCTTTAGACAACCTTAGAAAAACGCCAAATCATAACTCGTTCGAATTTAATGAGAGAAAATGTCTCGCACAACTGTGTATTATCTACAGTAAAATTATACACGCCCTGATACCAACACGAAAGATT
>NC_051400.1:15870992-15871304 GCF_015228065.2 Penaeus monodon
TACATGCTAACACGGCATATCAATCTTATAGTATTCCTACAATTATGGTCGTTTCTACATATAATAGACATGGGAAAGTGATCCTGAAATAAAGGTCACAGCATTTGTTTCACCTTGACCATGGTTTTGTATAGTGTTTTGCTCGACTTAACTGGTCATTCGTTTTACCAGGTTGTTTTGCTTTTAATAATCCATTAGCGTTCTTCACGGCGTTTATATCTATGTGTTGTTGTTCCTGTTTCTCTGTCTGATATTTTGTTTGTTTACGCTTTTATTGGTGTCACTGTGTTATTATGTGTGTCTTTGTTTACT
>NC_051400.1:15871428-15871832 GCF_015228065.2 Penaeus monodon
CTTCCCTCCCACCCATGGCATATATGCATAAGTATGATGAAGACATGTATTCAGTACGCAACATTTCGACATATTCTTGCATAATCATCGTTCTTTGCTTTCGGTTATAATTACTAGATATAGAATAGCTCAAGGTAAAAGGTTAGTACTATTAAATGATGACGTTACAATTGCTTACGCAGTATGCAATAAAGCAGATGCACGGAAATAAGCAGAAACGACCGAGTGAGGGAATACGAGGATGTGCCAACCAAACAAACTAGCGAAATTAGATTAGCAAATACGGTACTGAGTATAATAGTAATGGAAGTATAACTACATGCCTTGTGGACACGTTTAAAGCCCATAGCAGCCACAGCAACATTTCCCATGGCCACAAAACGATAACCAACATCAACATGGCT
>NC_051400.1:15872215-15872811 GCF_015228065.2 Penaeus monodon
TCCACATACTGCACTAACATGCAGCTGTTCTTTCACTATAACACAGATTCCACGTATAATAACTCTTACGCCATTCACTTTGTCTGATTTCGTGTTGTTGCATGATCATCCAGGCTCGCGATGTCATAAGGTCACCAATATAAAATCCAGCACAGTTTCCTTCATTTGATAACACTTTCAAAGACTTCGACCGCCCCATTTCACACTTCGCCCGCGTTCCGAAAATATAGTGTAAACTGTTACGGAATCCATCTCCTACCATCGAAATGCGTATTAATTAAAACATGAAAAGGTCTTTAAAGCCGAATATCTCACTCGTTTGGGATTAAATTTCGCCCGTTTTGGCTGAGACCGTCCGGAACTAAAGTAATTTGGTCAACCGCGAGACGTGTGTTTGTCGCTGTTACCAGAGGCGGGAGAGAGGACAGTCTCAGTCTTGTTTCCGTGGTGACCTGTCGCTCTCCTCGCTCTCTGAGTGCGCTTGTCTGCTTGCTTTTGTAGTTTTTTTTTCTGTTGGTGTGGAGTCTAATGCTTACTTGTCTTGCTACTAGATTACGCAATTTCTGTATTTCTTTTTTATCATTTTTAACAATGTC
>NC_051400.1:15873896-15874135 GCF_015228065.2 Penaeus monodon
AATCATCCATAACTTTGCTTATCTATTCACCCGCTTGTAAAAATCTTGAATATTTATACACCAAGATATGATTATATCTCTATAAATCTAAGTTTATGTGTTGAAAGCCACAATTGCTTGATGAAGTTGCATTATAAGAATCCACAAGATTTCGTCTTCAAGAAAGAATCAGCTTGAATTTACATGAATTTTATCTCAGTCTGATACGTCGTTTGTTTAGTTGAGATCTGGAAAAGGGA
>NC_051400.1:15874327-15874616 GCF_015228065.2 Penaeus monodon
TAAAATACCTGTTATAAGTCCAAGAATAACAGCATCCACCAAAACACAAGGAAATCCATACAAAACCTACGAAAGAGGCAGACAGATACGCAGAGAAACAGACAAATGATCCACCCAATAGAATCGAGCAAATTAATTGACTGAGCAGATGTTGACACTTTAAATGTCGAGTGCTTCGTCCTCCTTCCAGCGTGGCAATCTTACGTCAGTTAGGCAGTTAACGTAAACATGTCAGGTAATGATGGCACTTAAGGAATAAGTTAATCTCATTTACACCCCCCCCCCCCTC
>NC_051400.1:15877585-15877664 GCF_015228065.2 Penaeus monodon
ACGGCGAAGGCAGCGCGGGTTGTCTAAGTCTCACCGCTGATGGCAACAGTGAAGCTCCTTGGACTGCATGTGTATCTTA
>NC_051400.1:15878230-15878494 GCF_015228065.2 Penaeus monodon
TGTCTAGCACATTAATTTTTTTACCATTAACCATTAACTATTCTCTCTGATGGTACCCGAGTCTGCAAGCTGTGTTTCCCGGAGGCTGATAATGTCCGCCTTCAGTCTGTTCATTTCATCACTGATTTTTCTTGGTGATTCGAATATGAGAGGTCTGCAACAGCATTCACTCGTGCAAATTGAGCGGATTTGTAATTAAAACCTTAATAAGCGTCGCAGAACTCCATAAAACATGAACCCTCACAAAAACTTGACTTATCAAGG
>NC_051400.1:15878530-15878771 GCF_015228065.2 Penaeus monodon
CAGCATTGTATGGACATTCCAGGTTCCCAGTTTAAGAGCTGGTCTCTTTCTATTTCTCCTGGAGTTGTCTGCTGCATGTGTTTCAGCTGCCATTTGGGTTTGATATCTGATCCCCATGCACCCAACAAGGAAAGCAGGCTTTGGCGAGACTGTACCCTACTGACCGGGGGCTGCCCAGCTTGAAGTGGGCAGTAGCTGCCTAATGAGACCTTAAAATTTCTCTCATCGTCGAGGATGGCTC
>NC_051400.1:15879959-15880208 GCF_015228065.2 Penaeus monodon
AATTTCCCTTTGTTCCTGAGTGATTCACGATTCATGCGAGCCTGTGTTCTAAATTGAACAATGTCGAATTTCGCATAAAGCCAGCATGGTGATGAAGATCACCTTTATTCTGTCACTGAGTCGATGATCATGACATGAAAAGATAATGACAGTGGCAAAAGAAACAAAGTGAAACAATCGACATTTCATTATTCCTTCATATGCGTCTTATTCATTCCTCCTACTTACTCACTCTCATCTCTTCCTTCT
>NC_051400.1:15880424-15880583 GCF_015228065.2 Penaeus monodon
ATTCCTTTCCCTCTCCTTCTCTGGTTGTCAAGGAAGGTCAGTCAAACGGCCTAAGTACCATGGAGCCTTCCTTATGGTCTCTCGGAGCTCTCTCACGTGACCCACTTTTCTATCATGCAGCGGCAGAGCATGACAGCTGGGGATCATGCAAGCGTTCCT
>NC_051400.1:15880685-15881344 GCF_015228065.2 Penaeus monodon
CTTTTCCTCACTATTTAATTGTCTTAACCCGCTTCATACCTCTTCCCCTTTCACTCTCCCATTTTTCCCCTTCCCACTAACACCTTAAATCAAACACACTAAACCGTACTTCCTACCCCCCCTCCCTTCCCCCTCTAAAATTGTAATCACGACCCCACGACTTCCACATGATCCCCGCAAACAGGTGAATCATCATCGATAACAGTGTAATCATGAACGTGACGAAATCCAAGCTATGACGCAATCAATCACGCTCCGCCAAGAGGTCAGACGGGTTATGCGAAAGGAGAGTCTTCGTGGATCCAGCATGACTTGTGTGGGTCATTTCCCCCGGTAAATTGATCCTTGCGCTGGTCCAAAAGGCAGAGGAGGGCGGGTGTGGTAGGCAACAGGGGAACAGGGTAGAGAGGGGTGGGCGTGGGGGTGAGTTAAGGGAACAGGGGGTAGGTAGGGAAGGGTGGGCGTGGGGGTGAGGTAAGGGAACAGGGGGTAGGTAAAGAGGGGTAGGCGTAGGGGTGAGGTAAGGGAACAGGGGGTAGGTAGAGAGAGGTGGGCGTGGGCGTGGGGATGGGGGAGTGGAAATAAAGAAAGGGAAGGCTATAGTGATGTGGGAGAGGAAAGGGAGAGGTGGAGGAAAGCGAAGAAGAAGAAAGAAAGAG
>NC_051400.1:15881535-15881711 GCF_015228065.2 Penaeus monodon
GAAAAGATGCTAACATGAACACAAAGGAAAGAATGCAATAAAGGCAGCGGAAAGGAGACAGAGAACAAGGAAAAAGGGCAACAAGTTAGACAAGAATATTTGCAACAAAAAATGAAAAGAGATGACCAGCATAACACTTGAAATGAAGCGTAAAAAGTTGGCCTTTATTCTTAAGG
>NC_051400.1:15881769-15882387 GCF_015228065.2 Penaeus monodon
TTACTTGCTGACTCACTTCCTTGATAGATTTGCTAATTAACTTCCCTGGTATTACGTACTTCATTAATTCGATCATTCATTTCGCTTCATTAATTTTTTTTTTTTTTTATCTTATCAGTTCACCGGTGTATCAGTTGATTAATTAATCAATATTATTGATCAATTTACTCATGTTATTCATTCATTTACTCCTTCGTCTTGTTAATTCACTCATCATTTATCTTTTCCTTCTTTCTCAGTCCTCTTTCTCCGTTTTCTTTCAACGACAAACAAAGGACAGTCGACACGGAAATTAGAAAACGAAATGCCAGAACGCAAAATATTTACTCAGTCAATTAACGGAAATGAAAATAAATATGCTCCCTGCAATGATAACGATTTTCTTTGACCTTCTTAAAGATCACATTAGGGGAAAAAAAAAAGAGAGAAAAAAAGTATTTATCAAGATGAGTGAGCATGATCATCTCGCTCGACCCTGCAGAAGGAGAATAAAAAGAAAAAAGAAAAAATAATGATATTCATGATTCATCGCCGTGAACTTCAAGGTAGATCGCTAACCTAATAGTTCAATGTGAAGCAGCTTTTACCGTCAGACATTATCTTTCGTATTTTTTAACG
>NC_051400.1:15882428-15882667 GCF_015228065.2 Penaeus monodon
TCCAAATGAAATTTGAGTTCACGACTCAAAATTTCCATAGATTTTTTCCCCTCAAGGTGAAACGAATTTCAAAATCAGTCCCATCGTGAACGCAAAGGAGAAACAAAATGGCTTCCGTTTTCGACATAAATCTCCACTTTTGCTTCGGGTGTCATTCCGCGAATACGTCGAAGCTCCGTTCGATCGACCTCAAAAATTTATCTCCAGGGTCTTATGTTTGCGGTTATTCTCATTCTCAG
>NC_051400.1:15885790-15886866 GCF_015228065.2 Penaeus monodon
CGCTCACGACCTTGCACTCGCTATTTTCTCTTCTTGAACTTCAACTCTGACATCTCGGACTTGGCAATAAACGTGTTGGTTTCCTTTGTTTTCACACTTAGCGAAGATTGTGGGACAGTTTACATGACGTTCTGGCGGTTACGATATGTTGTGTTGACCCTTTTTTTTTATAAAAAAAAATAATTTTTCGTTCCATTTTTTTTTTTTTTTTGATAAGACGATCCCCAATTTCAGGTTTAACAAATAGAAATGAGTGTAATTACTATAATTAAAATTCTACAGAATCATAAATGATCGACTGTAATAGATGATAGTTTAATGACAATTAATTTATAATGAAAATACATTGATTCTTATGAAATCTAAAACCTGTAATGCCAATTTTACTATCATTTAATACCGAATTTACTATCAATTGATACCAAATTTAATATAATTTTAAACCAAATTTACTATCATTTTATACCAAATTTACTATAATTTTATACCAAATTTACTATAATTTAATACCGAATTTACTATCAATTGATACCAAATTTACTATCATTTTATACCAAATTTACTATAATTTATACCAAATTTACTATAATTTTATGCCAAATTTACTATCATTTTATACCAAAGTTACTATAAGTTAATACCAAATTTACCATCACTTTATACCAAATTTACTATTATTTTATACCAAATTTACTATAATTTAATACCAAATTTACTATAATTTTATGTCAAATTTACTATCATTTTATACCAAATTTACTATAATTTTATATAAAATTTACTATCATTTTATACCAAATTTACTATCATTTTATACCAAATTTACTATCATTTTATACCAAATTTACTATCATTTTATACCAAATTTTCTTCCATTTTATATCAAATTTACTTCCATTTTATACCAAATTTACTATCATTCCGAAACAAGTACCTGCATCCCATGTCTCATACCGCCTTGCTACCTGAGCCAACAGGTTCACGTATAAAAATTCCGTAGAGATTTTCTTAACGATTAAGAGAGAAAGGATATTAGCTTAGGAACGAGTTCTGTGTCTGCCCATGCATCTGCCCCT
>NC_051400.1:15887256-15887468 GCF_015228065.2 Penaeus monodon
TGTAATTAAAGACGTTTGTTGCATATCAAGCATTCATAGACGTTTGTGAATACAAAGGAGAAAAAGTATGAACTTAGCCCTTTCACTTTCAAACCTGTGCTAGGTATGTGGCAGAATCTAAGATACATATCATATGCATAGACACATTCTAACGTAATGTGATAAGGAAAGTTGTTACGACGCATTATGACGCTTTTGACTGACCATCATTC
>NC_051400.1:15887870-15888354 GCF_015228065.2 Penaeus monodon
TTATTCAGCTTATCCACAAAGGGCTTATATTCTGAGTATATGTGTTGAATATTTAAACTCACAGACATTGGTTGATGTGAAAAATTCGAAGACAAAATGTATCAGGTAACGGACACGATATTAAATAAGAAGATGAAACGAGAGACAAAGAAGAGAATAGTAAGAAGAAAGAGAAGAGAGAAAGAAGAAAGAGGGGATGAAAGAAGGAGGAAGAAGAGGAAGAAAGAAAAGAACAGGAATAAAATAAAATAAAAGAAAAACACAAAAGGCAATAAACATAACGAAACAACAAAAGAATGAAATAAAACAAACACATTAAGAACAAAACGAGAAATAACGAAAGTGGAGAAAGACAAGAATACAAGAATGAAATTGTGAACGAGAGACGAAATACTTTAAATCTTAAATCTTTTCACCAATACTTTACTAAAATGAAATAAATAGATAAGTTAATATAGACTTTAATCAGTAAGGAAAAGAATGA
>NC_051400.1:15889269-15889336 GCF_015228065.2 Penaeus monodon
GTACATGAAACGCTTAAAAGGGTCGTGAGAGTAATGCGTGATACCAAACTGGGCTGCAATATAACAA
>NC_051400.1:15889424-15889589 GCF_015228065.2 Penaeus monodon
CATTGAAATAGCCAATACTGTATCCTCGACCTCCTAGTTTTAAAATCCACAGCCTCCTGGAACCTATCACGTTCAAGTACTGTGACGAAACACAAGAGATATCATGGCTAAGGTAACACACTCGTTTATAGCGTTATTGTTTTATGATTGTTGATTCGTTCGCCA
>NC_051400.1:15889816-15889975 GCF_015228065.2 Penaeus monodon
TGGTTTTAACATATGTGTAAACGCATGTGTGTTGGGATGTAAAAGAGGGGGAAGAGGAAGAGAGGGATTTAAATTCAGTGGCATGGAATGTGGGTGTTTGTTGATAACTGGATAAAAACAGAGGTAATCTAATATAGATAACATGGCAGATAGTACGAA
>NC_051400.1:15891039-15891284 GCF_015228065.2 Penaeus monodon
CCTCGACCCGGCAAGAGGCGCAGCGTCGAGCGCAAGGCGGCGGCCCACAATCAACGCCACGACGCTGATCACCGCTTTCCTCCGTGCCTCTCCCTGCTCTTACATCACATCCTATTCCCCGACAACTGCCACGCGCGCCCACGCTCCCACCCTCGCACTCACACACCCTCGACGCCGCCCACGCCTTGCTGTGTTGCGGCTCTGCCCTGCGAGTGTTATGGCGGGACACGCTGCGCTGGAATGGG
>NC_051400.1:15892283-15893520 GCF_015228065.2 Penaeus monodon
ATTTAAAATCTCGACGTGAAAGCTTTCATTTCGTACGAGAGCTTACACGCAATTACTGAGTATGAATGAATGCCTTGCAGTAACTACTTCTTCGACCTCATTGCTGTCAAGGTTTGGTGAAAAGTTGTTAAAATTATGCCATAAATACTTGCAGACTCCGCACCCTCTCTCTGCCCCCTCTTCCTCTCTTCCCCTCTCTCTGCCCCCTCCTCTCTTCCCCTCTCTCTGCCCCTCTTCCTCTCTTCCCCTCTCTCTGCCCCTCCTCCTCCCTTACCTTCTCTCTGCCCCTCCTCCTCCCTTACCCTCTCTCTGCCCCCTCCTCTCTTCCCCTCTCTCTGCCCCTCCTCTCTTCCCCTCTCTCTGCCCCTCCTCCTCCCTTCCCCTCTCTCTGCCCCTCCTCCTCCCTTCCCCTCTCTCTGCCCCCTCCTCTTCCCTTCCCCGCTCTCTGCCCCTCCTCCTCCTTTCCCCTTATTCTGCCCCTCCTCCTCTCTTCCTCTCTCTCTGCTCCCTCCTCCAGCCTTCCCCTCTCCCTCCCTTCTCTCTTCACCCCCGTACCGTTTCCTCCTCCCTCGCTTCCCCTTCTTTAGTTACCTACAACCCTCCTCCTCGTCCCTCCTCCTTCCTCGCTCCCTTCCCCGTCTCTCTTTTCCCCCCATCCCTGCTCCCCCCTTGACACTTCGTCCTTAACCCTTACCCCCTGCCGTCTCTATCCGCTTCCCCTCCACCTCTTCCCCTCTTCCGTCTACCCTCTCCCTTCCTCTTCTTCGTTTTCCTTTCCTCTTCTTCGTTCTCCTTTTCTCTTCTGCGTTCACCTTTCCTCTTCTTCGTTCTCCTTTTCCTCTCCTCCCTTTCATCCCTCTCCCCTTGCCATCTCTCTTTCCTTCAACATCCTCTTCTTCCTCCTTTTACCACCTCGCCTCCACTCCTCCCTTCTTCTGCTTTCCCCTCTCCTTGTTTCCCCTCCCCCTTCCCCTTCACCCTTAACCCCTCCCCCCTCCACAGCAACACAATGGCTCAGGGAGGGGTGGGGTCGGGGGTTGCGAGCGTGAATCTGTCACAACGCGTAAATCATTCACTGGCCGGTCATGCGCAGCAAACATATCATGCACCGAGCGCCAGAGTTATGAATCACAGACACACGCAAAAAAGGGGCAGGGTGGCATGGCCCAGGGAATGAAATGAGAGTGGGAGGGAAATGACACAAAATCGGGAAGGAAGCGGAAAAGTGACGCGGAAC
>NC_051400.1:15893685-15893882 GCF_015228065.2 Penaeus monodon
GAATAAGATCGGGAAAGGGGCATAAAACGAGAAAAGAAGAGAGGGGTGGAGGAAGACTAAGAAAACGAAAAGGAGAATAAAGCCGAAAGAAGAAGGAAAGATGGACGAAATGAGGGAAAGACTTCCGGTGAGGAGATGCGCGAGGGTGACCCCCCCCCCACCCACACACACAGGTTCCTTCCCACTCTCTGTTTCGT
>NC_051400.1:15893915-15894038 GCF_015228065.2 Penaeus monodon
CTGCCCATGTCCTAAATGACAACTGAATTATCTTCCACGGTAAGCTGCCCTCCGGAAATGTATTACGTACAATGGTGCTTTGTGATACACAATCGCACTTCATAACGCACATACAAAACATTT
>NC_051400.1:15894090-15894719 GCF_015228065.2 Penaeus monodon
CATGATCGGTAACTTAGCGATTTGTTTCCGTCCTCCCCAGCTCATTACGAGGTCAATAGTATGACGTCACGAGGTCAAGGCATTTATTTCCGGCCCGGTGAAAAACGGTGGGTTAAAAATGGTTAATTTCCTTTCGGGTGCGTGAAAGTGACGAACCACACTCATTGCTCGAACGTGTTTTAAACAGGTTGCGGTTCAGAGGTCTTAATAAGTGACAGTGCAATTGCATAGGTTCTTTGGCTGAGAATCGATAAGAAAGGCAAATCATGCGTCTGTTTGCCTATTGTTTATTGATTATGCAAGCTGAGACGGTTGCTTCTAAATTGTAAGTGGTAATATGAAGGCAGAAAGAACATGATATTTTAATATTTGAGTTTTTACGTTTGTTCTCCCCTTCTATCTTTTTCCTTCTTACTCCTACTCTGTCTCATTCCACCCCCTCCCCCATGCACAAGCCTCTCTTTCTCCATCATATTTCCTCTCCCTCACACATCCTTGGTCTAAACTATACAATATCTTCAAAAGTTCTCTCATAATTTTTTATCACGATGATAAATTCCGTGTGACTCACGCCATCTGTTGGCCATAATGTGCAGTACTTCAGTGTCACGCTGCAGCTGACAGGCTCT
>NC_051400.1:15896034-15896135 GCF_015228065.2 Penaeus monodon
CCAGAGGCATATCGGAAGCTGGACGTTTCATCTCGACGCAGCCAGATTTTTTGGGCGAAATCCTTTTCCAGCGACCTTCGGCCATTGTGCTCGACCTGACA
>NC_051400.1:15896861-15897283 GCF_015228065.2 Penaeus monodon
AGGCGGTTGAATACTCTACTAAAAGACCTTCAGGACCGCCCGTTTCGCGGACGCAGAGGCCGTGTTCGAGGAGGAGCATGTGTACTAAGGCGGGGGATGATGCGGCAGAGCGGTCAGTTTTCCGATTTCGATCCCATCATGCTTATGTCAGTACTCCTTCCCAACTGAACTGACTTAGAGCGGCGAGCGGGCGCGAACTTATGACTATGATGACGAAGCTAGCGTTCTGCCACTGAGCCATGTTACCTTAATAAAGGCCTTGCCAGCGACGAAAAATGTATCTATAAAATATATCTGAAACGTTTACAATTGAACACTTGGTGGCCCCCAAACTAACAAAGAAAGAACTGATCATTCCCGAGAGGATCAGCAGAAGGAACAGGTATTCCAGGTCTCCTAGCACAATGGAAAGAATTAGCATA
>NC_051400.1:15897312-15897660 GCF_015228065.2 Penaeus monodon
AAGTACATGTATATAAAGAAGATCTATTGATATGACCTACTCTTTATTTTCTATAAATCATTAATTTCTTTCTCTCACGCTCATCTTGCAGAATTTAAATGTCCATCGTAAATTCAAATATACTCTGACTGCTGGCTAGTCGCTGGGAATTATGCAGGAGCTAGAACCCAAAGGTATTTATTATTTTACAATAAAAATCAAAATGACTGCTTGTCTTCACAGATCGAATGACCAAAGCGAAGAATTTCTGATTCTTCTGAACAATTTTCTGAACGGATGAGTAACCCCTGAGGTGAGTGAGGGAAAAGAGTGTTCAATATGAAATGAACAATAAAGGTGACAAATTAT
>NC_051400.1:15898880-15899109 GCF_015228065.2 Penaeus monodon
ATCTCAGCTTAACTCCAGGAGTAAAATATTCAAACCTCCCCCCCGCACCCCTACCTCCCACCCACCCCACACACACATATACTTTTGCACGCTTCAATGGCCAAGGTGGCTAAGCATGTACTCTAACGACACTCCGCATGGCTGCCCGAATACACATTTGCATGAGTCCGTGTTTTGAGGTCTTCATGGCTTCAAAGTTCGTGTGGAAATGATATTCGCGTTTATATAA
>NC_051400.1:15899630-15900316 GCF_015228065.2 Penaeus monodon
GGTAAAGGGGACGTCAGTGGTGCAAAAACTTTAAAACATAAATAAATTTCGTTGTGCACCTATTTTTAAAAAAATGCATGACAGACAAATCTCAATATAACCAAATATTATACAGCGTTAAAAATTACTTTGGATAACAATATATGAACACCAAGTTTATCAAGATTTGTATCAAAAGTGAGAGAAAACGAGACAGTAGTAAGATAAACTTGTGAATGAATGATAAGTGACAAACGGAGAGGATTATACACACGAATAAGAAAACGTGAAAAATAATACTTCATAATTAATAGTGGACAAAATTCAATAAACGAAGAAATGCCGAAGACAAAATATGAAGAGAGACGTAAACTTGATTTTTCGTTCCTTTGTATAACGAGCCGATGATTACTTTTAACGACAAACATTAATTTCATGCTTAATTGCTCACTGTATTCTGGGCGCGTTTTGCTCGTAATGATTGTTGCATGATATATTTTGGGAGAAAAAAAAAGAGTTGAATACTGATGTGCTTGAAAATTCGACGAGTAATTGCAAAATATTCTGCAAATAACAGACCACTTTTTATTCGAAATAACGAACTGAATTACATGGATGTCACCGTGTAAGGTACGTGACCCTAATGACCAAGTCTATGAAAGTGAGAGTTCGTGTTCTTTATTTGGCTTCAGCAAGTTACGTGTGCG
>NC_051400.1:15902557-15902840 GCF_015228065.2 Penaeus monodon
AAGAAACTGTGTCATTGTTCTCTCCTGTCCTCTCTCCCTCCCTTCACACTTCCTCACTGATTTGTGGATCCTGAATACGTTCTAGTGAAGGTCAGACTTTCTTTTTACATTTTAAGTGGGTCTTCCGAAGCTCCGGTGAAGGTCAGCCAGAGGTCGGGGTGGCATCTCACAACATGATCTGCGTTGACATTCCTCGGCTCCCTTTCTCGTATTCCGACGTACTAGAACGTATCCCGTCCTCTCCGGATCCGTAATCTCTGAAAAAAACGACATATATATAGGG
>NC_051400.1:15902990-15903147 GCF_015228065.2 Penaeus monodon
GGGGGAGAAAAGAGAAAGAAACGAATTATCTTCCCCACTTATCCCCGGACAACGAAAACGAAAGTAAGAAGCCGTGGGTGATCTTCCCGGGGTTTTGCGGTGAGACAATATGGCGCCGGCCAACAGTAGGGGGTGGCGCCCTCTCTGCTTATTAGAC
>NC_051400.1:15904923-15905093 GCF_015228065.2 Penaeus monodon
AAAATATAATCAGTATTGTGAATACATTAATCATTCGAGCCATTAAATTTTGAACATACTTTTTACCTTTATCCAAGGTAATAAAAATAAAAATAAAAAATAGTTAAAGTAGTGAAAGTTAAAAAGCAATACTCGACGTAAATCACGATAAACCTTGTAGGATGAAGACT
>NC_051400.1:15905271-15905736 GCF_015228065.2 Penaeus monodon
ATTCGATGATGTATACCAATGTTCTCGACTTTCAAAAACTTTTTTCTGACATGTGATATAACAATTTTGAGTCGAAATTGCTATACTGAATAAGTTATATAACGATTTTTTATTTCTTTATCCAGTCCTTGTAAGTGAACAAAGAGCATCATAACCGCAATATTACAATTTTAGTTTTTTTCCCTCCGACTCTTTCTTCTATTTTCATTATCTTGTGCCACTGTCTGTTTTTTCTTGCATATGTTTCGCACATATGTTTTAAAAACATATAAACATATACCCTCACACCGGCCATCGATGTTGTACTTGAAAATAATTATGGACATGTATCCCCTGTTCTGTTTTTGGTATTTTGTTTTTTTCTTCTTTCATTATCAAATACCACTCTCTCTTTTTTTGCATATATTTCTAAAACATGTGCCCTCACACCTGCCATTTATCTTGTACTTGAAAATTCTTGTGTAC
>NC_051400.1:15905779-15905894 GCF_015228065.2 Penaeus monodon
ACGCCAGTCATCCTTAGGCTGCATCTTCTCTCTCTACTCAACCCACGTTTGGTCGAAGTGTTGCCCAAGAACTGAATTTCTACGAAGGTCTCTCGTCTTTACAATTCTTAGAATG
>NC_051400.1:15905965-15906149 GCF_015228065.2 Penaeus monodon
CCTTGCCAGGCTGTACCCGGAATTAAGACACTTGCTGACAACCGGTATATTTTGACATTTCTTTTCGAAAGCGTCTCACTTCCTAGACCACTGGGCTTTTGAATCAATATATTATTGGTGTTTATGTAGAATAATCTTGCTGTTTGGGTAATCACTTCGTTAGAGTATAATGTATACACTCATA
>NC_051400.1:15906793-15907251 GCF_015228065.2 Penaeus monodon
GAACACACCGTAATATTTTCTAGAGCCGAACATTGTGCATAACAAAACATTCACAAAAAGCGTTTACCAGCAATCCGCTTTCGTCGCCGGATCCCCCACAAATCCCGGCGGTGAACTTACCCAAACCTAGTTCTCCAAGGTCGTAGTGACACGACCACGTAACCTGCGCCGGCGGTACCAACATCCCTCACTTCTAAACACAGTCAAAGACACACCCACAAACAGCCATTCCAACGTCGGGTAAATGCTTGTTGCTGGGCTTATGTGGTGTCTGATTGCTTTTCTTTTGATTGAAAACGAGTCCATTTATTTTGTGGAATTTACGGGAGATATTTCTCAACACTGGCAATCCTGCAAATATGTCCTTCAGCGTCTTCCCACGAAAAGAATTTAATTCTATGACAAAGCAAACCTAAATGCTACGTATACATTACGCATTCAAATCACACCCTCGGTAG
>NC_051400.1:15907269-15907524 GCF_015228065.2 Penaeus monodon
CCGGAGCCTCTCAAAATAAATACACAGTCTTCATTTCAGATTAACCCGAAAGGCTGAAGAACAAATGAAGATCGAGAGTTGCACAACTTAAATTCGACTTTAGATGAACCAGGAAGCGAAAAGCGCGGGAAGAAAATGTTACACAACCTCACATCCTGGTAACCTGTTGCTTACACAAGCCTTCTTCAGGAGAGACGAGAGGGTGGTTTTTAGCATCTGGAGAACACAGACAGACGCTCGCAGTTTACTTAAGCA
>NC_051400.1:15908471-15909660 GCF_015228065.2 Penaeus monodon
GTTGTTAAGGTTACACAAGTGCTTCTACCCCCCCCCCCTCCTGCGAAAAAAATGGCATTGAGAGAGAACTGCCATTATCTGGCAAATGATGGTGCATTTAGTACGGTTTTACTCTGTCTTGTGCTGTGTAGTTATCTGGTATAATTTCATTTATACAAAAGTTTTATGGAAAGCGAAAATTGCCATTGGGAGGGAAATTTTGGCTACGCGTTCACATGATCACATCGAGTTATCTAATATGAAACAATGTGAGCAAAAAAAAAAAAATTCTAGACAATCAGATGACATAACAGTCTCAACAATAACTCCTTCACGCATTACACCAACGGAAGGGAAACATCAAATGCTTCTGCCTCTTTCTTCACTCTACACAATAGAAGGATGTTTAAACTTCTTAATCAACCGCGAAATCAAACTATCGAAGAACTTGCTCATAGTTCTGTTCATTGTCTAAGCACATATTCTGTGGTTTGTTCTTTGCGCAACCGATGCCCCGGGATGAAAGGGAAAATTGGCGGGAAAAAAAAACAAATGAGGGTCGGGTGGGATATGCCACTCTGGAATCAATAGTAAAATGAACGATGGAAGAACGCAAGGTAAGATAATAGGGATGGGGATACAGAAAATACTCGTTTTAACTGTATAATGAAATTCTTTATGTCCGTAACATATATGAATGTTTATTTGCTTTGGATACCTTCAAACACCCTGTTGTGCAATTCACTTACCATTCATATCACCTGATCGAAGTGTCATGGAATTCATTATTGCGTCCTTAGCTGTCACTTCTCTCTCTCTCTTTGATAGTGGCACATATCGTGCTATAAGTTTAACATTACGTCATATAAGGGTTAATACAAGGAAAGGGAATGTGAACACTGAATGAGGATTTTTCTCTAATTATATATGCTTTTATATGCATACTTATTTTATGTTGGCTTATTACTCTCTGGCTGCCTGTCTTGTGCCTATGTGTCGATAGGAAATCTTACTATACCCTAAAGCAATGGAAATTTTACTACCATCTGTTGTACATAGAATATATTACAACACAATTCGATTTATGAATAAGATTTGTGGTTTACATAGAGGCTACCTTTCACATACATAATGAAGATATGTTGAAATCAATAATAAAAAAATAATGTACTTCATCTCAATAACATTAATTTGTTTTAATTTTTTGCAC
>NC_051400.1:15909703-15909817 GCF_015228065.2 Penaeus monodon
GCTACTTATATACCAGAACGACACAATATCAAGCAGTAATGCAAATGTAATGAAGCTTGTAAACCACAAGAGATTCGAGTGATCGAGACACCTCAATCACGGTTTCCTGATATG
>NC_051400.1:15910394-15911156 GCF_015228065.2 Penaeus monodon
GCTAAACGTAACCTGTTCGCTCATGATGAAGTACCTCTTTTATCAGACCGTTGTTCTAAACCATGAATGAGTCGTTTTAAGGGAAATCTAGAGCAAAACTTCAGTAATTCATTCGCAGTGCATTGGGAAGTGTTCACGAACGCTTGCGTGAGCATTCGAACAAAAATACACACGAATATATCTTCTCAAATAAGGTGTTCATTTTACGGACTTTCCCGCAAGTTCTGATGTATGTTCGGATACTGTGTCACACCGCAATCCATCAGTCACGCTAGCCTTGTGGATTCGACTAAGTGTGATAATGACCTGTACATGTGAGGGTTGAAGGTCGAGGCTTTAATAAAGTACGTGGTGAGTGGATGAAATTCGGTTGGTAGTCATGCAGAGCAACCAAAAAAAAGAAAGAAGCAAAGGGAAAATAAAACAACTAAAAAAAGATGAAAATTCCACCCACCAAGAAACATGTGACTAGAAGAAAAGGGACAAGTCTATGCTCAGTTATCTTTTTTTTTCCTCTCTTTCGAGGATCTGAAATTCGCGCAGAAGAAACTCCACATGATCACGCTCTTGTCCTCGACCTTTGCCCCTTGAAACAAAAACTCGATGGGAGTCTTTGAGGGCGAGTGTTCGGTGATGAGCTTCGTGGTTTTGTCGTTAACGTCGACCAGTCTTACGGTTTACGTAAGGATTTCCAGGGAGGCAGATAAGGGGAGGAGAGGAAAAGGGCTAAATGAGATGAAGAACAACGAAAGAAGAGTGTGT
>NC_051400.1:15911242-15911345 GCF_015228065.2 Penaeus monodon
AGAACACACAGTGATAGAAGTAAATTGAGTTAAATGTAAATTGAAATATTTACAACTAGATTTTAAACGATAGTCTTTTAAAAACACGAGAAAAATATTTTAG
>NC_051400.1:15911575-15912322 GCF_015228065.2 Penaeus monodon
TGATGATGACGATGAGTCGGAATTCAAGGCATAATCCTTGCACGCACTACGGTCCAAGGCCACCTTCGACAGGGAATACTGTTAGCTCGCCCAAGGTCTCGGCTACATCCCTCGGGTCCTGTCACGTGCTCTTAACGTCCTGTGTACCTGACTCCTTATCTCGTCTTGGGCGTTGTGGGCAGGATCTAAACCATTCCTTTGAGCCATAGTGTCGGTACCCACGTTATAGATCATGTTTGGAGATGTCGTGGGAAAAGGTTCCTTGCGATTTTCTGTTTAGTGGAGATGGTGTTTTTATGTTAATATTGATTAGGAGTTGTTTAATATTATTAGTGTATAAAGTTTTAAATTGATAATGTAACAATGACAAGCTGTATATACATGTTCACAGAGTATATGGTGATATAACTGTTAATTATTCCAAAATGTATACAGTTTACAAGAGTTAAACATAGATTGACATAAAAAATACTCGTTTAAATGTAAAAGCATTGCACTCTTTTCTATTTCCACATTTCATTCATATATGTTTATATATTTTTCGACTTAAAAAAAAGACTGCGGGCAAACTGTTTCATCCGAATACACATGTGTTTGATCACCGGTTTTCTTCATCCATAGCTCACATTTGAAGACTATGAAGCGCTTCTGAAGATAATTTGCATTCTCCCTCTTCGTTTATTTATTTTTTATTCTCTTTTTCCTCCTTCATCCTCTTTTTCTTTTCTTTTTTACTTATCCATCTTT
>NC_051400.1:15912346-15912528 GCF_015228065.2 Penaeus monodon
CCACTTTTGTTTGGGTCGGTTATTCAACTAATACCTCTTTGTCTTGAAATACGAGGCAATAAAGGCGTTGCGTCATTGCCCTGAACGGTGTGACTTACCGAGACGAAACTTACCTGAAGGCTGCGTTTCGTCACGTGTACTCGAGTGGATTTGGGGGTCGTCATGCAGTCGGGCTGCTCACG
>NC_051400.1:15913352-15913530 GCF_015228065.2 Penaeus monodon
GCGGCTGAGCCTTCGACCCAGATCTTGACATTCTCTCCGCCCGGTCCGAACACCGCAATTCGCTCGAGGTTTCGGACAGATGAGAGACGAACGAGCCTATCAGCTCCGTGTCAATTACGGCGGTTTTGCCTCGGAACCACAGCTCTTGTAACGCGCCTTTGCAACGATGCACCGCCTC
>NC_051400.1:15913929-15914141 GCF_015228065.2 Penaeus monodon
TAGTCGTGGGGGGGGGGGTGAATTTTGTGCGAGGGTTACGTGCGTCATTCCAAAAGATATAATTATGTTACTCTAATTCTCCTCCACTTTAATTTCCATCCGTTTCACCATCTTCCCGCCATTAGCGCTCCACCTCTCCACCTCTCCACATCCCTTCCACCAGCAAGCCACTCGGGGGAATGGTAAGTGCGGTGTGCCAATGGTCCCGACTT
>NC_051400.1:15915017-15915594 GCF_015228065.2 Penaeus monodon
CCTCTCTCATGAGTGAATTCTTGATGATCATTGAAAGTTCTAGGCTCTTATCTTTTATTTACTTTATAGAATTGTTGCAGAATGGCTCTTATTATGAACTGAGAACACACTTGGAACGAATGAATGGACAGCGACACGAACACTGTGCGAGAACTAACAATAACAATGCAATTCTTGGCTCTGAGAGGAGGGTGTGTCTTCTGGGAAGATTTGAAATAAGGTGATTATAGCAAATATCCGCTTTTTCTGTTATAAATCTCAAGGCATATGTTACTCATGAACTGAAGACCATGCATATGAATTTGTATGCATAAGCATTTGTAATCATACGCTTGGAAAACTTCATGTAATGCGAAAGAAAAAAATCGAACCAAAAGACTGAATTGAAGGAAGGAACAACGGAAATATAAACAAAAATCGGAAAGAATGAAAATATAAATACAAGTAGCGAGAATTAGAGGCTTGATATACAAAGACAGAAAACCTGCAGTGTACGTATTTCTTTGAAACAGACACATCCTATAGAAAACAATCAAGAATTCAAGATCAAGACAGAAACAGAAACTATACTCAAAGG
>NC_051400.1:15915678-15915754 GCF_015228065.2 Penaeus monodon
CACACTGCAGGTTTTCTGTCTTTATATATCAAACCTCTAATTTCTCGCTACTTGTATTCATATTTTCATGTGCCTC
>NC_051400.1:15916259-15916333 GCF_015228065.2 Penaeus monodon
GATAAATAATGATAGAATGGAGTAATATCTTCTTGCTTTGGCAAGGTCAGTTCAGGATTTCTTTTATCCTGCCA
>NC_051400.1:15918194-15918716 GCF_015228065.2 Penaeus monodon
GAACGACACCCCATGACGGAATCCAGTTCAGCCGCGCCCGCCCCTTTGTTGGCTCCTCTGACGCAAAGCTATTTTCATGCACGCTGGTTTTCCCGCCTCCAGGAAAGGTCAGAGGTCAAAGGCGGATCGCGGAGAGGTCATGACCATCGGGTTGTGTGGCTAACTAGTGACTTACTAGACGTTAGACTACAAACTTCGCGTTTGAGTCGGCAGGAAAGTCGAGGTCTGGACACATACATACACGCGTGCATGCAAGACGCGAGACGTACTCCCACGTATATTTCCATCACCTGCAAGTCTGCTAACAGTATTTCGTATACAAGTGATAACTAGTACGTTCATATAAGCCTCGATCCTTCCCTGGCCCCGCGAGTGTGCAAGGCAGATGAACACCGAAAATGGCGGTCTGATGCATCTGCAAGATATCGTTTGTCTTTTTCTTTGTGTCGGATTCACAGCGAGACAGTGAAGGAACATCCAGTCCGAGAAGGTGGCGGAAGATGAATCAATTCGCTGTTCATT
>NC_051400.1:15918920-15919837 GCF_015228065.2 Penaeus monodon
TAGTTGCACAGACGCACATTTTTTCGCCTTTTATTGCCTCTTGTTCTCCGTCTCTTCCCTCGCTCTTCCCCCTCCTGCTCCTCCCTTCTTCTCTTCTCCCACTTTGTCCTTCGTTCCTTCTGCCCCACTTCCTCAGTCTTCACGTCCCATCTTCCTTTTTTTTCCTCCCTCCTCCCCCCCTCCTTATTTTCTCCCCCCACCTCCCCCCCTCCTTCACCCCCTTTCCCTTTAACCCCTTTCCTTTCGCCTCCCGTCCTTCCTCCATTCTTTTCTCTCTTCTTTCTACTTCTCTCCGTCCACCTACTTTGCGTACCATTATCTCCTTTTCCCCATCTCCGTTTTGTTTTTTTCCTCTCCTTTCTTTGTGTTCTCTCCCCCCCCCCCCTCATCTCCATCTTTCCTCTCTCATCTCTTTTCCAAGTCCATCTCTCCCTCTCTCCCTCTTCCTCCTTCGCTTTTCTCCATTTTTCCCTCCCTTTCTAGCCTTCTTTTTCTCTCTCTCCCTCTTTCCCTTTTTCTCCCCAGTGCATTTCCTCCATCTTCGCCGCCTCCTTCATCCTCCCTGCCCTCTTCACCCTCTTCCTCACCTCCGCCGTTCACCTTGCCTCCCTCCTTTTCTCTCCCCTTCCTCCCACTTCTCTTCGTCTCCTCCTTTCTTCACCTCTCTCTCCCTTTCCTGCTTCCTCGTCTCCTTTCCTCACCTCTCCTTCCTTCCCATCTTCGTCTTCTCCTTGCCTCACCTCCCTTTCTCTCCCGCCTCCTTCACCTCTTTTCCTCACCCCTCTCTCCCTCCCCTACTTCCTCTCCTCCTCATTTTCCTCAAGTCGTGCAGAATATTTCGGCTAATTTGCTAACATATTCTGAGAACGTTTGTATCCATTTGTTTTAGTATCTGTTGGGTAAATTCTCGTTTCGTA
>NC_051400.1:15920095-15920400 GCF_015228065.2 Penaeus monodon
GGTGACAATTATAATGATCGACTGACTAAATTGCTTATTTGTAGACGGCTAAAATGATTGACAGATGACTAGCTTGCACTCTATTGCCTCGTCATGTAGACTGATAAATTAGTTAAAGCGGAGACAACGCGATTAACAAGACGGAATTGAAATCACACGAGATAACCGACTTAGCATCTGTAGTTGTTTATCTTTTAGTATACAAAGGAATATATTCCGGATCTAAAAGGAATTAGACGACGTGTAAGAGGGAAATTAAGTAAACAAGATACTTGGTTAAAATCATTTTGGTGATGTCACGCGTG
>NC_051400.1:15920481-15921098 GCF_015228065.2 Penaeus monodon
TCGTTTTCTGTTGCGAAAGTACATGAGATTACCGTAACAAGATGAATAACATAAATAATGATATGAACAGAAAATTGAACAACTAAGTGTGCAATATTTGTTGCAATACGTACAGAACGGCGGAAAGAAATTATGATTTTGTTAAAATTTTCTTCCTTAGTACCCTCACTATCCCTGGGCGTATACACCTATCTCGCGGTTATATCTGGAGCCGCGTAACAGGACTACATAGACATGGTCTTAACCTGTATTTCGAGCTTTTAACTCCCCCTCCCCCTCGTCTCCTCTAACCCGCCTTCCCCCCTCCCTTCCCCCCTCCAAGATAAGTCCTTGGTGGAGGTAGGAGGATCATGGAGGGAGGGGAGGGGGCGCAAATCCCCCCTCTCCCCGTCCATGTTTGTTTTCATAACCTAAGCCTCGAGAGGTTATATACGCATTGTGTGTGTCTCTTGTTTTTCAAGGTCGGGAGAGTACGTCGTCGACCTTTCTGCTGTGATGTGGTTTTCTTTTTTTTCCTTTTCCGTTTACTAAAGATTTTGGGCATTAGCTTTTTGATTTGAAATATCTGGGTGTCTGTTGTTGTTGTTGTACGTGTGTTATTTCTGGGCCATATGAGC
>NC_051400.1:15921806-15922061 GCF_015228065.2 Penaeus monodon
ACGATGTGGATGGTAGTAATAAGAATGATAACTATGAAAATATTAACAATAATATGATGTTTATTATTATGATAGGGAATGCCTATCACTATTACCATTATGTTGTCAGTGCTGTAATTCCCATCCACCGTCACTATCCCTGTAGCTACTACCCCGTTGGAGCATCAACAACAACAGACACTGGCATCGCGACTCCCAAAAGGAATCAATTAACAAAGATCAAAATTAAACAGCAAGCAACAATCTGCAGTGGAC
>NC_051400.1:15922122-15923336 GCF_015228065.2 Penaeus monodon
GCGGAGATAGTCCACATAACCTTCACGTTAGATTCAATTCTCCGACCAGTCACTGTACGGCCGTCTGTACCAAGTGATTGTAGGAGCGCCAGGCGTGGTATAGACGGGGCCCCCTAAGCCTATCCCTTCGAAAAGCTCAAAGAGAAAGTAAGATGTCACCCTGGGTCACAGTGCCTTCGGGTAGATGTGGACAAAGGTGTGTTAATACCTAATTCAAAGTGTCAGGTGTATGGTTTGATGAGAAAATATGTAAATGTTTATTCTGGAGGGAATTTCTTCTATATGTAAAGAAGAGGGTAGGGCTTGTGTATGTGTGGATAAGGAGATTGCAGTTTATTTGTTTATTTTAGAGGAAAGAAGGATGTGAACAAAGGTGTGCTAATTTGCATTTCAAGTAGTAGATGCATGTTTTGATAAGATAAATATAAGCATTTATTTTGAAGGAATTCGGTTAACGTGAAAAATAGGGGTAGGGGGTTTATTTCTACGTGTGTAGATAGGAAAATTGGTTACACTTTATGCAGTTATGCAAAAAAGACATATGCATTGTACATAAATGTAAATATGTAAATAATAGTTCTTTTCTGGTGTTGCATAGGGCCGCAAGCTAAACAGAATCAAGTGCGTCTGTACGTTTCTCTCTATACACTTTCCTGTCTTTGTATGCATTAGCGCATGTGTTTATGTTTATCATAGTGAGTAAATGTGTAGCTGTGGTATACTCACGCGTGTAGATGTATGTATGTTTCTAACTGTGTGTCCATCATGTTTAATGTAAATCAATAGTTGAATTAAAACCAACATCACAGATTCAGCAAGATTTTGTTATCACAAGACTGCAAAGGATCTGATTCGGCGCTTTCCCCGACGCCTCGACTTTCACCAGACGCCAACACCATACCCTATAGTGATTCATTGCATCTAGCAACGCCACTCTTTGTTCCTCCTTCGTTCATTTGCTCTGACCTTCACGCTGCCACAAATGTCAAGGTCGAAGAAGCTGGGTTTGCCTGTGGTGGAAGGCTCCAGATATGATAAATGGCCGATATTGCGGCTGGGGAAATACGCTATTTGAAATGTTTGTGAGTGTGTTTGGGTCTGTTCTTGTGTATTCATAAGGGTGGATCCTTACATGCATATATGCATGATTGGCTAACAGGCTAATAGATACATACGTGCATATGTATCTAAACACATTTTTTTTAAGTCTTTTT
>NC_051400.1:15923420-15923509 GCF_015228065.2 Penaeus monodon
ATTTATAAAGAGAACGAAAAAAAATGCGTGTATGTTGAGTGTGCAAGTCATCCATATCCCAAAGCCTTCGTCATCACATTCTTATAGAT
>NC_051400.1:15924306-15924389 GCF_015228065.2 Penaeus monodon
GGGGGGGCATAAGGTGTGTGTGTATGTTTCCCTTTTAACCTATTAACCCCCGTTTTTATTTTGTCCTCCTTCCTCTTTTCTTA
>NC_051400.1:15924477-15924646 GCF_015228065.2 Penaeus monodon
CCATGTATACACATAAATACGTGCACACTTCAGATTGTCCTCGGCAAAGCTAGTATTCAGAGAGCCATCAAAACAGGTGATGAAGCAACTGCAAAAGAACAGCTGATCATAAGGAACAAATGGTTATTCATATATGTCACTGGTTCGGGGGAAACAACATGAATGAAGT
>NC_051400.1:15925071-15925368 GCF_015228065.2 Penaeus monodon
CAAGTCGAAAATTCATGACATGCATCGTGTTTGCTTGCATTATTTGCCCGTATATATATATGCCAGCCATGTCTTTCAGCTCACCTTGCGCGCATCACGTGGCACAGCATTTGTACGCGGCCGAAGGGTCATCATTGCTAATACCGGTGACATTGCAATAAAGGCCCATCTCTCCTTGTGGATTTGCTGCCGATGACTGCAAGACGGAAATTCCGGTTGGTGTTTGTTATGAAGCGGAAGCGACGCCTGTGGAATACTGCTGCTCTTCCGGGGAATCGTGTGTGCATTATGGGAAGG
>NC_051400.1:15927226-15928481 GCF_015228065.2 Penaeus monodon
GTCACTCGCTTGCCATGATCCAGATACAAAGCCAGAATCATTCACACCGCTTGCAGAGTCTCTCCATTGGCAACACTCGGGCGAATGAACCAGAATATTCTGCTTTGGATGATGCCCATGAAAGTCTGGAAAAAATACGGTATGTAAGGTTTATATATAAATAAACGCCTTTCCTGTTATCTTGAAGGGGAAAAAAAACTTACGCTGTTTATGATATAAGAGTGACGATGTTTGTATTTATATGAAGGCGTTCGTGGATGTCAATTAAAACGTGTCCTCAATTTGAGTGCTAAATGTAGACAGAACTGCACTTTCGTGAAATCACTTGATTCTATTCGACATATGGTTATCATGTTTGTATTTCACATCTTTCTGGAAATAGTTCATTGTTTTAAAATGGCAGAATGAGAAAGATATTTCTTGATTTCTTTTAAGGAATAGTAAGTACCAAAGAGGAAAAAAATATTAATGGGTAAAAATAATCATTAAAAATAACAGCCAACTGAATAATAAAGAGAAAATGGATAACACAGAGAGATGTTTCTGCCGCCCTTGGGTTTCATGAGACACACTCGTAACCTGCGTGCGTAGAGTTTAGCCTTGGTGCATGACGACAAAGACTGGTAAATACAGTCAGGCACAGGCGAGGACATGTCACACTTATCGGCGAGGTGAATCATGCAGTTCAAGACCATGCACAGGAAAATAATTTCGAATGAATACCTGAAATAAATGAGAAGGTATCTGTATATTTTCTTATCATCTTATTTACTAAAATAATTTCCCTTAACTAACAAATTCCACGGCCATTGTTAGTCAGTCTTAGTTTCTTAAACATATTATTGTTTGTTTGTTTTTTTCATAGCACGTAAAAGAGAGCTTATTCATGTGGCATTTATAGTGACAATTATGGAATTATGTTGCGCGTCAACATGACCTGCTTCGAAAAGTTGTCTCATTCTCTTAAATAGTTATACTTGCCACTAAGCTAACTTTTTTCCGTCACTATTACTCACTCTTCGTTGCTCCGTGCTAATATCTCACCAGCTATCACTCCTCTCTTATTAATTTTCCAAGTTCGTTGATAGAAAAGTATGCCTTTGCCAAATAATCATCCTGACTATTCTGTCATCCGCTATCCGTCATCACCAGCCTCTCAAGTACAATTTCATCTGTATTTAAAAAACGAGGTAGAGGAAACGAGATAGACATGCAGATCGATAGATGGCTAGCAAGCTGGGCATCAACTTATCAT
>NC_051400.1:15931139-15931386 GCF_015228065.2 Penaeus monodon
ATTTTTTCGTACCATTCGTAAATATGATGATATCTAGACTGTATACAAGCAACAAAAACAACAACATATAAGCAATTACACAGAAGTTAAACAAACAAAAAAATCGACTGATCTCCCGATATTTACGTTCAAATACAGTAACAAAAAATAGGAAAGCAAAAACGAACAAAAACGAAACAAACGAAACAGAAACAGATAATAAACAAACTATGAAGCAATTAAGAAACAAATTTAAATGCTGTATATA
>NC_051400.1:15931652-15931818 GCF_015228065.2 Penaeus monodon
GCCTTTCGCGAACTTTTTTTTTCCAGCCCAGAATTCCAAAGAACAATCCCAGAAGAGTAGCGACTCGGTCAAGCATTCGGATACAGGGTCTCTGAGAAGGACCAGATTTCACCTTCGATAGGCTTAGTATGGGCCCGCCCTTCGTCAGAGAGGGAGGTTGCTGGTG
>NC_051400.1:15932104-15932277 GCF_015228065.2 Penaeus monodon
GCTCGGTTTTCCTCGATCTCAGTAACAAAAGAAAAATATCATACTTTTCTCGATAGACAAAACGGTCATGGTTCTGCCTCTCATTGTAAAGACATGTATTCATAACTTACGAAGTTCAGCACATTTATAGCGTCTAGACAAGTTTGCATAATTTCACTTAATAGACAGCTTGT
>NC_051400.1:15932584-15932748 GCF_015228065.2 Penaeus monodon
TGGCGTGTTTACCGTCCTTTCGAATGGCTAGTTACATCACTATCTGCGTAAAGGTCAGATTGAAAGAATAATAATTTCTTTGCAAATGTTATTATTAAGTAGAACATGAAATATTTATGAATGGGGGTGTTTGTACGCATTTTGATTCCGTGTGTTTATATATA
>NC_051400.1:15932794-15932916 GCF_015228065.2 Penaeus monodon
TATATTCTCTCTGTGTATTTTCATTCTCTGAGGTAATAAGGACGGTCTCGTTCTCTCATCATTATTATTGTTTTTTTATGTGTAAATGGTCCAATTTTGGAGGATAAAGAACATGAATAAAT
>NC_051400.1:15932973-15933362 GCF_015228065.2 Penaeus monodon
ATAAGGTTTATGATAGAAGAGGAAAATATATTTGCACACACAAAAGGGAGGAGAGAGAAAAGGAAAATGATTTTTTTTTATCAAAGCATCAAATTTGTTTTATTTTATCCCGGGGAAAAACTAGAATATAAAAAAAACGTCTACCTTCTCCTGCTGTCACCATTAATTTTCAACTTAATTAAGAAAACAAAAGTTAGCTGACGAAGGAACTCTCTTTAAAAAAGTTACATTAATGAATCTTTGCATAAAATAAAACTTTTTTTTCTAATATCGCCATCTGGAAGCATTTAGAACTATGAATAAATAATTTCTAGTGCGCAAGGAGAACGTAAAACTACACATGCCAAATCTTACACAAGTGGTTGAACGGGTCACACACATACACACAC
>NC_051400.1:15933392-15934194 GCF_015228065.2 Penaeus monodon
GTAAGATACGAACCCAAAAGGTATTTACTATTACTTGTTTGTGTCTCATTACATTCGTTTTTGTTTTTGTTTTTTTTGGGGGGTGAACATTTATCTTTTTTTCTGGAAGATAAAAGAGTGATTTTTTTTTTTTGGAATGATAGAACAATGAAGTTTGTTTCCTTTCCCCCTCTTGATCTTTGCTTTCTTTCGACATTATCGTGATCGTGAGTCTTTTGCAATGTGCAATGGACTGAAAAGCGATGTTGATTGTTTGATTGCCTGTGGTAGTATTTAAGAAAGGAATTTTTATTTGAGGGTGAAAAAATAAACGCTTCTAAGAAGCGAAATGAGAGAAAATTATTACTTTTTATCTTTTTCGTACGTGTTTTCATGAAACGCTAAAAATGTCCGTAAGAATTAATACCTTTCTAAAGTAACGATGTCATATTTAAAAGAGAAATACGTTTCATGTTCCAATTTATAACGTCAGGAGCTAAACATTCGCTCCGGCCAAGGCACCATTACGACAAAAGGTCAAGCAGAGGTCACACATATTCCCGGGAGCAAAAATCTTCCCGTCGTGGGTGACCTCAGCTGGTATGTGGTATGTGGTAACACTTGGTAACATTCCGAGGTACATAAACCAAGCTGGTACCATTGTTTTGTTTTGGCACTGGGTGCTGGGCTCTCGAAGGTCAGCGGTGGCACCTGGTGTTTTACGGCGATGGCCTGTGCTTTCGGGGTGAGATGCAGGCCTGGACCCGCTAATGGATTTAACGGTCGTTCGGTTTGCTGCTAAAAACCTGTCAGCCTTGTCCGG
>NC_051400.1:15934570-15934754 GCF_015228065.2 Penaeus monodon
AATATTTTGGCGTAACTCACTTCGATAATTAGAAGCTTTCAAACTTCAGAAGTATTTCCTAAAGCAAGGTTATAGACAATTATGATTTCCTGATGAAAATCCTGTAAACATGTAGTTGTAAGACTGTAATCAAACGATTTTTTTTAGACTATAAACAGACCTCCTGAAATTTCACCCCCCACCC
>NC_051400.1:15934777-15934982 GCF_015228065.2 Penaeus monodon
TGGGAGTAAATATAAATTACTTTGTAACGACAAGAATGAAACAGAAGTTGAAGATAAATATGACCGTTCTTTCTGAAGGTCGGCAATTTTGAAGTGACTTAGAAATTTGCATGAAAAAGCGGAAAACGTTTCATGAAGAAATCTATGAGCTAATCAAGAGCTGGCATAGAAGATCGATGAAAAGAAGAGAGAAAACGAGAGCGGA
>NC_051400.1:15935333-15935413 GCF_015228065.2 Penaeus monodon
GCTGTTTGAATGTAATAGGAATGCTTTGGATGATTGGTCACTGCATTTAAGCAAAGATCAACTCCTGAAACTCGATGGGA
>NC_051400.1:15936296-15936419 GCF_015228065.2 Penaeus monodon
CTGTTTATTTTCATTGTTTTTTTTTGTATAAGAAAGCACGCACAAAACATACAGCATCCGCATCGCTCCGTCGCCGAAATGACCAGCGCTGTAAATATTACTCCAAACCGCCAGGTGAAGTCA
>NC_051400.1:15937743-15937807 GCF_015228065.2 Penaeus monodon
GGATGGATGGATCGAGAGACAGCTACAGAGATTGAGAATACAGATTAATACTTATGCATTCGCT
>NC_051400.1:15937871-15938215 GCF_015228065.2 Penaeus monodon
TATTGAAAGTACCCATACCCAACCATCCAGTCAACCTTCAGAACCACAGTGTTTATTAATACGATATCCTATAGTATAAGCTGGATCTTATTTCAGGGTCGCGCTGTGGCTCCCTCAATGCACCCACAAAACGGGTCTCCGGGTTGTGTCCTCTATATTCTCGACCCTGTATGGAATAGGCTTTAGTTTTGTTTGTAAATTCGCCCTGTATAAGCACTAGCATTCGATCGGTTATTTGAATGTCTGATACTCCACCGTTTTATTGTTTATATGTTTATTAAAACCGGGTAAAGTAGATAATTAGTATTTTCTCAGCGAGCACTCTTAGTAAATACGAGGTGGAA
>NC_051400.1:15941663-15942235 GCF_015228065.2 Penaeus monodon
TATGTCTGTATGGTCCGCAACGTATTTGTTATTTCAGTCTTGATTAATTAACAGAATCCTTCCTTTTTTTAAGATTATCAATTGCACTCTTACAGTTTTTTTTCTATTATTTTTGTTTTGAATGAAATAGCCTCCTACGTCAACCATATGGCCGTTTCGTTGCGTCGGTTCATGATTAATCTGACCCGCATGCTGTGTGAAAGGTGAAATGCGGAGGCCTGTGGTAAATGAGTTTGACAGCGTGGTATAGTTATTATTTGGTAGCAGTAGTACCATTATTAGGATTATTATCTTCATCACCCTTCAGCTCTCAATTTATATTCAACTCTCATTCTAACACTTTTAATTAGGAGAGCAGAAAATTCTTTCTCACGTAGAAAACGGAGAGAAATTATCTTCACCAACACCCCACCCCGGCACTCTGCTGTGAGGGTAATGGCGGATTCTGGAGATAAGTGAAGATCTGGATGCGTGTTACTCGCCCGAAAGTGATGTCCTTGAGACGAGAAACTGTATCGAGGGTTCTTGTAAGAGAGAAAACTCGCCCACGGTAACAGCAGGCTTTGCTCGTG
>NC_051400.1:15942745-15943057 GCF_015228065.2 Penaeus monodon
CATTAACCTCCTTAGGGGAAATAAACACATTATTCTCTACCGATAAGGCAAGAACCTTCAACAATGAAATTTTTATAAACAATCCGATCCCTCAATAGATTTCGATTCCCCGCGTGAGTATGATTCTCCTCAGTGTTGCCAGTCACCTCGATTCTCCCCCAGTGTTGCCAGTCACCTCGATATCTCACTCACGAATCAGCTGATGGATCACGCACGCGGGCCGCTGAGGGTTTTAACGACTGTGCTAAGAGGATAAGGCTGTTTCTTTAAGAACATTTCCATACCTTCAGGTATCGATATCTTCTGTTTTTT
>NC_051400.1:15944054-15944410 GCF_015228065.2 Penaeus monodon
ACCTGTAAACTCCACAACAATGAAAAATATCAATTCTAAACCTTTATACAATTATCAAAGATTACACCATCTTTCCCCATCGCTTATTCCAATGAAAGATTGATTCATTCGAAAATTCAACCCGTCCGCGGATTCGCCTTGCCTCGAGTTAATCCAAGCCATTTGACCGAGCGACCCAGCTTGCTTTTCAGATCAATCGCCTTTAGGTCCGCTCTGCCTTGCTCTCTCGGGGGAAACGGGCTTATGGTGTCTATTTTCCCCGAAGGATAAACAGATCAATTGCTTTAGGCTCATCTCGAATCGACACGTCCCCGATTTTTTTTTTTTTCAGTCTTTATACACACACACACACATAT
>NC_051400.1:15945387-15945488 GCF_015228065.2 Penaeus monodon
GTGCTTTGAATTAGGTGTTTCATGTCATGTGCGTACGTATATTGCACATATTTAAATGATTAAACAAAAAATACAAATATACACCCAGCTGCGCCTTGCTT
>NC_051400.1:15947745-15947892 GCF_015228065.2 Penaeus monodon
TCGAAGGTAAGCCGACCTCTCCATCCGATCTTGAACTCTATCCCGCCGACAAGGAAGTTCCGGCATCGGGAAGTGATAATAGTTCCCCGGACGGATCCTCATGTGCGTGCATGTGCCGTGGCAACGTGGCTACTGTGCAACAATGCC
>NC_051400.1:15948095-15948257 GCF_015228065.2 Penaeus monodon
CTCTTCATCATCATCAATAGTTTTTTTTTCCGAGGCATTAATCCCAAAGTCATGGCGGGTTATTTTTTGTATAAGCGTTTGACCCTCATTCAACTCGTCTTCCTTGCCAAGCGTCTTAAGTGCGATTGAATGGTGCTATGGGCGAGTTACGGGGAGCATCTG
>NC_051400.1:15949511-15949647 GCF_015228065.2 Penaeus monodon
GATCATGGTGTAATAACCTGTGTGATGGTGAAAGGATAGTTTCATGTTGAATGACCGTTGTGTGGGCATTGGTTGTGGCGCTGAAGGCAGTAATGTCAACAGTGTTAGGTGAGGCAGTGAAACTATCGCTATTGTC
>NC_051400.1:15950931-15951291 GCF_015228065.2 Penaeus monodon
AGAGAGACATGGAATCGACCAGTACACAAACTTACCACCTCGGTAACTTGACCTCCTGACCTGGCTCCTAAAGGCAACCCTTTCATCATAACAGCGCATCCCTGGTGCTGATTCGCCGCTGACCTGACCTTCCCTAGTTTGACCTCTCATTTAACTCTAACCTCTCCCGCCCCCTCCCCCCTTTCTTCTTATTCGACCCTTCAAACTTAAATGTTTCTTGACGGAAAGAGAGTCTCAAGTTGGATGCAACTGCAAATTGCAAGGCCTTGGGGCTCTCTGACGCTGCAATAGAGGTTGGAGGGGAATTTCCCTTAATGTGTTGACTTGTGTGTAAAACACACTCATGAGTGTGTATTAGTG
>NC_051400.1:15952330-15952443 GCF_015228065.2 Penaeus monodon
TCATATTAAGGAAAATTCCCCTCCAACCTCTATTGCAGCGTCAGAGAGCCCAAGGCCTTGCAATTTGCAGTTGCAACTAACTTGAGACTCTCTTTCCGTCAAGAAGTTTGAAG
>NC_051400.1:15955001-15956771 GCF_015228065.2 Penaeus monodon
TGCGTTAAGACACTTATATCAGCTTCGGAGTATATCTTAAATATCACAACCACAACAGCGATTTCAACAGTATATAGATGATTATCTTAGAATTTACTGACTTCCAAAGAAACCAAGTTGTCTCTCTGCAAATTTCCCTCTCACTTGATGACGTGGTTCTGCTACTCGGTAAGCAACTATTTACTTGTTCATCACACAGTTATATACTACAGGAAGCTATGTTCCAACTCCTAATTCCCCTGAACACTATCTTCTCTATTAATAATCAAAGGAAAAGAAGTTATTTTCTAGAATAAGATATGGTATTTAACAAGGATTTCGCTGAATGACTCAGGTTTATGATTATATAAACATGTATATATGAAATCTATATTTGGTGAGTTTTGTGATTTTGAAAACATACACAGCTGTTTGTTTATGTTGTATCGAAATATTATGCCTCGTAAAGGGAATTAAACAGGCTATATTTCGTTAAAACAATTCTTCCATTCAGTTTCTAACTCTCTTCCCCACGTACAAAACTCTCAGACGAAATGGTGTGAATTTATCTTGTGCTAACGAGCATTTCTCACTATCTTTTCCTAATTTCTAATCGTCTTTCTATCAACAAGCGAAGGAGAGAAAAAAGCATAACTTGAGAAGTTGTCAAAGCGGAACTGTACGCGGGAAGCCGACTGCGAGAACAACCATTTTAGGTGAAGGACGGCCGGTACGAGGTGACGGTTAGGGATTTGCCAACGAGTTTAGCAGCCGTTCATTACGCTGCCGAGGTTTGATGACACTTGGAGCTTTGTTCGCATTACACGGTGCACTAAAGCAAGTTACGTTCGAGCACGAGCGTAGGTGTTCAGCTCAAACTGCATTTCAAGGTCTTATACAACGTGACAACACCTCGGTCAGGGACAAGAGCGGAGAAAGTGAACTGACTGGTTACTTAAACATGTTTTAGGCAGTTTACATAATTCAATAGGAAATATGAATTTTTATTAGAAAGAGGGGTGTAACCAATCAGTGCAAATGCATTCACAATTACTCTATAGGACATTAGAATTAATAACAGTGAAACATAAGCAAAAACAATTTTTACATTGGCGCCAGCGGAATCTAAAACACCTTTGTAGAAATGATCCCTCGATTAAAATCTTTCCCCGTGCTTCCTCTCGGTAAGTTTAGCTCTCAAAAGCTAAACTGACCGAAATATCCGCCATGAAATCCAAACTCTCCCTCGAGCAATCCGAAGAATTCCAGCAACATATTTCGCCAGCGGAGAGCCATAACCCCGTTGCTGGCGGCGCTGCCAGCCTGTCCTCCTCCCTTCGAAAAAAGGCGGAAGATACATCCGGTACCAGGTTAGCATGCTATTTATTTCAAGGAATGCCAACCACGCAAGACCCGCCAGCACCCGCTCATGTTCACACGCCTTCACTCTCAATGAAGTTATCATGCCAATGGCCGAAGGTGAACGGCAAGGGTATATAACATAGGTAGTAGGAACAGTGAAGGTCGTTGAACAATTACTTTCTCAACATTGGTCATCGTAGGACAGAATAGACAGAGGGTTTCACGAAGCTTGTGTTTTGGCAACTGTGTCCTTCGCCTCGCTGGAGGGGAAGAAAATATGGAAGGTTGTTTATGCAACATCAATTTGTGGAACTTCATTCGCGAGTCGTTCTTCCCCGAGACGCCAGCAAAACAAGGATAATGTGTAAGTCCTTGGGGGAAATCACATGCTATAAGGGTTTCTTTTCGCATCTTATTTTGTTCATGCAA
>NC_051400.1:15958334-15958494 GCF_015228065.2 Penaeus monodon
TCACACACATTAGGTAAAACAAGTATATATTTGATACATATCACTGATAATATCTATTTTCAAGTACATGAAGTCCTTCGTCAAAAAATAGCCTTTCTAGTTTCTTCCACTTATACTATTATCTAACAATAGGTATCATATCTATATTTGCATCGTTATA
>NC_051400.1:15959797-15959939 GCF_015228065.2 Penaeus monodon
TCTCATTTAGCCTAAATTATAACTCTTTATCCCATTCCCTGCAGACAGTTTTCACCAAGAAACCTTCACCAATGGCCTATTCATCAGGAAGGAAATTTAGACATGACAATAATATTTTACATTTCCTTCCCGCTGCACATGC
>NC_051400.1:15959981-15961253 GCF_015228065.2 Penaeus monodon
GTATCTAGAGCTAATGAAATCGTACGTAAACACAGCTTAAAAGAATAAATGAATGAACGAAAAATAAAACAAGTTTTCCGACAAACTTCTAAATAACAGCCATAATATATTGAACGAAATGATGATTACCAGTTGTTTTCATAGTCTTAAAATCGAATAAATATAGATGCATGAAACGAATAGATGAAACAAACCTACTGTCTTTCCGTTATCCAGGGATATTCAAAGAGAGGGAAAGTGAAAGAAAAAGAAAAGAAAAACATTAGGCGTAACGTGACAAAAATTCCACATGCCTTGGGGGTAACCTTGGAAACCTGTTTGTTTGTGCGTCTGTTCCCTGATGACGTATGTCTACTCTCTGGTGTGTTTATGCGTTTGTTTCACGTCTTTTGCTGCTGCATCTGCTTGTTGGCTTGTTTGTTTTTGTCTGTTTTTGCATGGCTGGATGTTTTGTGGGTACCTTTCATGATATAACGCTTGTGTTTGCGTTGCGTAAGTTTGCATTAGCTTTTAATCGCACGTTCATACTTTAAGATGTTTGCGTTTGTTTCGGGGGGTGTTTTCAGTGTCACTTTATCGTGTTTATATGCAGGGGACACTTGTTTTCTCGTTTTCCAAATGTTTAGATGTTTTGTAGTAGGGAATCTCTGTATCATTTCTTTTTATATATTTAGGGATCATTTGTTAGCGTTTTGTTTGTTTGTTTTTCGCGTTTTTACCATTTGTCAGATTTGATGTCATTTTTTTTTTTTTTGCTTCTTATACTTTTGTTTGTATGACTTTTTATACATTAAGGACCTAATAACATCGTTTTTACGTTCCCTTTAATGTAAAAGGACATATTGTTAAACGAAACGAAAAGACAGAAAAAGATAACAAATAATGTAATATTAAACAGAATAACATTAGATTAAACATGAATTTGCTTGACCACAAGCTGCAGACTCAAATCTATATAAAAAAAAATTGAAAGAACAAGTGACACAGATCGAAAAGTGAATTGGAAGCGGAAAGCATTCTAGGAACTTAAATTGGGCAATACGAAATACAGGTGAGTCATAGGAGAATCACAGGTAAAAGAAAGACAGGTAAGCAGGTGTAAACTCAGGTAAAACAGGTCCAGGTATAAAGGCTACTGGCCTGAGCACAACCCTGGAAGGAAATGCCTTTTCACAACTATAGGAAAACATCAACAATTTCCTATATATTTTTATGCAAGTTTTGGAATGGGTTTCTATTGAACTTGGTGTATTTTGTGCTTAATGAAGTAAT
>NC_051400.1:15961796-15962039 GCF_015228065.2 Penaeus monodon
GAAAAGAAAATGATCAAAGATAGGAGGGACAAAAGGAAGACTTAATGCGGAGGCGAAAAAAAAGGGGAGAGTGGCAGCCAGCTTACGTTCCTGACCTGTGGGAAACAAATTTCAGAGGAAATTCAACAGCTGTGGCTGACCGTAAGATGACCTGTGTTCGTGGCCGTGTAATGCCGTGAAGGGATCTGAAGGTAACGGCATTTTTAGTAATATTTTGTATTGTTCAGATTTGTTCTTTCTGGG
>NC_051400.1:15962119-15962262 GCF_015228065.2 Penaeus monodon
AATACCTTTCTCGTGTTATTTAGCCTTATTTTTTCCCTCCTGAGATGGATTTCCCAATAAGCAAGGAACGAGTTTTTCTATGCCTTCCTCAGTCAACATGAAAATGATATATTGTGACAGTGAGTGCACCTAATACAGAAAAA
>NC_051400.1:15962288-15962512 GCF_015228065.2 Penaeus monodon
CATAAAAGCAGTTTTTCCTTCGCCTTTCTTTGGGAAAATAAACCAGCTAATCTATCTCTTCCTACATCTCCGCATTTCCTTTCCTTCTCTGAAACAATTCCCCTTTGAAAGTTATTCCGGTGAAGACGAAAGGACGACGGTGCTGCCACCTCGCCCGACCAACAGGAAATGTCGAATGTGGCTTCTCTCTCCCTGTTTACTAGAAGGCCACGTGGAACCAACTT
>NC_051400.1:15962542-15962648 GCF_015228065.2 Penaeus monodon
CTGTCTTCGGCTCTTATCATTCATTCCTTTGACGTGCGCGAAATGATAATATGCAGGAGGGATGGAAAGATCAGTGTGATTAAACTTGCGAAAATCATCTCCTTAT
>NC_051400.1:15962976-15963088 GCF_015228065.2 Penaeus monodon
AGCGCAGCAAGATTAAACCTTTCTAAAATCCTAATTTTCTCTGGGATAGGATTGCGGTGCGTGACGTCACACGCCAAGGTGACCCTCCCTCTCGCACAAGCAATGTTCCGCT
>NC_051400.1:15963413-15963887 GCF_015228065.2 Penaeus monodon
TTGTAGGATTTTCTTTTGTTCCCTGTCAGGCAAGGAGGCTTGGATGGCAGGGCGGTCGGAGGGCCAGGGAAGAGGATGGAGGGAACTGGAGGGCAATTAGGAGGGCAGAGGGTTGGAGGGAAATGCGCAATGAAAGCAGGAGGGCGGAGGGAATTGGGATTAGAGGGAAGAGGGGGGATGAGGAGATGCGTTGGGATAGAGGAGCAAGTTGGAGGGTAAGAGGGAGGGGAGGGAGGTAGCGGAGGGGCAGGGAGAAGGAGAAGCAGAAAGGAAGATAGGAGGGCAGTGGAGGGTAAGGAGGAGGGAAGGGGGCTGTCCCGTTGGAGGGAGTCACGAGGGTGGTTGGAGGGACTGGAGGGTAGAGGGTCTTGAGGGCGAGAGAACAGGACGGGAGGAGGGAGTGAAGAGCAGCTGCAAGGGTTGGAGGGTAAGGGTCATAGCCGGAAGACAGAAAGGGCTGGAGTTTCGGAGGGC
>NC_051400.1:15964032-15964375 GCF_015228065.2 Penaeus monodon
ATGAGGAGGAGAGAAGGAGAGGTCATGAGTAACGGGGGAATAGAGAAAATGGTTAGAAGGTTTTGGGAGAAGGAAGGATGCTGGAGGTAGGATGAGAAGGGATAGGAGACGAGAAGTAGAGGTGAGGAGGAGTTAGAAGGAGGTGTAGAAGGGAAGGAAAGATAGAGGGAGGGGGGAGCGGTAAGAGGGTTAGAGCTAAGGACGAGAATAGGAGTGTATTGAGGATGGTTGGACGGCAGTCGGGAGGACTGTGTACCAACCGGGGGAGGGAGGATAGGGGGAAGGGCACGGCGGGAAGGAGGGTAGAAGTGGGAGGAGGGAAAGACACGCAGGTGTAGATTCT
>NC_051400.1:15969473-15969577 GCF_015228065.2 Penaeus monodon
GGTCCAGAAAATATCCTTTTGGAGTTACGTCACAGCCCTGAGGATCTCGGAGGCTCTGGGAGAATTCGACAGTCCGGGGGGAAGAAAGCGAGAAAGAATTCCCC
>NC_051400.1:15971043-15972253 GCF_015228065.2 Penaeus monodon
GTCAAAACCTTTAATTTCAGTAAAGCTGTGAAAGATTACCTAAACATGAAAATATTTACACCATCTCTATCGCTAATACACCTTTATTCCTGTTTATCAGTGGTTTTATGAGGAATTTCGTCGATATGTATTTCATTATCAGTCTTTTCTCACTTTCTCTAAAGGAATGTACCAAAGTAATTGACTTTAACCTTCCATGATTACTCGCTTTGTTAAACCATTGCAACGTTAAAGAAAAAAAAAAAACATCTGGTGGTCATAAACCTTTCTCACCTTAATGAAGGCGATCTGGCTTCACTATGCCAAGGTTAATGATGTGTATTGCTTATCAGGTGTTAGTGCCCCGCGGTCTCTCAGTCTCTGTCGAGCGGCTGTGATGTGAACACGAGCTTCACACTAAACACCTCAAGAAATATTTTTACACCTCGATATATTTTTATGTTTTGTATATTCATCGATCTTTGTTGTTGGTATTTCTTAATCATTATTTTACTTTGTTAAAGTTTTCTATACGTTCGTAGTTATTTCGTTATTAGCGTCTACGAGAACAACATTTTTCTTTTACAGTGACTGAAATGCGAATGATAAAAAAAAGGGTAATCAGAGAGAATAGTTTCCGAAATTGATAATTTACTTGGCTCGTTCGCGGGTGGAGAAAGCAAGCCGACCTTAAGATTTAATCGTTTCTGTGGGTTTTGAGGGCAAAGGGGTTACACAAGTGACGGGAAGGCGATGATAATAAAGTGCAAAATCTAGGAAAGTGTGGGACAGGCTTCCTGAAGGACACAACAGAGGAAAAATATCAGTGGCGACCTATCGGGAAGTTGACGTAAACAAAACAAGCAGAAAAAAATATATATGTAAAAGTAGTCTTTAGGAATATTAATCGAGCGGTTCAAGTTCACTTCCTGAACCGAGAATACCCGTGGGAAGGAATAATTGCTAATTTCCTGTCTATCGCCCTTCCGGGTGCTGTCCCTCTCCTCCCTCGCCTGCCTCGGCCCAGTGGGCGGCCGACTTGAATCACGAAACACAAAGAGAGAAGAAGGAGAGGAGGAGAGAATAAAGCCAAACCAAACGAGACTTTCGATGCCAGAACATCAAACAAGTTTCGAGAAGGCCAAGGTCTCGGGTGCGTCTTACCTTGGAGGAGAGGGCGACGGAGGCGGTGATGGAGGGGGGGGGGCGACGGAGGCGATGATGAAGGGCA
>NC_051400.1:15972295-15972418 GCF_015228065.2 Penaeus monodon
ACGGAGGCGGTGATGAGGACGGCAGGTGGGAGAGGCACTGTTACTCTGGGAGGGACCAGGGGAGGCTGCAGTGATGCTGGAAAGTGGCGGGGGGGGAGGGGGTAAGGGATGTCACTGCTTTAT
>NC_051400.1:15972993-15973327 GCF_015228065.2 Penaeus monodon
ATTCATCTGTCGCTAATCTGTCCAAACGACTCGCTCTCCTCCCTACCCAGAGCTGAAATGGGCGTGCAAGAAGTACACCCACAAACACACAAACACTTTTAACATGGAATTTTTATCATTAAGGGGCTTACTACATAAGGCTATTCACAAAAGATATATACATATAGTGTTTACGGCAACATTAATGTTTTAGACTTTCTAAATTTTATGACAAGATTTGTCAGAATTGAATTAGGGTTCAAGGTAAACAATGCTCGCATGTACAAATTATTTCGTTATGTACATAGTTGAAAACCGCCAGTTTGGTTCTGGATGTAACATCATCGTATTTTCT
>NC_051400.1:15973787-15973874 GCF_015228065.2 Penaeus monodon
TGACGTAATCAGTCTAGAGGTCGGTTTGGGAAGGTAAATGTACAAAAGTAATATTTAGAGAACACATACCACCGACCTTTAGAAACG
>NC_051400.1:15973972-15974242 GCF_015228065.2 Penaeus monodon
GCAAACTTATGCACTGCGGTTTGTATTATTCACCGTTGTAAAAACCGATAAATTCCGGGAATCAGTTTCATTTGTTTGTTGCATTTCCTGAGATAAAGGAGGAGGGTGACCATGACCTTGGCTATGGATATTCAGACCTTTCGATAGTGTAAGCCTATTTACCTCATCAAAGTATATAATCTGGGTCCTTGGGAACACCTGGGGTTTATGCGTGCGAAGAGACTGTTTTAATAGTTATCGTTTTACATTTTTTAGAGAATATAGATAAAC
>NC_051400.1:15974968-15975229 GCF_015228065.2 Penaeus monodon
AGCAATAGCCTCTCCTCGCGTTAAACAACCGCAAAATATTTAGGCCCGCTCTCGCGTGCGTGTAAGTAATAACCAGTTTGTTAGGCTTTAGATTCAATCGCCAAGGAACACCAAATCTCAGGCATTGCTTCCTACGAGCCTAATTATTAAAATAAGCGATGTATATTGCCACTTAAAAGAACATTAAGTATGTAACTGGATGATTTGTGAGAGTTAAGTAACATGAACAAAGGTAGACCACTTTGAAGTATTGCAGAATCG
>NC_051400.1:15976128-15976397 GCF_015228065.2 Penaeus monodon
GGGTCGATAACTGCTGAGTCTCATTGCCAGTATCTTCCCCCGAGTAAGTACCATCCGCAGTGTTACCACATCCCCACCGCGAGACAACTTGTCTACTAGTGATTAAGATCCTTCCTCCGCGCCTGAAGGTTAGTGAGCGTTACATGTTTATGGCTTGGTAACATCTTAATTACCCTTTAAGTACGTTTTAAATGGACGTTGTTTTTTCGCGCGAAAAAACAACGGTGCGATGTAGATGTTCAATTTATCTAGGCAAATTCTCACACAGT
>NC_051400.1:15976434-15976777 GCF_015228065.2 Penaeus monodon
CGAAGTGTCGAGTCGCGTGTGAAGTTAACTAATCATCTTGCTCTGTTGCCGCAGCTGTTATCATTACCAAATGTTTTTTTTCTGCATGTATGTGTGAGAGAGCAAATCCAAATCTTCACAATAAACAAGATATTATCTTATATTTAGATAACAATTCCGCAAAATTGCATAAGATGTGTTATACGTAATGATAATGTCTGCATGTGTATTCGTGAGAAATTTTCAGTTAATGGCGGTATACATGGCTATTAATCCGCATTCACGTCAAATTTTCATGACAGATGAGGCTTATTTTGCTTACCTGTCGAGTTATTTTTTACCTGCTATTTTAATTAAAATTTCG
>NC_051400.1:15976839-15977073 GCF_015228065.2 Penaeus monodon
CTTATTCATTTCTACATATGCCAAACATTGTTTTACCTACGAATCTTCCCAATCCCCAGCAGAGCACCAGAGGTAATTACCCAGAACCACAATCACTCAGGCATCGAAAAGTGATTCTTCAACCATACGATAACATACATATTTACATTAAACTGGCCTTATATCCAGAGACCTGCTAAAATACTTGAAACAAATACGCAAAATGCACACGCAATTGATAACGGTAACTACAAC
>NC_051400.1:15977106-15977405 GCF_015228065.2 Penaeus monodon
CCTGCTGGAGGTTAATTTATAAACCCCGCAGAAAAACACGGTATTTTTGCCTCCACATTATGAGACACATTAAACAACAGAAAAAAAACAGAAGATGAGATAAATGGAGTAAGAGAAATAAACATATAACTCAATAAAGTAAGAAAATGAGTAAATGAATACTTTAGAGCGCTCGTGTCCGGTGGAAAATGTGAAAGGTTGCGCGGCGCTGACTTGCTTTCGAGATCAGCGAGATACCGACCCTGACTTTGTTGTGCTTGATTGCCTGGGGATGTTTGCTTTTGTCCGTCCTCTCCAGC
>NC_051400.1:15978287-15978591 GCF_015228065.2 Penaeus monodon
ATCTTGAAGATTCACTAAGTGGCCTCTGAAGAAAACATTCACCGTTTGTGAGACGCAGGCATAAATAAGCCACTTTTTCGCCCAAGCCATTTCCGAGCCTTTGTCCCGCCTCGTCCCTTCCCGTTACGGAGGCTGCAGGACTCCTCGTCTGGTCCCTGGGCGGTTTTGCTTGTTTTGTGCTTGTTCTTTGTTATGAATGACAGATCTTGCGCTGCTGTCTCTTTCTTTCGTGTTTGTTTTTTTATGTGTGATAACTTGTGTGTCTTTGTGTCGATCTGTTTGTTCTGTTTACGCTGGGAGGTCG
>NC_051400.1:15978790-15979119 GCF_015228065.2 Penaeus monodon
CCAAAATCCGGCGACGTCCGATGGCAGCTTGACTTCAGGCACGCTCCTCCCTCCCCTTCCCCACCGCCCCCCTCTGCCCCTTCCCCACCGCCCCCCTCTGCCCCTTCCCCACCGCCCCCTTTGCCCCTTTCCCCACCTCCCCCCTTTGCCCCTTCCCCACCTCCCCCCTTTGCCCCTTCCCCATCGACGGCCACGTAATCACTCGTCGACGCTCTCCCTCTTACGTCATCGCCTATGCAATGCTCAGGGAAATGTTAGATCTTTCCTCAACGTCGACAGAAATTGAATTACGTTGTAAAAATGACTAGTTTTTTGTTTAGACACGCGTG
>NC_051400.1:15979254-15979637 GCF_015228065.2 Penaeus monodon
TCGACCCAACCCCTTACCCACACAAACACAAACACCTCACCCATCCCCCACCCACCCACACCCAACTCCCACACATAATTACATGCCTGCGTGCGCATTCGTACGTGCGTGAACATTTACGTCTAATTGGCCTTGCAAAACCTCCCCAAGGTGAAGAATGCAAAGAACAAAAAGGACGATCAACTCTTTATCAACAGAGACGGCGCTGGGATGAATGAGTCCACGGATTTTAACCGACGTCGGCACCACGATCTCTGCCGCAGTTACGGTACTCTTGCGATACCATGGATTTTCGAGTCGATTTGCTTGTTTGTCTCATGCTGTGCCTGCTAGATGGTTCTGTTAATTATGCACTCATTACACGCGAAAAAAGGGCAAGTATG
>NC_051400.1:15979961-15980032 GCF_015228065.2 Penaeus monodon
ACACGTAATCGTGAGAAACCATCACATACAAAGAGCAACAATACATCCAATGAGAAAGATTTTTTTTTCTC
>NC_051400.1:15980419-15980897 GCF_015228065.2 Penaeus monodon
AATGATATAATTATAACGACTGTATTAGATTGCAAAAGCATTCTTAATCAGCCACAACTGCGGTTACTTTACTCACTAATCATTAAACTGTTTTTTTTTTTACCTGTAATCACATCGCTCTAATTATAAAGTATTTACTTTCATGCTGAATGCTGATGTATTAATATCACAAAATGCTAACATCGCCTTCACAACATTTTTATTTTAGTGTCAGCCTCTCCATACAACGCCATGCATCATTCGATACAACAGCATACATTATGAATTAGGAATAATCTAATGTCATTAAGCACGACACACGATGTACATCATTACGTTACGATGTCCAGATGCGGTTGGCGACTCCTAATTACAGAAGAAATTACGCTTATAAATCTAAGTGATTTATTTTCCTGTTCTTTTAAGTCTTTCTTTTCTCATTTTCTTTTTCTTTTTTCTTTTTTTTTCGTTTTTTTGTTATATGTGCCTTTTCAAAATG
>NC_051400.1:15981311-15981497 GCF_015228065.2 Penaeus monodon
TCCTTATATATATCAATGCAATACCTCTGAATCTGATGAAATCGTGATGTTAATGAGAAAACTGGATTATAACAAAAGCAAAAAAGGTGAAATGAAATTAGGAAACAGTTGATACTTTAACGCTATATAGAGAAAAAGATTTATATTCTAATTTTAGGCTCTTGGTCGTTTAGATGATTAATCAGG
>NC_051400.1:15981582-15981923 GCF_015228065.2 Penaeus monodon
TTCATGTGTGGAATCGTTTGCAGGAAATTTAAAAAGTCCAGAATTTCGCGCGGTTTTTTATACACGTTTATCGGATGGAGAATATGTGATCTGAATTTATTTAATATCGAATATAATAAGATTTGTTCTGACCTATGTTGTGTTTTTTGTAGTCATTCTTTGCTTAATAGGTTTGTTTGATTCTTTTCTATCAAAATTCTGTAACGTAATATATAAACCAATAATATTCTATTTTTTCATAACAAAAAACGATCACACGAAATCAAGCAATCGATCATAATGATCCAAAATTTTTAGGAAAAAGAAAATCAATACTTTCAAAATAATCAGAAAAAAAAATG
>NC_051400.1:15982050-15982251 GCF_015228065.2 Penaeus monodon
TCATTCACATTTAAACTGTCATCGCAAAACCCGCATATTAGTCCAACCCAAAGACAGTCAGGAGATGTATTAATATTGTTTTACAGTGTGTGAGTGTTGAACAATGGTTGCGGCGACAGAGCGAGATGATTTATTGCCTTCTGTTTGTAAGCTGCAAAACCGTCACGCCAAATGCATTACACACGTAACGAATATAGAGTA
>NC_051400.1:15982933-15983415 GCF_015228065.2 Penaeus monodon
GGGAAATGCAATGCTCTTGAAAGAGGGAATAAGCGACACGACACTGAATATGCATAATTTCACGAAAGGATGACACGTAAAATATTTATGATAAAAATAGCAATATTGCGATGTCGAATTTGCATAATCTCACAGAAGGAATGATAAATTTTCATGTTTAGATTTGCATAATCGTCCCCCCACCACGAGACGTTTTATCCCACACATCATTAAAAGTTATCCACCCATGATATTGTGTAAAATGTACTTAATCCCCTTTCATATAAAAACATTCCTGTCCTACCTGTCCTTAAACAAATATACATACACATATGTGCATAATCGTGTGCCACTGATACTGTGTCAAATTTAGACAGCCCTCATTATAAAACCTTATCTTATCATTATACAGATAGATGCAAATATAAATAAATCTCCCTGTCGATGATACGGTGTCAGATTTACATAATTCGGTGGAAGGAATGTGTGTTAATGTTTAGATG
>NC_051400.1:15983463-15983823 GCF_015228065.2 Penaeus monodon
GTAGGTCATGCCATATGCTGCAACGCCGGCGTGACACAACATAGACGTATTCTTCAAGGCGTGGTTCGTCTTATTATTAACCTTGACCCTTTTCACTCGCGAGAAAACGGATTCAGCTGGATGGAAAATCGAAACAATGTTGAGTTTTTTTGTTACAAATACAAATCTCTGCAGACATTGGTGTCTGACCACAGTGTTGCCACATCGTGTAGGCTGACTGGACTTGGTTTGTTTTATTTTTTCTCTTTTTTGTATTGGTGATTTCCCTTTTCCGCGTCGGTGACAAAAGAAACATTATGGTATGTTTTTTGCTTTATTCACTATCTTTATTCTAACATTACTGACAAACTGTGCGTTTGA
>NC_051400.1:15984352-15984561 GCF_015228065.2 Penaeus monodon
TTATGATCACATGTTTCTTAACAAAACGAACTGTGCTGGTTGAGAAATTCTTTATAGCTGCCATTAAAAGTTTTATCTTTGACAAACGCGAGCCTCTAAAAGACTCAAGCGATCACGCCGTGTGTTTAAATCAAATAGAAAATAGAATAAAAAGCTGAGGGATACAATCGTCAACAATAAGTAGTCGGTTTGGTATGTTTAAACCATTG
>NC_051400.1:15985335-15986086 GCF_015228065.2 Penaeus monodon
GAAGTTCATTGTGAGTTAGTATTTTTCTAGCAAAATTCTTGGTATTTTGCCAATACCTTTCAGGAGTTAAAAACAGTAAACTGTTGTTTTTTCACATTTTCAGAAGTCTACTGATGTTGCTGAATATATTTACAAAAACGGTATGATACACAATCCCCAAGGTCACTGGATTACCGGGCACTGATAATTTGCCTTCGTCTCCGTGTCACTTGTATGCAAGGTGACGAACAGATCTTTGGTGAGGTTTAGCTGGTTATCCACACTGCATGATATAACCATCTAAAAGAGAAATGTCTTTAGTGAAGAACTCAGTACAGCGTGATAAGACCAACTGCTACCTCGAGGATGAAGGGACATCTGTCAAGGGACGGGATTTTAAAACTATTACTTGTATACAGCCTCTGATTTACTTATTATATAAGAGTGAGCATTTAAGAGACTGGCAGTCCTGGCAAGTTACCCATTATGACTCTAAATCACCTTGAGTCAGGCCATACAGATTCTTACTCAGAGGTGAGTCGCCTCGTAATTCCTTTCATCATCTGGGCTTCATTACGTCAGGGAAATTAAGATCTGTGTATTTGGGTTGAGAGATCAATAACGAATCATTTGTTCTTAGGAGTACAGGGGGATGGGGGGCGAAATCCACGTATTTTGACCTTGTTCAGGAAACCTTTGACATGGATTTAGAAGATTCTCAATATTGCGAGGTTCACCTTCAGGAAGGCAGGAGCTCGGCTGATAAACAGCT
>NC_051400.1:15988152-15988217 GCF_015228065.2 Penaeus monodon
TCGCGTCCATCTTGGAAATTATTGACGCCCATGTAGGGGTAGGCGTCCCGCAGGATAAGAACCTC
>NC_051400.1:15989423-15989684 GCF_015228065.2 Penaeus monodon
AAATTATTTTTCTGACACAAGTGTTTGTCATTCTACACTTTCGCGATCTTCCTCCCTCTTGGTTGACTGAAATTCTAAGAAGATTACGTTACTGAATAACATTAACATATATAAGTTATAATTTGCTTATGACTATATTGTTAAAATGAAACAGAATAAATGTAGCATTGCTGGTGTAAAAAAAATAATAATAGTCATGAAAAGATATCATTATGTGGAAACTATAACTATGATATAAGATCCTGTCCGAAAGCTATCTTT
>NC_051400.1:15989786-15990000 GCF_015228065.2 Penaeus monodon
ATTATATACTGTATTCATGACTTTATTTATAACAGTTGAAATCCATGAACTGATAGTATTTTGTACTATGGTCAAAATAGCATTGGAAATAATTTTGTTCAATAAAATTACATATATGGAAGTACCACAAATTATGAGACACACAAAATGGGTAATGAATATTTCAATTATGAGTAAACAATCCTTGTTCACACAATGAGGATATTGGCTGCAG
>NC_051400.1:15990023-15990158 GCF_015228065.2 Penaeus monodon
ACAAACACTTCACTGTTAAATGTCCAAATTTAAGTACTGACATTAAAAGTTTACTAGAAAAAAGAAAAATTTAGGATATATGAAATTCATGCAGTCTCTGAAACAATTTGATTTTTTTTAAGCCATGGTGACAAG
>NC_051400.1:15991284-15993363 GCF_015228065.2 Penaeus monodon
GTCTGCAATCCAGTAGGCTTGTTAACTTAGTATGTTCTTTGAAACTCATATTACAATATGACTGTAGTTAAACCATTTTTCTAAGTAATGAATTATAAATAAATATTTTTTCTAAAATGGTATGATTAATGAAAAAAGATAATTACCAGTACTATCATGAACTTAACAATAACACAATATTACTTACTTATAATGTATGTTACCTACATCAACCCAAATTTAAAATTTAACTTGCAAGAGTAGATCATAATCAAAATCAATTTGTTAAAATCCTGATATAAAAGAATATTATTTTACAAATAAAATGATAGGTTATGCTTACTACAGCTGTGAATAATATAAAAAGTAAAAAGCTAATAACATGTTCTTGAAAGTATAGATATACAGAGGTCCTTCAGATTTTTAAAAAAGTAAGAGGGCCAAGTATTAAAGAGGTGATTGTACTTCCAATTTGCTTTATAAACTTGTGCATATCAGTGCTACATAAGTCTTTTCTGAAACACAAGCTAATGAAATTATTTGGTAGCATAGGTCCCTATAAATTGAGAATTTTTCAGTATTTGGTAAAAATCAGTACATCAAAACTGCAGCAAGAACTAAAAGCTGAGACAAAGATGGTCTTGAAGCTGCAACAGAACTCATACATTTGTATATATCATCACAAGCAATATCATAATACACTGAAGTTGTATACATGTCAGATACAAAATGGATTTCTGTATGTGTATGCGGATGTGCCTGTCTTGTGTATCATTATGATAGCCTTTGTGGAGTCCTGTATCATTGTACAAAGGAAAACTATCAATGATCAAAACAAAAAGTTCAGTTAACATTTGTTTACTTCCTTAAATAATCAGTCAGTTGGTCTGCATACAGTTTGTAAAAACTATGACTGGCATCTGCCTTCCAGTAGTGCTTTAAAAATTTTGTTTTGAAAAAATACGAACATCTTACACAGAAACTCTGTTCACAGCCATCAGGAGAAACTTGCATTGTATTCTAACTATTCCTTCCCCACAAGGCAAAGGAATATAAAAACCTCTGTAATATCAAAATAGCTTACACATTTATGCTTGACAGAATACAATAAAATATAAATGTATGATTTCTTCACTATTTTTATATTTTTCACAGTAATTTCATACTGAGTATATCAGTAATGCTTGTTATCCCCCATAAAAATATTTTGATGATCAATAAATTAGACTCAACATTTAGAATGCATACAGTCTTGTCATTGGTTAATCAAAATATATACATAATGGCATTAACATCTGAAATTACTGGAGCTTCAAAATCCTCAGTTTACTGAGGCATACACAATAATCGTTTATATACAGCAATGACAGTAGGGACCGTAAACAAATTAATTCCCACAAACACTTTTACATTCATACACACATCAAAATCTTAAATAAAACTCATCCTTTTTAAAAACATGGGTATGAAATGCATGTATATATGAAAGTGACCATTTGTGTGATGAAACACATGTGTGAGTATGAGTGCAAAAGTGTAATTGCAAGAGCGAGTGGGACAGTGTGAAAAATGAGAATGAGGCCACTGTCTGTTCCATCTCATTATCAGTTTGGTATTTTAAAAGGAGGAAATTATCTGAATGTAGTTTGTAGTTTAATAGCATTTGGAAAATATGGAGGCTAATCCAACTTCGCTAACTTTTTCTCTGTTATTACAGGAAGTATCCTTATTTTGTTATTAATCATACTCAACCAATTTTTCATTTATTACTTTTTTGACAATATACACAATGCTTTTCTAGGAAAATAAAGGCATTTTTACAGAAGAAAATGAAATCTTAGGAATAAGTTGCAAACATTTTGATCTATTTTCCTTATCTTATCAATTACAAATATAAAAAGCATGTAAATGTACAAGAGAAGTATAAAGCATTCATCAGTAAGCAAATAATACAAAAAAATGTTATACTTCTCTACATATGATACAAATGTGAATATATCTAATGCCCTTGTACAGAAAAAAAAATTAAAGATGGCAAAATACTTTGGCAAGAGTAGCTGTATTTTTTTCATTTTTCTTTTTTGTCTATCATCATGAAAC
>NC_051400.1:15993464-15993578 GCF_015228065.2 Penaeus monodon
GAAAGCTTTACTCCACAGATCAAGCATACACTTATTTATATTAAAACATCACAGCACTGCATAATCATGCCCTATTTCCTGTCATAATCAGTCCACCAAACACAATTCTACAGG
>NC_051400.1:15993610-15995553 GCF_015228065.2 Penaeus monodon
CATATCTTACCCCTTTTCATCAATTTCTGTCTCCTTGAGTGTTGAGAGTCTCTTAATTACAACTATCCTTATGCATAAGGTGATATGACTATAAGAAACAGCGTCATTTACAAGCACTGGTAACAAGCACACTCCTCAATCCTTCACTAGTAGTCTCCCACAACTGGGAAAAACGATCTACGGATCTTTAAAAAATTCTAATGATGACTAATTTTAAACCCCATTCTTCAAATCATAAGCTCCCTTTTAGTCCATCTTCTCAGCAACAGGTAACTTCACCACTCGTAGCTGATTGCCATAGTCACAGACGATCGTATCAGCAACAGGCATCATGTGGCGGATGAAGACAGAGTCATCACGGTCTCCCAGTCGTACCACACGAACAGGGACCCCAGAGGTGATGTCCCATACAGTAAGCGATCCCTGGTTGGAGGTGGAAAAAAAATGCATTTATTCCTTACGGTCCTCATTCATTTGTATTGGAGTAATTATCAGAATAAAGTATTACTGCAATGATATATTGGATAATTTTTCAAATATTGAGACTTCTAATGAAAAATATGTGAAATGTAATGCATTTCTTTAGAATTATTTATTCTATGCTATTTTCAATGCCTTTACATTCTTTTACTTTACAAAGATACCTATCATAGTTTTAAGGGGATCATCCCATTTACAATGGGTTGGAAAAATTTGAGTTGAGACTAACTACCAGCAGTTTACTGATAGTTAGGTCATCTGTCCCCATGACGAGAGAAATCTGACAAATTCACCAGAAAAAAGAGTAATGTCTCACAGATTTCTTTTCATTTTGAAATATTGTATATGTATCTAATGTGTATTTTTCATGACCAAGTTGTTGGGGTACCCAAACACAGAGGGGTACAAGTCACTTGTATACTAGGAAACAAATTAAATAGTTTTTTTTATGTTACTTGCACTTTGCTTTTTTCCTTTCTTACATTCCAAAAACTAAACAGGAGGGGATTTTTTTTTCCCTTTCCTCATTCAGATACCACAACAAAATTGACAACAAAAATATGCAGTATTAATACATGTATCAATATGATAATAATAAAGATATTTATAAAACACAATCAACTTTATGTAAATTCTTACTATTTTTTTCTCCCACCATGAGGAGCAATTTTGACATTTTCACAGGAATCATTTATCTTTTTATTACACACAAACCAAATGTCATTACATCATGCAACAAATAACAGTACAAAGAATGGGTCTTTTTGTGCAATTTATATCTTAGAGAGATACAAAGAACTAGATAAAGAAAACTTTTCTTTCCGCCAAGAATGTCAAATGATTTTCTCAGTTTCCTAATTCTATTGCTAACTGATCAGTTTAAAATGGAAGAAAGATATGTATCCTTTTTTAGCTTTTTGTGAGGGTCTGTCCCTAACTTCAGCATTTCCCAAACACAGATACTAAAAAGTGCATTATTAAGAAAAAGAAAAACATTTGTAGGACAATAATTTTTAAAGGATTTCATCTGATTCCTGATCCTTGCAAGACTGTCCCTTAAACTGATTTCCTTCATTAATCCTACATATTCAAAGAGCTGATTACTTATTTTGCATTTCTAATCATCGGTTTCTTTTCCCTTAAAAAAAACAAAAAAAACAGGAAAACTCATTACTACCTGTCGACTGGTGATGAGAAGTCTATTGGTAAGCATAACCATGCTAGTGCAATACATCTCAGTCTGAAATGGGAAAGAAAATCAGATAAAATTGGTACAGATAAATGAAAACATTACAAAAGTTGATTCATATTATCATACAAAATTCAGTTCATTTTGTTCATAAAAGCAACAGATTTCCTTACATTTTCTGAACTATTCTGTAAAGACATGACATTACTGCAAATATTGATATCAACAACAAAACAGCATTACTTAAACTGTTGATGTTGGGAGTGAATGTATA
>NC_051400.1:15996479-15997814 GCF_015228065.2 Penaeus monodon
ATTAATAAATAAAACAAAGCCACAATAGACAGTATACATCCCTGACATAAATACTAAAACTCATCCATTACACGTACCATTTGTAGAGTATTTAAAAGATGTCCCTGGAACCTCTCCCACACACAGAGCTTATCATCTCCCCCTAATGATAAAATGTAACTTGTAGTACAAGTTAGAGTTGTGATAATTCCATCATGGGCTTGAACACTGTAGACATAGAAAGAAAACAAATTAATCAAAGAAATATCCACATATCTAATTGTCAATATTTCCACTGCCACATCACAAAAAAATATATATTGATCTGGCTCCTTTAAAATTCAGTTTTCTGTGGATAACCATCAACTCTGGGTTGGAAATTCAATTACTGTCACTTGGAATTAACTATATACACAGCTACATCCAAAAACATAACAATGGAAAAGAAGGCCATAAAGATAAATGCAACTCTCATTTACATAATAAAAAATTCCAACCATAGATTCGGCACCATTTTTGAGCATTGGAATTCTTTAAGAGTTGATGAATGTTATTGTAAAGGATTTTTTTTTTTTGTCAAACTAATATTCTTCCATCACCAACAAATAAAGAAAAATTACCTATAAACGCAGGCTCCTGTTACAACTTCCCACACGCACAGCATTCCATCTTGTGACCCGCTGCCAATGATAGCTCCTACGCCGAGATCCACTGTGACATCTCCGTCACTCCCCAGCACACCTAAACTGCCATCCACAAATACCGAGGTGATGGGACCACAGTGTCCATGTAGTGTGAACAAAGCACTACCGTCATCCATACTAAAAACCTGTAAGGATGAATACAGTCTGATGATGCCTTCCTGTCTCTCCTTTATCTTAAAGCATGTGTAGCAGCTTTAGCTTATAGGTGATGTTACAGCAAAGCTATCAAATGGTTAAAGCTGAAAAAAGAACATGCTACCAATTAGATACAAAACTGTTAAATTAGGTGAAAATATGTTAAATATAAAATGCATTTAACCTACCTAACCTACCCAACATCATATACTAACCTGTGATGGATTCATCGTGAACAAATAGTAAATAAACAATGGAGAGAAGAACAACAAAACAGAAATATGCTGATTTTGAGATTTTTCATGGTCTTTTCTTTATTTATTTACAACTAGCGTAACTTACAGCTGGGGAAATCATCTTACACAAAGCCTGTTTCATAATCTCACTGAATTTCGAAAGAAAAAATCTAACAGTAATAATAGTTGTAAGAGTAATCAAAAGAGCATATTTTACCACATACCACTATCCTTGGAAACAATCAAAATTTAAAATTCCATGTAAGATTTCATATGAACTG
>NC_051400.1:15997871-15998230 GCF_015228065.2 Penaeus monodon
AAAAAATAAAAAATAAAAAACAAGAGGAAAAGGGAAAAACAAGAAAGGCAAGAACATGTACCTTAAGAGTGTGATCATGTGCACCTGTAATGAGTCTTGTGCGATCACATGTCATGACTGTGATGGGCTGCTGGTGAGCGCGTATCCCAGCATAACGCACTAATCCTAGAGCTTCATCATAACCAAAAGTCCAGCCATTTCCATAGTCTCGACTGCTGCCACGACTGTGCCCTGTTAGGTAAAAAATTATGTGTACATAAAACATACACTGCAGGACAATAGGCAGAAACAGGAGGGGCCAAAAATCTACTAAAAGAATAGGAATAGAAAAAACATGCATCCATGTATATATGTGTGTG
>NC_051400.1:15999925-16000283 GCF_015228065.2 Penaeus monodon
AATTTTCAGAAGCACAGTTCTTTTGCCTCTGAAGATAACATTCGCAGTCTGTGAGACGCAGGCAAAAATGAGCCACTTTTTCGCCCAAGCCATTTCCGAGCCTTTGTCCCGCCTCGTCCCTTCCCGTTACGGAGGCTGCAGGACTCCTCGTCTGGTCCCTGGGGGGTTTTGCTTGTTTTGTTCTTGTTCTTCGTTATGAATGACAGATCTTGTGCTGCTGTCTCTTTCTGTTTTTGTGATACTTGTGCATTGTGTGATCGTTGTTTGTTATGCAGGAGTCAGTTTAGGTCTTAAGAACTACAATTGCTAAATTAAGGAGAGATGATAGATGTTGAGAAAGTAACTAAGCATACTGAGC
>NC_051400.1:16000771-16001112 GCF_015228065.2 Penaeus monodon
ATACAACATAGTAAATAACAGTAAAAAGACAAAATCTTATCTTTATTAAGGTTCGCAAAGATCATATTTCATTTTTTACCTGGCCTGTGCTGATGGCTATCTGACAGCTGCTGGCTCCCATTAACTGCTTCTAAACGCAGCATGTCCACTGCTCCAGTCAGCCTTGCAACCATTAAACGGTTGCTCGACAAACGCATGGAGGTCACACCAGCTCTTATTCCATCTTCATAAACACACTGGAAGACAATATTGACCATTTAATGAGTGTTAGGCAAATACAAGGAAAAAATATTCCACATAGTGGAATGAGTCCAAATTATACTGAATATCAAAGAGGGTTG
>NC_051400.1:16003833-16010233 GCF_015228065.2 Penaeus monodon
AAAGTCAAATTAAATACTTGTGAATAAGCAATCACGCAAAAATAAGGACAATAAATCATCCTTCTAAAGAATTTATTTCTTTATGGATTTGACATTACATTTGGCATAAAAAAATAAATTCCTTCCTTTAAATAAAATATGCAAAACATTAAAGAAATGTTTGTTCTTATCCTCACCTTGAGTACATTGTTATAGAGATCCCACACCTCTATTCTCCCTGAACCACAGCCAACAATTATTAAAGCATCCTGACACTCAAGGCACCAAATAGGGGGTACTTCCTCATCTGTTCCACCTATAGTAGAACCCCCACTCCCCTCCTCTCCTGAAACACTTCCCCGCACTCCACTGGCACTGTATCCTGAAAGGTTTCCTACAGGGATGCTTCCAGCACTCAAGTTTCTACAGTGTTTCTTTGGCTTAAAAGCTCCTGAGGTTTCTGTGTAGGACGGAGACCTGATCATTTTGCTTTTGGAAAAACTACTGGAGGGGGAGTTCTCTACACAGTCAGAGGTCTTCCTTCCATGTCTCTGTCTGTACTCCTCCTCATCCTGCAAAATCTTTTTGTGTTCCTCATAGAATTTCTCAAATCTGCTGAAATCAGTGCCATTATTTTGTGTTTCTGGCAAGTGACTGTGAAAGTGGAGGTCAATGGCTGGTGTGAGGTCAGGAAACTCATGGAAGATACTCCCCGATGAGCTGTTCTTATGCTGGGCTCGAGATGAGTTTGGCCTCTCCATGTTCTCACAGTCACTGTCATCTCTCTCATCTTCATCTACCCAGCCTACACTGTATCTGCTGAAGAGAAAGGGATTTCCTAAATCAACTATCCTAACAATTTAGATAGGATTATCTATGATATTTAGAAATTATAAAAATAATACCAGGTCCATGCTCTGTTACCTGCGAAGTATATTTTGGATTAGTTATCATTTCCAAAAACTGTAAAACTTTAGGCCTTCATGCCTTATATATTTCTGCAGGTCCTTCAAAAATGTTCTAGTTTGTTTAATGATAGCAGTGGATTTAAAAAATACAATGCTTTGTAACCTTTTTATTTTTTTCCTGAAAATTCTTTAAAAGGAATCTAGACCATTACTTTCTAAACTTCTAAATCCTGAGTTTCATAACTCAGCCCTGATCCCTGACCAACTTTTGCCTTCCAAGATTGCTATTTTAATTACACTACAATTACAGTTATCCAGGCTAAGCTTGTCTAGGCTGGCTTCAAAATATCTTATAAATTTCCAAGATGATCACAGATTACGGATCATCAATGTCTGTAAAAGCAGTAAGAACTGTGATAAAAGCAATAATGTACCAGTGTTGGTGAATGGGTGATAATCCCTGACTTTTTTTTGGATAAGACTAGTGGAACCAAGCCTTAAAGCTACAGTCAGCATTCTGATGGTCCATCCCTCAAAGACATGAACTAAACTGTGGATATGTAAATGTGTAAAGCTAATGTTTTTTTTTTTCTTATATATTATGTAACAAAAGGATATTTAGTGTTAGGTAAGGGGGACAAATATTAGCTGTAACACTAAAGCAACTTTAGTTCTTTCTTTATACCATCATTTATGTTTGATCATTAGCAATTGGACATATGTTGTCTTTAAAAGATGATCCTTTTGTTCTCAGTAAACTGCAGATACAAACTAAGAGCAGAATGCTCTGGCTCAAGTTACAATAATAGAAAATAAGTTGTGAAAAAACTCCTTTCACCAGTATTATTCCAATGTTTATATTCCATAAACTCTAAATCACAAGAAGTATGAAATATTCAGGCATCATTTCCTCAGGTATCAATAGTGTTCTGATGCCAGCTGTCTTAGTTTTCTAATGGAAGCAACTTAAATTTTATTAAAATACAATGGCTACTTTAAAATCAACACTGAAAGGTTCAAAGTAAATTGCTCGTTTGAAGTGAAAATTTGTTACAACATGCCTTAAGCTTAAACTGTCTCTGCATAACAGTTCTGTAATACCTGCTCCCTTTAAAACTAGTCCTGTTCTCCTCTGCAAAAATGACAAATTATAATTTTTAGTTTTTCCTTTACAAAATCAATATAATCATTACTTTCTGAATCAAAATCATCATTTCTGTATTTGTTTAGTACATCTATTCTTTTTACTAGACAAATCAACTGTAAAATACCAATAATAATTATGTGATTATATATAATTATATATAACCAATCATAGAAAGAAAATATACATTCGTATAAATTTTGTTTTGCTCATTCTGCACCTCCAGAATGACACTGTTTTTTACCCAGAGGTACCCAACACTGACTCAGCATGTGAGACAAACATGTTCAGCTGCAATAACAAACATATATTCATATTTGACAATAACACTACTAACCTTCTCTCTAGATCAATACCGTACTTCCTGAAGAAGCTTGCATCCCCAGTTTGCGATCTGGGTGATCCAGATTCATAATCTGAATGGAAGTCATCACCTAAATCTGGAGACCCCATGCGAAACTCTGGTCTTTTCTGACTGTTGTTTGGTAGAAAAACAGAAAATTATTTGCTATTTATGCTAAAATGTATACTCTTCTTTAGGGAATTCCTTGAAAAGTTCAGTTTTTGACAGCAACAAGAGAAAAACATCTACATCTTTTAAATTACACTTCTAAGAAATACTATGGTCAAACTGCAAATTGGTTTAATGGGATCTTTCATCTTGCATATAAAATAATGGTACAATTTTTTCAAGAGGTGGCCCCAAACATCATTCTCACCTTCGTCTATTGATGTTGGCTACACACTCGCCTGTGCTGGGATCCCACACACGAATAATCCCTGCAAGACATGATGACACCAACAGAACTCCATCTGTACACATACACTCGACGTCATGAGGATGACCGGCCAATACCAATGGCAGTGCATCTCCAATAATCTGGAAAGAGTAGATGCAAATGAGTTTCACTTTATGAATAATATTGCATTATTAATCTACAGAGTATACATATATACGATTTAACTCAAAAATCCCAAGTTCTCTTAAACAGTTCTGTATATACAATACCAAAAGCTAATCACTCTCTTTACACACCCTCCTTTCCCAAGGAACATAAGGAACATGATAATGCCCTTCTAAAACTGCAAATGCTATCAAAAACTTATGCATACCTGTGATGTCTCACTCTTTACCCCATCCTGGCCCCACCAAGAAGCCCTCCACTCAGCATAGTTACGAGAACAAATGCAATGGTAAAGAGCTACAAAGGCATACAAGAGGCAGAGCACTGCTGGTATCACCAATATAGCTGTCAAGAGTAATTCTCCTGTTGATGATGGTATGAAAGCAGAACCCTCTTGCCAGTCTATATCATCTATGTCCATAGAATCTGTAAATATGGACATAAATGAATTATTCTATCAGATAACTGTAGAAACATTAATCTACAATCAATAAAAAAAGGCTTTTTAATTATTTCATATAAATACGTGATAATCTAAGAGTGATTCAGAAAAACAAAATAATCATTCCCACTTTAAAGGCCTAACTCACTCTAAATCAATGAAACCATGATGAGGATGATTAAAAAAAAGGAACCAATGCCCTCTAATCAACACACTGAAATCTTAACTTACCTGGATGGTGAAGCTTATCAGGAAGCCAAGGGGAAGTGTTTGGATCACTAGGATTGTGTACACTAATAGCTTCTTCTGGTGAGATTGGAAGAGACAACAGTATGGGTGGCAGTATGCTTAAATAATGGCCGGTGATGCTGATGTTATAGTAACTGAAGAGAGTTGGCCAGTGATTATGAGGCAGCTTGCGCAGAAGGGAGCGTGTGCGGTGCTTCAGCAGCTTTAGTCCATCCTGCTTCTGTGTGGTAGAGTTAATGGCAATGCTGGGTGGTGTCACCACATTTGGTGAGTCTGCAGATGTGGTTTGGTCTATGCTTCTTGGAGTCGGCACTGAGACACCATTTTGGAACAAATAGTTGGATCGGTTTGTGAGCGAGAAAATGACAGATGGCAAGTCACGTGACCGCTGCGCATCATTCACTGTTTCTGAAAAGTGTTCCATCAAGCCAGAGCTATAGATCATCCATGCTATCCATCCTACAAACACACACATAAACATCCTCTGAAACATCCGCTTCTTGGCCACAAAGTAGGTCACCCTGAGCCGTCTGGGCATTATGTCTTGGTTCTTGGGTTTGGTCTGGGGGTGAGCCACTCGGTCCTGGCCACTTGATTTCACAGCAGATCCTAGGGGTGCATTCCGACGGTGTAGGTTTGGCACAGAAGTTACACTGCGATCATTACTACTGACTAGAATCCTTACATTGGAATTTGGAGTAAGTTGTTGATATCTAAAAAGCGGGTTCACTGAGAAAGGTCCACCACTTGCTAAAGACTGTTTCTTTTGTTCCTCTGAGTCCTCATAGCGGTGAAGGTCAATAGAGAGCACTGAGGTGAGAAACACCAACTGCATGTACAGGTCACACAAGAGTACCACACTACCATATATACAAATCTCCTGAACCAGCGGTATAAAAAGGAAGAATGACACTGTTACAATAGTAATCATAGTCAGGAAATACTTAGTAATATTCCATCCTTCACGGGCTAGACCCTGAGCAACACGAATCTTGATGTCCAAGTGGGAAGGAGTCGATAACACAGATCTGATTAACACCATACTATTTTCAAAACCGATAAGTCCTGCAAGCACTGGATATACATACTTTCCTTTGCTGTGAAGAGGCCGTAGGCCAAAATATGCACAAAATCCCACAGAAATGCACAGAGATGCAATCAGGGTTGCCTGAACACTTATGGCCATTCCAAATTTACTCTTGAACATGTCCATTTTCAAGATTGAGAAGTATATTGACACAAAAAGAAAGCAGTAGAAAATTATGAGGAGGAACTCCCACAGTGACATTCTTGAAGGGAAATATATATGGATGATCTCTTCTCTCTCAAGCTGCATTGGTTGGTGAACAGGATAGCGAGATGTCAGTTCCTTCTCCAAGCCAGACACAAACCTGAAGAAAATATAAACAAGTCAAAAATAGCAATTGTGAAATACTCTACTTTTCTTCAAGTTAACAAAAATATATAAAAAGAAATCCTATTCTCTTTAAGTAAAATAGATACATCTGACAAATCATAAGAACAAAAGATGAAAATGAACTTATATTGCTGACAGTTATAGACATATCAGACAATCAACACAGATCAAACTTTTAGATATAAATATGAAAACTTTACAGCTGCTTCACCATTGAGCTACAAGATCTCAACTGCAAGAAATCTAAAATTCTTAATACATTACATACTCTTCATTGTACTGCTTCAGAGCCAGAGTAACAGCGTAGGTTATCACCCGCTGTGGATTTCTGCCACGTCGGAATCCTATCTCTCGTGATGGGACTCCAAAGAGGATGTCAGCTACATTTGTCTGTCCTTCATAACTTGCCTGAAATAAGATGATTTCAAGTTTATATGAACCAAGTATTAAAAATTCTGAATAATATGAATGAAACAAAAAAATCTTTCAGATCTGAAATTTTAATCATCAAAATTTCCTCAACAATAAGTCTTTAATCAGAGATCAGCATCTATAAGAGAGTTACCATAAGGGAATTAACAGTAAGCAGAACATGGGGATCTTGCAGAAAGGAGAACTGGTTCCTTGCCCACAGGTCAGCAGGTGAGAGCATCAGGCAGTTGTAATGAGGAAGGACTTGGCCAGCAGACTGCATTTTCTTCACCACACCCTCGATCAGGAGGCATTCTGTCCCAAGTGTTACACTTCGGCTGAAAACATTCATTTCTGTAATTCCTAGATTATAATGGGATCTTGGGTTTAAAGAATTGGTATCACTGACAAGAGTCAAGTCATCAGCATATCATTAGGTTAAATATTTGCATGAACAAGCAAACAAAAAAATTAATATCTTTATCATAACTCTCTACGAAAAATCCCAAACACTGGGTGATGCCTTAGTAGGTCACAAATTTTTGTTCTACTGACTGACAGGAAGAGAGCTATAACATGTGGAGGCCTCATGACTGAAGGATAAGAAAATCAAAAAGATTTTTGGATGGGTTAAGGTAAGTTACTTGTGGAAACATAAGATCAACGCACTGCCGACAGATGCTTCACATGACTGAATAAACTAAACACCAGGCACTGCGCACAATTACCTGCTTGAGGGAAAAGTAAGAAGCACAAGAAACATAATTTCTCCACTTTCTACAATTTTCATGAACAATTATCTAGGAAATGAAACTAAAAAGCGCCATTATGCTGAGAAGTCCTCAATAACTGTAGTCTCGGCCAAACAAGGGACCATTGTTTAGTAGTGGTGGGCATAACTGATTACTTGTAATTGATTACATTGACTTATGCATGAAATCTTCC
>NC_051400.1:16010328-16010536 GCF_015228065.2 Penaeus monodon
GAAACTCACCATGACACTTTAGTTTACTTTACAAGTAAGTGCAAGCTATTTCTTGTACAAACCCTTGGTTATCAAGAAATTATTCTTTTTTACATATTAAACATTTCAGGTGCATATTTACTCATCTTGCTCCTTCATGCCTGTTATCGCACGGGTGTTTGGGTGGTGGTGGGAAAGGAGGGAGGAGGGAAAGGGTGGCATTAAAAAA
>NC_051400.1:16010563-16010856 GCF_015228065.2 Penaeus monodon
ATAAGATACCATGCACCAGAACTTTCAAATAAAATCATAAAAAATATGGGAAAAGTTCTACAAAATAATTGTAGAAAATCATGGCTAGAAATTGTAAAATAACTACAAATGCACCTCGGAATATAATTTCTAAAAACATGTACAAAGTACATCCTGAAAACTACATGAACGGGATGGGTAAAAGCTTTCTGGGCATCAGCACACTCCATCTGGCTTCAGGCAATTACCCTGGTGGGGAGTTACGGGCAGGCTTAAACTCTCGTCTCAGCAGAACTCAGAGGATATTTTCCTCT
>NC_051400.1:16010985-16011383 GCF_015228065.2 Penaeus monodon
AGCCACATCAGCACTTGTATTCAAGACTGCTACCATGAAATGAACTTCTTAGAAGGTGAATAATTTCCCACACTTCATTTAGGCTACCTAGCATTCATCCAATTTTTAGGTTAAATACACACAACTCATTAAAAATACAAAACTGTCTTTAGTACTCAATATTATTTTTATCTTCCTTTCTAAATAATAAAAGTACCAGAAGAGTTACTCACTTATTGCTGAGTTGGTAATCACTGACCACTTGAGCAAGGTGGAAGACGGAAGAGAGAGGACCACGATATCCATCGCTGACCGTCAACCCCTTCTGCCACGGCACAATACCACTTCGGACTACAATCTACAAACAAAAATACATGAGTAAAATAGAGAATCATCTTGCTTATTAAAAGTAATGTTTT
>NC_051400.1:16012144-16012235 GCF_015228065.2 Penaeus monodon
TCAATATTGCTTCTCTTCTTTACATTACTTTTTTCCTAAAAACATTAATTACTATCAATCTCCTTCCTATGGATAAGCCTACAGCCAACAC
>NC_051400.1:16012262-16012557 GCF_015228065.2 Penaeus monodon
AATGCATCACACCTGCTGGATATAAGCACGTGGGGGCCCCTGATACCACAGAGGAGTAGGAGTCGGGGACGGATCCAATCTTATTCCACCTTCTGGGGCTGGGAGGGGAACACTGTAGTTGTAAGGGGACGTTGCATACTCCTGTGGCAAGTACCCAGGAAGGGGCAAATACCACAGAGGTGTGCTGAAATACAAAAATTAATAAAAGCTTAACTATCGTTAAAAGGCTCCTTAACATTAAAACTAGATACCTAAAAATATTGATCAGAATTTTCCTTCTTTTTAATATAAGCAT
>NC_051400.1:16012772-16013077 GCF_015228065.2 Penaeus monodon
TATCTATAAATATACAATCCTATCCACAAACACAAATTCCCATCCCTAAATTCCAAAATGAAAGACTGCAACTACTTACCAGAGAATGAGAAAAGAAGCAATGGCAAGGAGAATAACCTTCCTTGGGTGAGTGGCGACGAGAAGGCCATAGCGATAGTAGCACTGTGCCACTAGGTCTGGCAGGGCACCACCTGTACCACTGGTGGCACCCTCAGCACCCTCTGCCATCTCACCAGGTCTTGAAACTGTGTAATTAAAGTACAAAATTAGACTGAATTAAAGGCATTAATCCAATGGATACAGGC
>NC_051400.1:16013525-16015280 GCF_015228065.2 Penaeus monodon
CAGATCGTATGGGTTAAGGACTATGAAACTGATAGATATCTTCCATCTGAATGTAAAGAGACACAAGAAAAATATCTTAAGATACATTCAATACCACACCATACTTTAAATGTACATAAAATAAACCAACAAAGACTAAATGTAATGGCTGTGATGTTTAAAGATTAACAAATATATAACTGAGTGAATAATTTGTTTCCTCACAGAGCTAAAATGTCTGATAGCCTAAATTTGATCTATAATATATATTATTCACTAAATCTACTTCACACGTGCAATATATCTAGAACTTATCAAGAAAAAATAATATAATTGTGCTATTGCAGTTGGCTGTGACATTATAACAAGCCACGTTCCACATATCTATGGCACTCAAATATTTATGAGAAGTCTTTCTATAAACATAATCAAACAAAAAAATGGCAGCAATGACAGGAGGAGAGTACCCATTTTCAAACTATCTTTGAGTATCAGGTATTGCTACACAAAAACTTTTTTTTTTTCAAACTATATGCACTATACATGGCAAAGATTTTGTATACATTAGGGGTTTAAAAAAGATGAAAAGCAAAAATCATGTCACTTAGAAGACAATATTCAAACTCTTAAAATCTTTTACAGTCAAAGTTTAATATCTGTCTTGCACTAAACCACGTGTTTAAAACATACATCTCTTATGTACACTGACATATGCTTTCAGTCCATCTCCAATGTGTATTATTCGAAAACTGTTACTATTTACTTGATTAACCTACTGTTCACATGTGAATCCCCAAGCCCTGGCATCTCCAAAAAGGTTTTTCTTTTATTTTCTATAGGAAGTAATAATAGCTAATGAATCAAAATATCAAGTTCTTTATAAATACCTCCCTAAAGACTGAAAATGATAAAGGCCTCCTTTGATAAAATGAGAAACTGAAATAATGATGATTGCTCCAAAGATGAAGTGATTTTTGGCTCATTCTATAGACAAATAATTCTTTGCTAACAATGCAGATTAATGCACTGAACTGCACAAGCAGAGTTAACTGTAATCTACAATGAGTTAGTCTACCTTCACAATCAACATAACTATCAAATAAAACATAATTACATTCATGAACTTTGGCAATTTTTATTGCATAGATCCCCATGTTGTTCCCTTTCTTTCCTCTTTTCAATTTTCACTTACAATGTCAAATTAAAGTATTTTTTTATAAATCAACTAAGCTGTTAATTAGAGCCTCCATAGACAAGTTACTATATCAAAGAAATGAATATGGAATTGGTTTTAAAATAATAAAATCAACAGTACTGGATACTGCTGTTCCAAGATACTATTTAGAATTTGTTTTTCTATGCTTTAACCTTAGCATATGTAAATAATGAATTTCCTGCTCCAGAATGCTGTTAAGAATCCACGCAGTTGGTAGTAGTTTTAATCAGATTGTTTGACTAAATTCTGGAAAGTGAGAGGATGCCTGGGGAAAGGAAAAGTGTACTGGTACCAATTTTTATGAACAAAAGCAATGTGCAGAGTAACTGTGGAAGCATAACTTTGATCACTTACAGCACAGTCACAGGAGAGAGTAATGGAAGCTAAGTTCACAGGAGAGAGTAATGGAAGCTAAGTTCACAGAAGAGATGATCTGAGAGTAGCATGTTCAAAAGATGCAATGCATGCTCTGAGAGTGTTGATGTACAAGTAAAAAGATGGGCAGGAGCAGGATTATGAGTTCAAGAGAAAAGGTGTTGCTGCAGTAATGACACAAAAGC
>NC_051400.1:16015494-16016840 GCF_015228065.2 Penaeus monodon
TACAGAGCAGACTCAAACAGGTCAGATGTGAAAAGCCCAGGGAATGAATGACAGAAGGTCTGAACTTCACACAAATAATATATTCTAAGGAAAGTTCTGTAACAGTCATCATTTTTAAAAATCTATCTTCTTGTCAGTTGCAATACCTGAATACATTTTTAATATTATTTCCATACCTGCATATGACAGATATTAACCATTAAAGATTTTTTTTTTCGGTTTTCCTGAAGTTGCAAATATCAGTATAAGCCACTGAAAACCTTAATGATATAAAAAATATATATACATAAAACAATATAAACAAAATTACTACTTTCACTGAGAAGTAGAATAAGTAAAAATTAACTACATTATATTCTGGAAAATATATATCAATCACCTCTATACAATTAGTACATACTGCAACACAAAAATTATTTCCTCACTCACGATAATCATTGTTCTTCCCAGACACTACCATATGCAGGATAACTATTTCTTTCTGAGCACTTCATAATGAGTAACTGAGACTGGAATATATCTTACAGGTGAATATGATATCATGGTGTAAAAGGGCCATTCTTTTTGAAGTTTCCCTAGTCATACGATTCAAATATTGGAAGAAATTAGTAACAGTTTTAAGATTTTATCATCCATTCATTAATTATGATTGATCTCCATTCACAATAAATGTACTACAGAGTCGTATGGATAGACATTATCTTATTAACAATATATTCTACAGCAAGGTACCTGATAAATAGAAAACTGATAGCCATTACAATATAGCAAAGCCATTTAGTAATATACAGTATTGTCAACTTCTTTAATACAATTTTTTTATACAGGCCTAAATCATGCTAAGGAAATGTATAAATATTTCAATTCATTAACACTGACAATGGATAAAAAATCATAGCACATTTTAACTGAAAGGGTACTTGACATATTACTATGCCGCCCTCACTTATCAGGGTAGGAATTTTTGTGCCTGAAGACATGACCAAAGATTCTGTAGAGATCTATACCACTTAAACATTATATGTACAACAATGATAAACTAATGAGGGATTTCCCTGAGCATATACTTAAGTATGGTTATCATATTACCCCAAGCTGAACCTGAGGTGGCACTAAAATGTAAGTTACTGATTTACTAGTTTATTATAATAAACAAAGTAAAAATGCACTAGAAAAAGATATATTAAATAAAATATAGGAAAAATATTCAAAAACATTAATAAACCTGATATTACATGCATCAAGCTGGCACTCTCAACCACAACTGGCAAAAAATGACAGCAATATGACTTGGTGGCTACCGATAGGATGGACTGTTTATGTCATTATTATCTAAAGCACCACTG
>NC_051400.1:16016887-16017299 GCF_015228065.2 Penaeus monodon
AAATGCATAAAAAGAGACCCTGGTGAAAATACATCTAAATTAATGTCTTTATCATTTGATTTTACATGCACATAAAGTATGTGTTGTTACCATTTGTGGAAATATCTATTTATCAACATCCTGAGATATCGCTACATAAATCTGCATGACATTTACAAACCTCACAAAACTACTATACTTTTCAGGGGCTTGCCCATCATTTTTTGCAAAAAGCTTCCAAACAAATAGTCATATCAGTATGGTACTTTAACACAGCCTGTTTTGCAACCTGCCCTAATTTTTGGCATTATAGTGAATTGCCAAATGTACTGCATTACAGCGATTACATCTGACTTTTATGGCATAGTATCCCTCAGCTGAGAAGGCATTCAAATACATACAGCATGACATAGCTGTGATGTATACAAATCCA
>NC_051400.1:16018898-16019823 GCF_015228065.2 Penaeus monodon
GGAGGAGGAGTGAGTAAGGAAGGTGGTGAGGAAGGATGGACAAGCGAGTAAAGAGAGGTAGTGGATTTGTAAACATCACAACTACGTCTTGATTTGTGTGATAAATACCTTCTCGGCTGAAGGATACTACACTATAAAAGTCAAGAGTAAAAGCCATAATTATGAAACAAACTGTTCTTAAGTGCCATATCAATCTGTCTGTTTGGAAGATATTTGCAGAAAACCCTGGGTAAAGGCTCCTGAAACATAGAACTATATATCTGCCCAACTTTCCCGAGGAAAGCAACCTTCACCCTTATGAGTAATGGCTCTAAGTGACTCTAGGATTTTTTTCCTTTCCATACTTCCTACATGTTTTTGAATGACTGAGAAGTACTTTAGACCTCGTTTGAAAAATGCATTCTCTGGCTGCAGAAATTACTATCTCCCCTTAACTAGACATTTTGATTGACTGATTAGTGTATAACTCAAAATATAACTAGCTAATGTTATAATAGCATATATATTATTTTCCTGCAGCTAATTATAAAGGCTTAATTTATGAAAGTATCTTAGCATTCCTTAAACTATCAATATCCATACACATGGGTGATATTTGTCATAACCAGAAAAAAAAAAAATTCTCAAAATTATTATATTAGATGTGTTTTATCCACATCTTGAATTTTATTGTGATCTGTGATAGAAGACCAAACCAATAATTGTATGGTGTCAAGAAATCACTGCAATCTCCGAGACTATAGCTTTCTGGCAGATGCTAGAAATATCTACCACATATATTATAGCTAGATAAAATTTCAACTGGTTCCCTATTTGAGCATAAACAGCCAAAAAGGTCTTCAAGGTCTATCTATATTATGGAGGGTTTGCCTGCTTTTGTTAGTGTGTTAACTGGCCTATGGCAAACATGTAGATGAATCAGCAA
>NC_051400.1:16020034-16020674 GCF_015228065.2 Penaeus monodon
TGTTTTCTGATCTATGTGAACACATCTGGTGTCACAAGAATTAATATCTCAGCAAAAAGCTCCCAACCAAATATTTGTAAAGATAAGATATTGTCTATAATAAAGAAACAATAATATTTCTTACTTACATCATTTGTAATTGCAGTCCTCCACAAACGCCTCTGGCCGTGGCTAGAGAAATACATTGCCTGCACCACAGTTCCTCATGTCACAGTGGCACAGTGAGTGTATTGCCCTACATCACCATCACTGCTATGACACCTTGCTTATCAGCTCTGCAGAAATGCCAGAAAAGAGGGCCGAGTGCTGTGGGCAATGGATCATTACACACATGCACTCTTAGGGTCTTCCACTTGCTTGATATGAGGGTTCCAGGCTTTTATGGGAAATAGCCTATATCCCCTAATATTTCCTGATATGACGGACCTACTTCTCACTTTCTTTCTTTTTCTATTTAAATGACATTTACTTTGGTATTATCATATACTGTTTCAAGTCCTTCATATCCACTCTGTTCTTTTTCATCAAATTTCATCGTTCAAGCAAAGGACTCGGGCTCTGCCCCACAACTACAACAACGTATCACCACTAACACCACCACAACTCGCTCACAGTCCAGCCTCTGCGACAGACACCAGGA
>NC_051400.1:16020720-16021852 GCF_015228065.2 Penaeus monodon
CCATGAGAGAGAGAGAGGGCCAAGTGCCGAGGGTCGAGGGCCAGCCGTACACACGCACGCACCCGCGACTCGGGTCTCGCCTCGCCGAAGCAGCAGACGAGCTTTGTTTACCTGCGTAGACGGCGCATGCGTAGTAACAGCTGACTGGAGGAGAGCGTGTCATTCATAAAAAAGTCGTTGGGCAGGGTTATTTCTTTAATTAAAAAATAGGTTTCTCTTAGTATACTTGCTCTGTTGAGGAATAGCGAGTTGGGAGTTTGGATTTCTTCGACTGGAGGAGAGCGTGTGGTTCGTAAAAAAAGTCGTTGGTCGGGTAGGTTTAAATGAAAAAAAGTATACATGAAATGATTGTGCAATCAAATAATTACAAATTAGAGTTAATCTTATTCTATTCATGAAGGGAGAAATCGAACCAGAAAGAGTTCATACGCTATTTAGGAATTTTCGTATAGAATGTTTTTCCTATTATGCCGAAAATTATAGAACCACATATACCAAGTCAATTATTATCACTGCATCGAAACAAAAACTTATATAGTTTCCACATTTCAAAGCGAATCAATAATACAAAAATACACCATTTATATGAGTTAGCTGGCGTCTCTAAGACTCAACTCTCGTCTTCATCAATATTAATAGCTACGCAGTGAAAGTATAAAGAATGACCATTGCTTGAGGTTGAAGGGTTAGTTCAGCTGGTGGAGGAAAAGCAGATGACGCAACATTCAGCCATTAGATGCCAACCTCTATGTATAGATATGTCGCATAAACGGAGACTTTAGATATGAGTTCTTCAAAATCTATGCTTTGGTAACATGAATAATCACCAATATACTTGAGCTTTAGGACGCATGCAATATAAATGTATAAACTAAATTTACATTATGTACAAGGAGAATACGTAAACAATATATATAGTAATCTGTATTACTTTAAATTCCTAAATTTCTCATGAGCTTGCTATCATGCAGCGACTCGCTTCATGCTTCTGATCAGAATACATAATGTGACAGAAACCAGTTTTAAGGTACGTATACGCACAGCATACAGTGCAAGTAAGCTGCTATGAACGAAAAGTTCCTCGGTGGAAAGTGAAAAACAAAAAAGGGGACTTTAAAAATAGATATAGATA
>NC_051400.1:16023627-16024329 GCF_015228065.2 Penaeus monodon
TTAACCCTCCTTGTATTGTATTTGGTTTAACAGGTTTGAGGAATTTCAGACTGAATGGGATCATACTTATTATTATGCATATGAATATTTTATAAAGTTTCTATTTAGTTTTACACTTTGTCTTACGCTATTACTAACAATATATATAAACTACCCCCCATAATGCATTTTCTATGTACAAGTGTTCCTTACTGGAAAGTATGTAGACTACTAACACTCTCATACAAGATCTTAATTAAAAGAAGCAGCACCTTCTAAGAAGGCATATAATTAACCTTAATACAGAAGGCTACAAGAAGGTCCAATGTTACAAAGTTGGTGACAAACATGGAATTACCTAAAAGGATTTATTAGAGCAATCTATTAAACATTCTAGGTCAGTATATGACGAATCGGGGAATTTATACATGTGGTCAAACACAACAAATCTTGCTTCTCTTTGATGGTTACTGTATTATTATACAAGCATCATATTATATTATGTGTAACTATCATTACAATGTTGATTAAGCTCTCCATCTGCACCCCCCCCCCTCCAAAAAAAAAAAAGTCATTATGCTTTAATACACCTCATTACATAGATTACAAGACATTTGACACAGTGGCATTCATATTTTTTTATCACCAAATGTACTGTATATTTTTTCTCTTTAACTTTGACATCTGAATAATAACAAATTTGCAGTTGGTCTTAGTTATCTC
>NC_051400.1:16025098-16026084 GCF_015228065.2 Penaeus monodon
AATTGCATTTAAATAATTTTTTATCTATCTATATGACTGGGACAAGCACACAATTTTCTTAATGGGTTTGGAAAACAAAATTGTGGACAATATTTTTCTTTTCTTGATAATTGGTTTTTACATGTACATACGGAGTAAAATAATGTAATAGGTTGTAGAGGAACTGAATGGAAGTGAACAAGTACAAAATATAATAAACTTACCCAAATGTGAGGTTAGCCTCCACCCAGTCCCATGTGTGCAGCCCCACTTTTTTCATTCATATATGCAACTGTTCTATCCACAGTCTGCCCTCCACATTTAAGTGTGATTTCTATCCACAGTCTGCCCTCCACATTTAAGTGTGATTTCTTATGATACTGTTGACAGTCCCTTCCCTAAATACTTGTCATATACTCTATGGCTATCAAATTTATTTTTGCTTTACTTCCTAGCATGTGTTTATGTCAAACTTTACTCCTCCCAACATCTATAGTGCTTTACGAGCCATTCCCACCAAACATAATTATGTAAACACCAATATCCCATCTATACATTCAAGTAATATATAACCGTATTGGTGCAAATACTTATCATTTCTTTTGGCCAAGATACATGTAAGTTAAATATCAAAATCTTTGGTTTGTTTTCAGAATTTTTAATTACTTAAAATATAATTAACAGATCTTTTACTATAAATCAGATACAGAGAGACTTTGAACAAACATATTCAGTAAAATGGTACTCAGTTTCCACTCAATCAATAGAACTTGCAGTACTGAGATTCTTTAGATAAAATAAAAATATGTAGAGCAAATCACTAAGCATCAAAATTTTATGAACTAAATGCTGATACAAATTTGAACTACTAACATGATGCTAAATGCAGCAAATGTAATTCATAGAAAGCATGGGATTTTGCTTAAATTTGTTCACATTTAAAAAACTGAGAGAATTTTATATATTTATTGCAGTGTAGAATCTGGAGAACTGTAAAACAGATTTCT
>NC_051400.1:16026167-16026842 GCF_015228065.2 Penaeus monodon
AAGAAATTTAAGTAATTCTCTAATCAATGACATTTAGAACATCTATTGACAAGTATACTGCCATCTACCTCTACTCTTACAATAACAGAGTTCCTTTCACATATAAAGAACAGTCTTAGGTAGCTGATGTGAACACAAGTGGTACGAGTCACTGCATGCTGTCTTTTCTTCAGACTGCTGGAATGTACTTGTGTTTTTTTCCACCATACCGCGCAACATAGGCATCGATCTTGAACTTTCTCTTGCAGCCATCATAATTCATGTAACGGATCTTTCCAAACACCTGTCTCTCTCCCCAGCCCTGGTCATGGATGCCACATATAGACCACATGCAACCTGCAAGTAAATAAGGGTGAACAAGTAAAACTACTGTACAGAACATCTAAGTACATGAACTGGAAAACCTAATGAAAGTCTGAAATAAATGTATTTTTCTTAGAAGACAGGTATTACTTAAAGATTACTGTTTGTTAGCTGTAACTTTCATTATGCTGCATGAACATTCAAATGACATAATCTGCCAAGCATGAAGTAAATGGGTATTCTAGAACTGCTTAATGCTTTGGGCATACAACCCATAAGCCTTTAAACTTTACCTTTAGCCTAAATAATGAAAAACACTACCATAAGGCACCAATGCATTTTTTTCTCTTCACTCACTGACAACCATAATTT
>NC_051400.1:16026908-16028268 GCF_015228065.2 Penaeus monodon
TGGACACACTTACCAACATAGCCATTGGGATCTCTACCATCAAGACTATATTTGTCATTGAGATAGATTGCTGTTGCCAAGGAATCATCTGGACTCTTCATCCACTCCAGAATCTTCTTTGCCCAATACATTCTCAAGAAGCCATGCATTTTACCCTCAGTCACCAATTGTATCTGTTGATGGCAGTAATAGAATTTGAATGTAGAACACCAAAACTAGTTAAAAAAAAGAACAGAATAAATAAATCCCATATTTTAAGCTGATTCAGAGGATAAAGAAAAGGGGGGAGGGATTCTACCACAATTTTACAGAATCATGAGGCTTCTAACAGGCCACAAGACACACCTGAGCAGAATTCCAAAGTTCATCATGTGTTTTTCCTTCCTCCAGTGTTTCCCTTGTGTAAACATATGGTCGTTTGTCATTTCTGGAACGAGGTACAAAAACTATTTTAGTTGAACCTTATCTTTCATAAAGCATATCAAAGGTGGCTGTTGTTCACAGCACTTACTATTGGATTGTTGAGGACCTTAGCAAATAAGTGAATAAAAATAACCCCAAAATTAATTTGTAACTTAGCAAAGCAGAAAAAAGTTTAAAAATTCATAAGTTCACATTATCATTACTCATGCCTATACTTGCCTGTGGTCCTCTAGGGTTTTGCGAGCCCATTCATATGCTCCATCAAGCTTATCATAATTTTTCTGGTAGAAGCAATAATTGTCTGACAATTCTCTCCTTACCACAGCTTCTTCGACATAAGCTTCTACAGATTTGCTTAGCTGCTTGCTGTATCTCTTGACTTCCAGGACACACCTCTGGGCTGATATCTGGCCTGTGGTAAACACCATATAATCAACAGTGTATAATGTGCATACTTTAGTAATATGTGTATTTGTCTTTGTGAGGGAAACTGATAATTTCTACTTACACTTTTTCTTTTTCTTTATTATTATCAATAAGAAGTATATATACATATATGAATGTGAGAAGAGGGTTCATAGGTATATGTCTATGACTGATCTATAAGCATTTATAGATTCATGCACATTCAACGCTATGCTATCATGAAATCCTGCTACTGCGCTCACCTCAAATGATAACATCCCCCTGCTAACACACACCTATCTATGCTATCTCATCCAAGATTTGGCACATCAGTTGTTTTGAACTTAAGGATGGGAGTTTGTATAAAGGAAATGCAACTAGTGAGCCTTTTGATAGCCATTAAAAGGACTGTCCTTGGTGAAGAGGTGCAGAGGGTGATTTGGAGTTAGCTAGACTATGGTATACATATACGAATAAGGAAAATACCAAATGACTGTTAGAGCTCACCTTGAGTTATTTCTTGGGAGGAACA
>NC_051400.1:16028336-16028875 GCF_015228065.2 Penaeus monodon
TACATTTACACATGAAATATGCTTTCCATCAAGACTCCCTACTGTAGCTTATATACAAGTCTGCAGGTGTTCAAAAATAAAAGTATAAATAAAGATAATGATATTTCTATTTGGATTTGTTCTAATGGATGCTACATCCACCACTGGTATATTTGTTTTGATTTGATATTGGTCATTTCCATTGTAAATAGCACGAAGGGCATCTCGGAGGCGGATTTTTGATAAGAGTAAACAATGATACCAGTCGTAAAATAAAAACTATGAGGTAATTTGAAAATCAGTCTTATGCATGGTCTTTATAAAGAGTTGAACCTTTTTCATGCATTTCCATAAAAAAAATGCAAGCTGCAGATGCAACCATGGGACTTTATATTCTTATTGAAATATGGGGTATGGGGGTAGCTGGGACATGGTGTATGATAACAGTGTATTTTATCCTTCATTTTTTCAACTGATATACAATGATATTCATAGAATCAAAAATTATATTCGATACATAGTTCATCCAAGAGGTTACTATTAACATTTTGGTCTTTTCA
>NC_051400.1:16029651-16032702 GCF_015228065.2 Penaeus monodon
TGCTGGAAGCTGTTGTTGGGTAGTGTTTATGGGAAAATATTAACAAAATATGTGGGAAGATCATCTACCTGAGAACCAATTAGAATTATTACCATCAATTCTAATGCTCTGCTACTGCTAATTTCCATTATAGCATTAGATGTAGAATTAGGTGCACTAGCAAAGGGGTAGGTGTACTCTTAGTAGTAAATGGATATGTATGTTCAAATCTGCTTCTTCACATGCACAGCCTCACAAATGAAGTGAAAATATTAAGAATACAAACTATCAACTTCCTGACAAATAAATTACAGCAATCCAACTACTAACCAAAATGTATCCAAGGTGACAGGTTACTCAGTGCATTTATTGTTGGATCATTACGGCTGTCAGCAAATTTGCGAAGCCGTTTCAAGCAAAATTCATTCAGGAGGTCCAGGCCTGCTCTTGTTCCTGGAGTTGCCCAGTCTACTGGCTTGACAGTTTGGTCTACCTCTAGACTCTTCTCTGCCTCTACCCAATCCACACCCTATAAGAAAAGCCACAGTTATGGGAAAGTGCAAAATCAGAGGCACCAAAACACAATGACGTACAAATGAACATGAAATCAGCCAGAGTCACAGTACAAAAATACAATATATAAAGACATCATTTCAATTAATGGATTGTTTCACCAGACAATAGGTTCAGAAACAGGTAAAATTACTCAAATATAGAGTGAATAACTATATAATAATTCAATTTTCCTTTTTTCTATTAAAATTTTACAAATTATTTTATCATCAGAAGTTTTGCCCTTTTACATAGTATTTTTCTTTTTATGGATTTTAGATCCTGAATCCGAACGAGTTGTATAGTTACCACCAAATCTCAGACTCACTCTGGAACTGCTGAATATTTTCAAGTTCTAAATACAAATACAAGGAGAGGAATGCAACTCTTCATGTTTCCTCTTTTTACATTTTTTGTACTTGAAATGAAGTTTACCAAAATAAAGTCAGTTTTAAGGATTAGCAGAACAATAGTTTAAACATTCACTTTAAGTTTCTTATTGTCCCTTATTTTTTCACCTTCAGCAAAACCAACAGAATTCCATTTAGGGGTTATTACATAAGGCAAATTTTTGTGTGCATTACTCAATTTCATACACACATGCTTGCTTTAGTCAGAAAGTCATTTCTAAACACTAGGCTGATATTACAACTGCAAAATATTAATCAATTCTCAAGACAGCTGCAGACAATAAATCCTCAGTTTACCAAAAGTAGACAGAATCTGCACAAATAATGTACTAGGTCCGGCTCCTCCAGTTCCCTAGATATTATTCCCAGGTCTGGCTGAGGTGGTGATATTCCCCAGCTTGAGTCAAATTCCAGGGAGTTAGTGTTATTATCTTTTTTCATAACATTGAAAATAATATGAGAACCTCTATGTGATTGGCTTTGTTGGATTATGATTAATTATAGTCTATTTTGACAAAATTAGATTTTTTTAATGTAATATTTACACCAATGCTATCCATGTGACTTTTGCAGAAAGTACAGGATTGACATGTAGATTATGGAATTTACACAATAAGACAGACATACCTCTGATTTGTACTTGCTTGTATAACGATGTTTAGCAACAGGTGGGAATTTTGTCAAGAACTTGGGCAGCTTGTCGTGAATTTTCTTTCTAATTGTTCTTGCTGAGTATTCTTGTTTATCTGAGGTTATCCAGCACGGCACAATGTTATGTGCATCAACCTGTGGCAAACCAATAGTGTCCCATTTCAATAAAAATGGCAAATAAAATCACAGAGACACCCATCAATATTATTATTATATATGCAATATATGCTTGTGTATATTTTCCATTACCAATAATCATAAATCTAAAGTCACAATTTAATCACCTTGCACATTGGAATGCTACTCGGTATAGCTTTCTTAACATCTTTGAGCCACTGCTGAGGAACACGCAAGGGTGAGAAATCTGTAACCAATCCCCCAATTTTGTTTTCCTTGATGAAAGTGGGCAAAACATCTTTTGCTTCACCAAGGAGAAGGTGAAACTCAATGTTAAGTTCTTTACACTCTTTCTCTACCTCCTCTAGACCTGTAAGCAATAAAGAGTTAATGGCTGTGCACAAAGATTTTTTTTTTTTATGTCTGTAATAATGATGGTTATGTCCAATACAATTATGATTTAATGTACTCAAAAATACTGCTTAAAAGAGGAGAATATGATATCATATATACACATGAATAATTACAAAATCCCCAAAACAATATTAAATAACTTACCTCTTAACATGAAGTGAAAATGACGAATGGTTGCATCCAAAAACTTTGGAACCAGACAGAAAACAACATGGAGTGACACTTTATTCTTCAAGGCCAGTCGCTGGGCAAACAACAACGCCCAGTTATCTGGAAAATACAATTTAATTTTATGCTGCAGATCTATTATGAGATTTCCAAGTAGGTTCAACCAAATTCAGTATTTACTTTCTTTTTTATCTAAAAAAAATAATTAAAACATTAATTAATTTGTCACCTCAGATTCTAGTGATGTGCTAACCTGTCATAACACCTACAGCATAAAACAATCCTTCGGCCTACCTTGTACTCTCTGGTCTCGAGACATCCAGTATACAATCCCATCACAATCGTCAGGTACTTCTCCTTCTTTACTTATCACTTCTACTCGCTTTTTATTGAACTTAAAGTCACTGACATCCTCAGCCTCCTGTTAATAGAAAAAACATGAATATATAATGATTATTCTATCTTATACTGGAGTAGAATTAAAATAATTCTGGTAACATCTTGTATTTGTATTACTATTACTCAAACAGTGATATATAGCCGGGTTTACTTCATTCAAAAAGGTTCTACTTTTATCATTTATTTTTCACCTGAAAATATTAATGATATATAGAAATTAATTTAATGATAAGTGTTTAAACTGTGAATGCAAACAGAAGAAAAACTGTTACATGACATAAAACAAAAGATTTTCAAATGATACCACACTTGGGGTATGTTACAGAGGGGAAAAAAAGGTAATTTCACTAGGTCTTCAATT
>NC_051400.1:16033081-16036407 GCF_015228065.2 Penaeus monodon
AAAAAGACATAACAAAATATATTATAGTTTATTAAATTTGCTCTTTTTGCTAGACAGGCACCTGCTGGCCTCTTAGCTTTGTAAACTATTTAGCCAGTGCTGGGTCTTACCCAGTCACTTGTAGTATATGACCCTATTAGGTTTTAATGCATTATACAATCTTAACCTGCTTGAGTTGACCTGATCTGAGGGCTAGACTAGGTTATCTATAGCTGTGATCACACCTATCAACTTATACTGAACTGAATTAATAAAGCTTCAAAATCAACAAAAGATCTGACTTGCCCATATCTTAGATGCTGAATTTACAAATCAGCCTCTGTTATATTTATTGTATAAACCTGACTTCTACCACAAAGTGATTCACACACACCCATGTTAAGTTCAAAACAGAACACATAAAAAACAATGAAAAAATCCTTAATATTGCCAACTTTTCCTATGCTATTCTAGCTTAATCTAAATTAACTTGACAAGGTTAAGCATGCACATTTAATCATTAGACAATTATATCAATGCAGTCATCACCAATGGACTAACATCAGATTAACCAATATTAATCCATTGGTGGTGGGTACATGCCTTGTCTATGAAAGTTTCATTTTGTTAATTGTGCTTACACATGTATTTACAAGCACTTTCTTTGCTAAGGGTCAGTTATAAATCCTACCTGAACTCTTTGTAAAGTCAAGTGCATAAGATAAAGTTATATAATATCACACAAGTTATGCACTTTCACACACACTAAGAACCTACTTCATATCGCTCCTTCTTCAAGCGTTTGTGAATATTGAGGGCATCATCATCAATTTTTGCTTTCTTGGGTGTTGGTTCATCTGATGCCATACTTCTAATGGATGCAAAGTCTCTACACTGAATATTACAGGATACCTTATAAAAGGTAGAAATATTCAGAGTTCTGCTTCTGATAAATCCTGTAAAGGTAATAAATGTTATTATTTAATGTAACATAAATGCCACCCAAACATAATATCTTCAGGAAGAATTTCAAACCTTTATATGAATTAATCAGAAATATCACAAAATCAAACCAATGAAAATTTTTGCCCAACAGACTGTCACATGGCTGAAATCCACTTGTATTAAAGAAACTGGTCCCAGCATAATTTCATCCCAATATCTATGATAATGTAGGAAATATATCAGGGAAACTGTTAAACAAACAACATCACCATTACAAATAAGATGATAATAAATCACAATAATATCAGGCAACTAAAGACCCCCTCACCTGCACAAAATAATTGTGCAAGTCATTTTTTTGTGATTTCTTGATTTATGCTGTGTTACAGCTCCATTATGTGATGCAGATAATGGTTTAACTTCTGATGCCATGTTTAGGGAAGAAGTGGTCTAATATCCTCTAAGACTTTTCTGCCTATATCACAAGGTGATTAAGGAATTATTATCAATGTGACAAATAAAAGTTTCTGCTCACATCAAGTAATGAGACATCAGCATCTATGTTTGCTTACCTTACTTTTCCTATAGTATCTTATTATTAGATACTTTGCCAATAATAACTCATTGAATCTACACAAATAAGCACCTCTAGTAAATGAAAAGGATAATCATAAATTAGAAGAGGTGCAGGGGAACAATGTTTTAATCAAGAAATATTACATTACAATTGTGTACTTTCCTTTGAAGTTCTATTTCACAGAATCTGAATTGCTATTTCAGAATGTGTGGAGAGTTCTGTCAGAAGATCAAAGTATGGTTAAGTAAACAATATATTAAATATGATTATATTACTTTCAAATACTTTCCCCTTGATTGAGTATTTCGGGAGGTAACTGTTATTACAGGAGGTCTGGGGATCTCTTTCAGGTCTAAAAGTTTTATTTATCATTTTTTAATGCAATGGTGCTTCAGAACTGTGCCTCGGTCTTATATATACTCGGCAACAGAATTACCTACATCAGTTTACTTTCATTTATTTCAATAAATAACACTATCTACATGTGAAAAGTACTATTAGTATGTTAAAGATTGATGAGCATTACAAAATTAAGAAAATCAAAATTAAGAAAATGCTTTTTTTTCTGAAAAATAGTAAAAAAGACTTTGGGTGTTATTTCATGAGGGTGATGATATGCAAACATTGGGTGACTCTATCCCATACCCCCATTCTTACATGGAATTAAACTCAGGTTTCATGCTGAAAAGCACCATGTGATAGCCAGAGCCTCCTTACAAGTCAGCATTCCATCAAGGGCAATACACCACCACCATATCATAGAGAAAATAGTGTGAGCTATTTCCTGATTCGATAACAATTAGCCTGGGAGGCTCACAGACTTAACCTCGCCAGAATATACCAATGATCTTCACCATTTTACAACAGATCCCTGTAAATGCCACCAATTTGATCTCTTTCGCTGGGTTACACAACTAATTCCACATCACCTGGACGGAAGACACCATAAAAGTTCGTAGGTCTCGGATTAGTTAATATCGGCGACCAACACCTATTCCTTTTTGATTAAATACTAGTTGTGATTCACCTATGTCCCTACTAAGACAAGAAATTTCTCTATGGTGTTATAGGCCTACATAACTCTCGCTGATGTACACTGGACTCCGATGCACGCACGAATCCCTAACAAACTAAAGAACACAAGGCAGATTATATATTTTACAAAACAAACCCCACTGATATCAATCTAATAGCCTACATACATTCACACAAACAATAAAAAACTTCACTAACCTCTTGAAAATCGATCTATTACTTGGAAAGTTCTGTGTATGTTTACCAACAAACTCATAAGCTCCACTTCTCATGCTCCGCGCCACTCGCTTAGTGAGGGGTTGTATTGTTGAGAATTGATATTACTCTATGATATCACATTTGGTTGAATGAATGCTTAATGCTGCTACTGAAATGTCTTTAAATAGTATTCTCAATATTTTAGGTACAATATAATTTTTGGATTTTTTTACTATCATTCAAAAAGTAGGTAGTAGAATAATACAAAACAACCTGGAAATAATGTCAAAACTTGTTACATAAGTTTATTATATGCAAAAGAAATAGTATTTGTATTATAACTAAGTAAATTCTCTCATAGAAACACTTTGTAAAAAATAAAATTGTTCTTTAACAGTATATTATAACACAACTTGCATTAAAACTTGAATGAGCGATACCTTACAGTTCGATATTGATTTCGAGGTAAAACCTGTTCTTCATCGAATTCTTATTATAAGAAAAATTGATTAGGGAGAAATGAATAATTACGTGAAAAGTAGGAAATTACTAAGTCATTTCTAAGTTTCCATAGATAAATAACTCACTTCCT
>NC_051400.1:16038254-16038566 GCF_015228065.2 Penaeus monodon
TACTTTTAGTCAGTCTTACCATACTTCTTGCACCCGAGACTTACTCGTTATAATGACGAAATTTTAAGCTATTTCGGCCATTTCCTCTACATCTATTTTCTTACTGTATCGTGTTTGGCTTGTGGTTAACCGGATGTTTGCATAAAGAGATATTTCACTGTCTTATTCTTCTGCTGTCTGCTCATTCGCCCTCTCTTATCTGTGCCTTCGATCGTGGACACTTCCTCACAAATGCACAATCCATAACCACTGTAATAAATAAAGGTGGTCAATGTTTCTTTTTTATACATAGCCATAGCAGAACCTCAGACG
>NC_051400.1:16038637-16039545 GCF_015228065.2 Penaeus monodon
TAAATGCTATATAAGCATTGAGGACCGAGTTTAAACCTTAACTTGTCATTTTTACGTGACTTTCGAGCGGCAGGACTGTTTATGTTTTAATTACAGAAGGAAAAATCCCTAATGCTTTTACAGAGAGTGGTGGCCATGAATCATGAGAGATGAGGAAAGGTGTCTTAAGTTCTGTTACTATATGCCATGGAAATGTTTTGTCAAAAAGGCCGCTTCTAATTCGTCATCAAACCCTGCAATTAAGGCTGCAGTGAAATAATGAAAGGAGGGTGAGAAACAGACAGACAGGCAGAAGGGAGTATCTAAACAGATCAGAGTGAGGAGCCTAACAAATACTAAGAAGACTTCAAACCATTGAAACTCAAACCCAGAGAAGACGAAACAAGAGGCAAATCAAGTCACGTTTAATATGTCGTGGAAATGCTTTGTCAGAACGGCTTAAAATCTGTCATTAAACCCTGCAATTAAAGTCTGCAGTGAAAGAGCGAAAACTGAACCAGTTAATCTGATGCAACTGAATGCAACGCAAGCACAGTGTTACCATAACGGCAATTGTAAACAACGTAACGGGTTCAGTCATGTGTAGTATACAGACTGTTTGGCTACACTGCTACACGCATGTATTTACTTGCACAGAACGTTTAGATGAATAATGTGAATAAATTATTGTGTAACTCCCCTTAGGAGTCTTATAGGTTATTGAAACAAAGGTGAATGTAATTTCCGATTATATCCACTGTGAACATCATTTAATTAGATAATCAAGACAGATTTTTATTGCTAACCATATGACACCCAATATTACTTCGTATTACAATATTACCAAAGCGTAGAAAGTCACATACTGTTACTACCACTCCAGCTTGTTCCATGTACCTACGGTAGAGAAAAGCCTGCGCCTTTTTTAT
>NC_051400.1:16040019-16040205 GCF_015228065.2 Penaeus monodon
CAGGACTAACAAAAGACTTTATTGAATCTGAATAAACAATGCAGTCATAACCTTCTTCAAGGATAATTAATACATTAAAGCTTGTGGATATTCATTATTCATTAATGTACTGAGAGGTAACGTAGGCATTTATACAGAGTTTGATACTAACAACATTACTAATCCCTAAGCTATACTGTTACATTA
>NC_051400.1:16040629-16040700 GCF_015228065.2 Penaeus monodon
TTTCTTCAGTGAGAATGGTAAATGAATCGAAAGGGTTAAACATTCTAGAAACTTAAAGATAGATTTAAAAT
>NC_051400.1:16041076-16041485 GCF_015228065.2 Penaeus monodon
AAAGGACAGATTAAAAGGAAATCATATATAATATTTTTTTATCATAAAAATAACCAGTTAGCTTTGTTTGAAATCATATATAATATTTTTTATCATAAAAATAACCAGTTAGCTTCGTTTGACCATATATTTGGAAAACCACTTGTTGCTTAAGGTGAATAACTGCAGAGGAACGAAACAAATGCAAGGTTTACGTCATCACGGAAGTATTTTTTCATCTTAAGATTTTTCTCCATCTTGTATCTCTCCTGTAAAACTGCTAATGAATGCAATCAAATAATTTAAACCATGAAGACTGAGACTTTTCAAATTAGTCTTCCAAATCTGTGTGAAAATGTAGATGCATATTTATGTAATTTTTTAAAAGACTCGTGTTGTCATCAGAACTACAAGATTTATCTGATTATAC
>NC_051400.1:16041937-16042330 GCF_015228065.2 Penaeus monodon
CAGAGGAAAATGGCAAAAGAGAAGGCGCCATACCTTCCCGTGATTCCTGTGAAACAAACCTCATCATTCGGTGATTTCAACGCTCGATCCATTTTGACTTTACACTCTGAATAGGAAAATGGACACACCCATTAAGCGTATTAAAGAATAAACAACATGCAATCTGGACTCGACAGATCTACATTTTCTTTTAATCAGCGATATAACACATGCAATATAACATGTTTGCCACTTGCCGTGTTTTGACCATCTCATCTGACTTGTACATATCAGTTCTGTTTAGACATTTCGTCTTTTCTACAAATGCATACAACAGAGACATAGATAAAGATACACACAAAGCGGGATGTCAGAGCAAAATCAAATATCTCCCTAATGAAAATCTTGTACGAC
>NC_051400.1:16042361-16042970 GCF_015228065.2 Penaeus monodon
GTACTATCATTTAAAATATCCATTTATGAACCGTTAAAATATTAGAAAAGAACTGCACGTGAAACGTAAAAAACGCAAATAACTTTTCAAAACCAAATAAAATGTTTCAAAAGAACTGCACGTGAAACGTAATAAACGCAAATAACTTTTCAAAACCAAATAAAATGTTTCGAACAGAAACTGAAAATGTAATTAATTTACCATGTATTTCTGCTATTCATTACCTCCCTTTCGATGTTATGGATGAACATTGATGTTTTACTTCAACAAATAAGCTATTAATATCTATCATCCACCTCTCATTTATTTGAACCGTTTTTACGAATCGGAATTTTAGTCAATGTTTCAGATAACTCTTCAAAGAAAGTCGAAAATATCACGTCAATTATTTAAGTTATCGTTGTTGATGCTTTTCTGACTATCACTACTAATACCCATCCTTTGAATTTAGTTTTCTATTAACTTCAGTCTATCGGATTATCTATTTCGCTTTTCCTAACACTCCCTGAAGCCATATGGAGCGTCTATGGGAATAATCTCGGTCGCCTCCAAGCCGCGAGAACAGCGGGAGTTCCCTCTTTCAAGTTCAGAAGTTCTTCAGGGATAAGT
>NC_051400.1:16043991-16044173 GCF_015228065.2 Penaeus monodon
CTAAATCTCGCTCTAACTCTTGACTCAAAATTGCAATCATCGGGTGGCAAATTACATATAAATGGCCATCGACTCTATATTTACGTCATTCTAACACACACTGACCGATTCATCGAATGCAGCTTTCCAGGACAAGTGACTAGAGGGAATTCCCCCTACCACATTACGCATTTCGTGTGGCG
>NC_051400.1:16044215-16044383 GCF_015228065.2 Penaeus monodon
CCTCGCGAAACCCTTACACAACCTCTCGGTCAGGAATAAAACGCTCAGATACCACAACCGAAGACATGTGGGTGGTAATGAGGGCGAGAGACCACGTGGCGGGCTGAACAGTACAATAACATCAGTGTTCGAACGGCGCGAAGCTTTCAGACGAGATCAAGTGAAGGC
>NC_051400.1:16044481-16044605 GCF_015228065.2 Penaeus monodon
CGTAAATATTAGCTATTCCCTACCAACTAGTCTTACTTACTACTCACCTTCACGTATCACTTATTATGGATCTACTTTGGAATTTATGCATTCCTTAGCATCGTTTTACTACTGTCTTCCTTGT
>NC_051400.1:16044679-16044905 GCF_015228065.2 Penaeus monodon
CAACTTTTTATTCAATCATTTGTTAATTATTATTATTCTGCTTCTCTATTTAAAGATGATTTATTACCTAATCATATTCTACATCGGCCTTTTCACCAGTAATTAAAATCTAGTCATAGCAATGTTTGTGTCCGCCTTATTTGTGGGAGATAATCAGCTGATTCTTCTGGTGCGTTGATTAGTCCATGCATTTTTGACTTGTTCTTCTATTATTAGTGAGTGAGTG
>NC_051400.1:16045387-16045682 GCF_015228065.2 Penaeus monodon
GAGTCCATGCCACAGCTTGAATCCCTTCAGAGAGCTAGGTATGATTCGCAAGATTACAGCCCTACTGTCTTAAGGGAGGGCAGTCGTGCCATCACACACTCGCAACGTCCCCTTTTGCAACTCCAAGACGATCCCTTCACTGCACGCTTTAGTATTACTTTCATTGTGAGCGCTCTTTATGAATAATTGGTGCGGGCTATCGAACTGTTCTGCTAAGTGAAATTTTAATGAGGTTGTTACACACAGGTCTGTATGTGAATACAAAAATCATTTGATTAGTTTTCATCCATATTCA
>NC_051400.1:16049423-16051478 GCF_015228065.2 Penaeus monodon
ATTACATCCTACGGAACACTGGTGTTGAATATAAAGTTAGTTTCACAAGAATGACATTACAGTTTGACCAAACTCGATTATACCACAAAGTGCACTTAATTGTTCGGTATTATAGAAAATTGTTTACATGGGAGACTGTCTTAAAATCTAGTCTTCTCCCTATGTTTCTTTTTGCTCTTCATATATAGTTGTAGCCTGTCTTGGCGCTTCTTAAATTATCATTACTTAATACAAGAATCATCTTCAGTTGTTGAGAAAAGCATATTTTTCTTCTTAACTGTTTCTGTGCAACCAGAGAAGAGGTGATCATTAACATAAATGAAATTTGCTTGTATATTAGAAGACTGCCGGCATAATAATGTCCCCTTTACAGTCTTCAGTTTACTTAGCTGTTACTTGAGTGCAACAGATACCATATTTGCTGTGATTGCACTCTACTATCTGTTGATACACACACAACAGGAAAAAAAAAGTTTACTTAAAAAATGTTTACATTCATCAAATCCGGTTAATATGACTGACAAAGCATTAGACTTGATGGTAATTCAGCTAATCCAGTATAATAGTTATTTCAAATTCATTCACATTTTCCATTACGCTAAGTCTTGCTGGACATTAAATAGATTTCTCGAAAGTGATACAGCTTTCAATGTATTAACCCACATCTCAGCATCCTCTTGCAATATCTTGGATGAAGAGGGCCCAGCCTTGCTATGACTTCCGAGCTGTGATGTTCAGTTGTACTCAAAAGTTCACGTATAATTGTTCAAACACTCAATAAGATGAACAGGTGAACATACAAGAAGTAAAATTCTCATGAAACAAAATTACCGATTGTATACACACTGAATAAAACATGAAGCATGTAACCATTTGTAAATGTTTATTTTTCGTGATGATTTGGATACAATAAGCAATGAAAGATGTTAATGTATATACAATAAAGACAAGTTGAAGAAATACAGTCTACAAATACCTGTATGATGAGGTCGGGCACATATTGTCAACGGGAGTGCCAACCTTGCGTATGCAATGTATCATTTCACCAGCATTATCTATAGCGTTTAGACCATTCGGTAAACTGAGACAATCTTTCGGTAAAATAAAACAGGAGAAATCTCAAACAATTACAGAAAGATACGAAGATAAAAAGCATTACCTCGTTTCCACGCACTGGCTACTTTCCGAATTTGGCGCAAATTAATTTTCGCTGTAAACTTTAAACGTTACGAAATCACACATTATTAGTCTAGAGAAGATCGACACAGCAGCCTAAAGTGCAAATCAATCCTCATGACCAATCCACACACCCCAACAACTTCCCAAGAACTCTAAAATCTGCCCTAGTATAAAAGAAGGAACTCGGGAGTGTTGGCATCCCTGAGGGCTTGTTTGAGGTAAGGGAAAGAGAAGTCTGTTTCAGTCTCGGGCGAGCCACCATCGCGAGTGGAGCTCTCGTCGCCCTTCCGCCATGACCCTCTGAACCTTTCCCCCAAAAATAAGCGGGGCAGCCCGTTTTTTGTGCCCAGAATACAACATTTTGGTTCCCCTTTGAAACCTCCCTTAGAACCAAGGGGCTTAAAAGGGGCCCGGCCGACGATGCTGGACATAGCGAAGGGCGCCGTGGAGACATTCGTGAAGGTGAGGACAAGCCGAGGTGGCGATTCTGGGCCTATCTTGCGCCTTTCTTCTCATCCTAGGCCTCCCACACAGGGCACGTTGGCAGCCCGAGTTTCCTCTCGTGCCGTAGGAGTGGGCGAGCAGTCCCCAGGGGCCGCCCAAGTGCCAGATCAGAGCCGAATTAAGGAGGGAGTTCAAAGCGAGCGTGCCGAATGCTGCAAAAACGGAGGCTTTTGGGGCGAGGTCCCGTCTATCCGGCAGAAATTTTCATAATTTTGCCCCCAATCCCCCCTATTTCCTCTCGGGGGGAGGGACGGGGAAACTCCCCGGGACACTGGAGATACCCTACCTGCCCCCTTTGACGTGCCCTTCGTGAGTTCATTGAGGTGTTTTTTTTCATCAAAGTAAAAACACAAAATCGAACTTCAACTCGGC
>NC_051400.1:16051499-16051680 GCF_015228065.2 Penaeus monodon
ACGTTTGTGAGTTTTCGGGGCCCTTTCCTCTCTGTTTTTGAACCGCTTTACAAAAATTTAGGGCCTTGGGGTAGAGAAAGGATTTTGACCTTAAGGTAGGAGGGGGGGGGTCAGGCATAAAAAGGAAGGGGCTGACTGTGGTTTTTGGAGTGCATGTGTGGCATGTGCAGCATGGGGGCAT
>NC_051400.1:16053614-16053779 GCF_015228065.2 Penaeus monodon
TTTTCCCCCTTTTCCCCCTTTTCCTTCTTTTCCTTTTTCCCTTCCTTTTTTTTTTTTCTCCTTTCCTCCCCCCCTCTTTTCTTCTTTCCCTTCCTTCCCCTTTTTTTTCCTTTTTCCCCTTTTTTTCCTTTTCCCTTTCCCCTTTCCCCCCCCCTTTTTTCCCTT
>NC_051400.1:16053831-16054135 GCF_015228065.2 Penaeus monodon
CTGGAAAGTGAATGATTGATTTATCCCTTTTATGTATAATTTGAGTGAATGCATTAGTAGGAAAAAATAAAACTTTATTTTCTAGAAATTGGATAAAAGAATTATTTTATTATGGGGGGATTTTTAAATTTTTAGAAAATGTAAATTTGTGTAATTAAAGAAAATCAGTTAAAAGCAAAAAAAGTTTGAATGTTAATTGTATTTTATGATATAATGAAATTAATTTTATTTGGTGTTTAAGTATATTGGTAATATGTTAAAAAAATTGGGATGTATAAGGCCCCGGATTATTTGTGGTTAATGG
>NC_051400.1:16054452-16054527 GCF_015228065.2 Penaeus monodon
GGAAATTTTTTTAAATTTTTGTTCTTTAAATTTTTTAGATATATTTTATGATATAATGTTTTTTTATATAGTTTT
>NC_051400.1:16054582-16055061 GCF_015228065.2 Penaeus monodon
TGAAAAATTTTTTTGGATATATTTTTTTTTGACTTGGTGATGATGATGTTGAAAAATGGATTGGTACTGCCTCCATAAGGCACACAGGACCTGGACTTTGGTGTGCGTGAATGCAATGTCCACAGTGCGAGAACAAGTGGATGTAAAGAAAAGAAAATGCAACAGCTGTAGAAAGATTTTGACTTAATTGTGCTTTGAAAATGTGATTTTGTTTTGGAAAAAAGTACTCCATATACGACTTATAACTGATGTGAATTACAGCTCTGTTTTGGTTCTGGAAGTGCTGAAAATTTAAAGATGTGTTTGGATGTCTCAACTTTGCAGTATTTGCACCTACATCCACAAGATTATTATACTTGTATATATTTTAAGACAGTTTTATTTAATTTTCTGTGTTTTGGTTATACTTTATTTACACCCCTAGTTATACGATATTGTCAGTGGCTATGACATACGTTGGAATGATTCTAGGACTTTAT
>NC_051400.1:16057531-16058282 GCF_015228065.2 Penaeus monodon
CCCCCCCCCCCCTCTAGAAGCCACTGGATATTGCCAGCTATGATAATTAGGCCTACATACCCACCGTTCATGCTGTCTCTCCATTGTTATTAGCCATTTACATATATTAATAGTTATGCTGCTATGGGGATAGCAACTGTATAGTAGTGAAACATCAATTAGATGAGTACATTGTTATATTTAGGGAGCTTTTTTTATCATTATTATTCAGGCTGATAAAAGCATAATCCTTGAAAAATTCATATTTATTAATGAAATTGAAACTGATGGGAAGTACAAATCCTTGGCAAAGGAAAGTTTATATATTTTTGGAAAGACCAATCTTTGCACATTTCTGTGAAGGAAACCTGAAAATGAAATGGAATTTGCATGCACAAGCCTTAAATCATTCCATTTAATTATGTATTGTTGGTTCAAGATTGCAGTGGCTGTAGGTTGTGATAAATGTCTGACTTCTCAGAGAGTACATACATATCATGGTCTGTTTTGTTTTAACCTTTTTTGGTTTTGATATAGGGATGTCCCAGCTGTGTGTGAACATTATGGTTGAAGATTATTGAAATAGCAATATATCATATCATTATATGAAGTATCGCACCACAGACTATAATTTTTGTCCAAGAAAAAGAAAACAGATAAGGTAATATTTGGTTTAAAGAAAGCTGGTTGTAAATAAAACTTTTGAAAACCATATATGTGACACAGACTTACACTTACCAGCAGTCAGTCACATCCTCAGGCATGCCCATAC
>NC_051400.1:16058441-16059359 GCF_015228065.2 Penaeus monodon
TATTCCAGTGTCCTTAGTCATACCTGCACCCTCAGTTGACCACATGTTCACACAAAGAAGCATCCTCACGCCCGTTTTGCACCTGCATGTTCATTCATACCCACATCCTTTTTCACACTTCAGTCCTCTTGTACCCTTATCCTCACTCATACCCATTTCCATAGTCAAATCTGGATCTTTCTTTATACCCACAATCTTTGCACACCAGCTTTCTCCCTCACAATCCATGCGTGCCCAGACCCATGCGCGCCCAGACCTGTGCGTGCCCAGACCCATGCACGCCCAGACCCATGCGCACCCAGACCCAAGCACACTCAGACCCACTTGTATCCAGGCCTACATGATGCACAACCCACTCTGTCCTACACTTACCCTGCCCAATACCCACTTTCTCAGTCACTGTGTCCCACACCTACATTCATTGTCCCATACCCACTTGATCCCACACCTACCCTGTCCAGTACCCACTAACTTAGTCCCTCTCACCCACACCTACTAGCACCACACACATCCTGTCCCATACCCACTCTGCCTAATACGCCACTCTGTCGCCAGTACCCACTCTTTCACAAGTCACTCTTCATCTTCCACCCACAAGCATCCACACATACACCCCGTTACCACAATACTGCACCCTTGTACTGTAAACAAGTATATGGATGCAAGTATATAAGTCTAGAGATATAAATATGACTTAAGGTTTTATTTTCTTTGTGTATGCATTGGAACAGGAGATTTTTGAGAAGGAACAGAGATTAGCAGTTAATGACTTTTATTTTTTTCAGTAAGACAACGTAGGTCCAGAGGTCGTGGTGACCGATATATGCTTTTTTTTACGTTGAGAACCCCCATTCCATATTAAGGTATGTTGAGGAACAAAAATCCGTCAAGTTAATTACTCATTCACTTCATCCATAT
>NC_051400.1:16060815-16061808 GCF_015228065.2 Penaeus monodon
CAACATACCTTAATATGGACTGGGGGTTCCTCAAACGTAAAAAGCATATATCGGTCACCACGACTCTCTGGACTACGTTGTCTTAACTGAAAAATATAAAAGTCAATTAAATGCTAATTTCTTCCTTCTCAAAAATCTCCTGTCCAATGCATACACAAGAAAAATATAAACCTTTAATCATATTTATATCTCTAGAATTATCTACTTGCATCCATATACTTGTTTACAGTACAAGTGCAGTATTGGTAAGGGTGTATGTGTGGTGCTTGTGGGTGTAGATGAGAGTGACTGTGAAAGAGTGGGTATGGGACAGAGTGGGTATTAGGCAGAGTGGGTATGGGACAGGATGTGTGTGGTGCTAGTAGGTGTGGGTGAGAGGGACTAAGTTAGTGGGTACTGGACAGGGTAGGTGTGGGATCAAGTGGGTATGGGACAATGAATGTAGGTGTGGGACACAGTGACTGAGAAAGTGGGTATTGGGCAGGGTAAGTGTAGGACAGAGTGGGTTGTGCATCATGTAGGCCTGGATACAAGTGGGTCTGAGTGTGCTTGGGTCTGGGTGCGCATGGGTCTGGGCGTGCATGGGTCTGGGCACGCACAGGTCTGGGCGCGCATGGGTCTGGGCACGCATGGATTGTGAGGGAGAAAGCTGGTGTGCAAAGATTGTGGGTATAAAGAAAGATCCAGATTTGACTATGGAAATGGGTATGAGTGAGGATAAGGGTACAGAGGACTGAGTGTGAAAAAGGATGTGGTATGAATGAACATGCAGTGCAAACGGCGTGAGGATGCTTCTTTGTGTGAACATGTGGTCAACTGAGGGTGCAGGTATGACTATGACACTGAATAATGAGAAATGAATGTGATGTGAGGAAGAGAGAGTGAATTGTAGTGTGAACACTATGTGGGTCAATGGATGCGCTCAAATGAAATGTGGTGTGGAGAGGATGCGATACACTGGATGAGGATGAGGCGGAGGTGCAGGTAAAGGGC
>NC_051400.1:16061908-16062384 GCF_015228065.2 Penaeus monodon
TAAATATGGACTTGAAAATAAAAAGTAAATGTTCATAAAAGAGAATAATTGCGTGCTGTTTCCACGTGCACTCAAGCTGTGCACCCATCAGAATTGCTGCTCACTTAAGCTGAATGCTGCCCGTATTTTGGCCCATGTGGTTGCTCTGAAGCAACCGGATCCCGTGGGTTAACCAATTAATGCTGATATTTATAAAAATAAACGCAAAACTATAACTCCTGATTTATCCCTGGTTGTCTTCCACTGCTGAAGAACAACTGGTCATTTCTGTGCATCTTATCTATGTGTATCAGTTCACATCGCATTGCATTCTGTTTGGCCACTGCCTAAGATATCTGTATTTTGCTGATAAAGAATATGAAGTGCTTTGTGCAATTATATTTCATAGAGGAAAAGCTTCTCTGTAAATAAGTTTTAGATTGATTTTATTTAACTCATCTTCTATAGATATAAAGTGACACTTGTTCTTTTGAAAC
>NC_051400.1:16062419-16062515 GCF_015228065.2 Penaeus monodon
CAGGATTATCTTAAGAAGATGACTCCTCCACTCCGTGAAATAGAATCAACCCCAGTGAGGCAACACATGTTTGGAAATCCATTCAAGATAGATAAG
>NC_051400.1:16064588-16064802 GCF_015228065.2 Penaeus monodon
CGATAACACGAAAACGAAAGAAATTAGAAGGAAGCTATGATATACTTCGTAACTCCCTTTCTCTTCATTTTAATTCTCATATTGAGGCCAAAGATCTTTTCGTTTAGATTTTTTTTAATTTTTGTACACATTTATTGAATATTCATACATATTTATCTTGATTTTTGTTGTACTAGTAAGCTCTCGCCTTGTAATATTGTTATTGTTTTTTGTA
>NC_051400.1:16065002-16065451 GCF_015228065.2 Penaeus monodon
TGTAAGTTGGTGTGGGATGTAAGTAATTCGTGAGACTCACATAATCGAAACGAACGACAGACATTGTTTTAGTTGAGGAAAGGGAGAAGACGATATCGTTGTTTCTTCAGGGATTGCAGGATATATGAAATGAACAAGGAAAACTGAGAAAATACCAAGATGTTAAAGCCGAATTGCTAGGTTGTCTGAAAGTTGATGTGATTCCGTAATCGTGGGGCAATGGGACAAAGAAATGTCGAAATGTAGTTGGAGAAATTAGAATCACATAAGATCGAGTTGGTACAAAAGAAAGCATTACTTTGAGCAGCAAGGAATGTTAAGGAAGTACTTGAAACCAAAGGCCTACAGAGAAGAGTCCCAGCGGGAACTTTGGCCATAGTTCAAGGCCCGCATCTCAAGGGTTATTCGGTGTAAAGGAGTGCCAACTCTGTGATGCCTGTCAATAAAGG
>NC_051400.1:16071418-16071488 GCF_015228065.2 Penaeus monodon
AGAGTTTCCAAAGTTTGTTTTTAGATCGCTTCCTGGAAGGGATGCTGTGGTGAACCCCCTCGCGCAAGCT
>NC_051400.1:16072157-16072244 GCF_015228065.2 Penaeus monodon
GATTACTGTTGGCGTCCGGTGGGGGCTGCCTGTCTCATGGTGAATGGACTCTTTGCCTTGGCTGGCTGTCTGTCTGACTGTGTGGTG
>NC_051400.1:16073152-16073303 GCF_015228065.2 Penaeus monodon
TGATGTTGATGATCCTTTTATATTATTCCGGTGTTATCATTACTATAACTTCTTTTACAGCTTGTAAGTTCTAATGAACTGGAGAGAAAACGTGTATTCTCAAGTTAAAAAAGCGTAATCTCACAAACCCCAATTTTGTCTATTTAATGTA
>NC_051400.1:16076055-16076175 GCF_015228065.2 Penaeus monodon
AAAAGAAGAAGATCTGGCCCAGCAAATGACACAGTATCAACTTGGGGCCTCATCGTGGCGGAAGTGTACTTACGCAGGCCATGCTTATCTCGGATCATATATTATATATTACTATAGTAG
>NC_051400.1:16076546-16076779 GCF_015228065.2 Penaeus monodon
GCCTTAGTTCTAGCCATATATAATAGGACTAATATATATTTAATTAACTATATTATCTCTGTATAATATTCTGGATTACTGATGAATATTTACACGTCGTAGTAATATTAGATAGGGCTATACATATACATAGTATATATATAGTATCGTATTATATATTATTATAAGGTGCAATTACTGGTCATGAGTATATAAGTGATATATAATATAAATAATTATATTGGCAGTAAGCT
>NC_051400.1:16077307-16077394 GCF_015228065.2 Penaeus monodon
TTTCGCTTCGAGTGATATTGGTCACAGCATTACACTTGTGAGTGTACTAAATGCTTTTAGCAGCCTATTATCAACTGCGCTTACACG
>NC_051400.1:16077481-16077548 GCF_015228065.2 Penaeus monodon
GAATAGCAGGCACACACACACCACACAAGCCCCTCACAGGTTTGTCATAAAAAAAAAAATCATCTCG
>NC_051400.1:16078698-16078886 GCF_015228065.2 Penaeus monodon
GTTAGGCAATTCTGCTTGTATAGCACGTACATTAGTATATTGTGTATATGACAGCATCATATATAGGGGCATAGAAAGAATATCATATCTATAGTAGGTACGGTTTGAATATTTATTATCTACGTGACTGTGATTTGATATATTATTATATTTAGATTATTCAATACATCAGTAGTATGTATGGTGAT
>NC_051400.1:16078998-16079138 GCF_015228065.2 Penaeus monodon
TTATTATAGTTATTATGTGAGTTACTTTAATAATGCCGGTACGTGATAATGACTACTATACCTAATATAGTACTAATATTATCTCACTTATACTAGCTACTTATTTATCTATCGTACTATTTTATGATTAAGTACATTAA
>NC_051400.1:16079234-16079803 GCF_015228065.2 Penaeus monodon
ATTATTACCTTATATACCTAGACGAAGTGATATATATCATGCTATATACAGTATTAGTAGTTAGTATTATATATGACTGCTAGTAGACTATAGTTGTGAGTAATATCTTATACTTAGGTCATATTATCTTCTTAATTTGTCTGTATATATGCATTTGAACTGACAACTGGGTGTATCTACTAGATGAATGGATCTGTGAAATGTTTAATGGATATTTTTGTGTAGGGCGTTGTAAAGGGGGCTGAACGAATGGAGTTTACTTCTGGTGCATATATTAGAAAAAAGATCATCATAATCCCATCTCACAGTACTATCTTTCGCTTAGTTGATGGCTAAAATTGAAGTTTGGCTGTTGCAGGCGCGTCCTCTTTAGGATGCACTTTTTCATTTGTTTTTCGTCTGGCTTTTATGCGGGTTTGCCGCACTGATCCGGGGAACGTCGATGGCTCATGTCCTTTGTAGATCGCAGTTCATGGTCGGGGTTTGAATATGAAATGGCATGTCAAATAATTTTATTGGATCTAGTGCGCTAGGTTACTCAGTATCTGCTCATATAAAAAAAAATTAGC
>NC_051400.1:16079896-16081986 GCF_015228065.2 Penaeus monodon
CGTACTATTATATTAGCAGTATTTATATATATATACAGTATAATCATTTATATGAGCTATATTATATACTATAGTACAATCTCCTATTATTATATACTATTTATCTAAATACGGAATAGTTAAATGATATTTCTAATATATCGAATTAGAATGCTAAATACAATTATATTTATCTCGCATATAAATGTACTTTGATAAAGTAACATTATTAAGAAAACAGTTGGAAGAAGGTGGACTAGTGAGTACTTCGGTTTCGCCCTACATTACAAAAAACAGGAGATGACTTATATGAATAACCTACAAAATGAAATGTTTTACTGATAGAAAAAGTGGCAGTCTGATTGCAGATTGATAATGTAAATGGTGGGCATAACTAGTGATGAAATAATATTCAGCATTATTTAAAAGTAAATGTATTGTGATTGGAAGGAATGAATATATTTATAAGAGTAGTAAAAGATACATGGCCCTTAATTGTATCGCTGGGGCATCCAAGGACAGTAGTAGTATTAGTAGATAGACATTAAGTACAATTATGATGTTGCTTATGTGTAGATAGATGCGTTAAGCATAATTACGATATTTAGTACTTCTTGTGAGAAAGTTATTGGCATGTTTCTTTTTGGTGAGTTCCTAGCATGTATCTGATACTCAAGTTGAATTTAAGCTAGATTACAAGTGTTTTAGTACGCTTGCATTTATTTCGGAGAGGAATGTTATTGGCATTGTTATAGTTTTTGCCATGGGTCTGGACTGTGATGATGAAACCAAGGGAGGGCGGAGTCTGAATTGAGGAATTTGTGCTGTCTTTTTGAAATAGTTTGGGATGGCAATTGTAGTTATGGTAAGCTTTGACATGTATTACATCCCATCATGGCAAAATTATAATGGTCTTTACAATAGTTTTAAAATATGAAAGAAAAATCATTGGTATAATTTGTGGTCATTAATAATCGCTATGTGATTGATCTGGATTGTTTTCTTTGTGAATGACTATGAGATATGGTGACGTGTTTTCTGGCTCTTGCTGACCCACACTGTGCAAGGCACTACGTAATATTGGATATGGCACTAATGAATTAGTATCAGATTGATAACATTACGGCCATTGTATTTAAGTGGGTGCGAGTCGGCCATCATATTTTACCTATTTTGTTATCCTGTACCTTAGCTTGAATTATGGCCTTATATCGTCAAGTATTAAGGTATTTATCAGCATGCTCATAACTCTCAAGTAATTTAGTTGGGCTGTACTACCAGCTTAAAAGCTAAATGGTTATTGATGATATATTCCATAAAGGGGTAGGCTATTGTTTTGTTGGCCTGTTGATGATGATACCTTGTTTAGTCGTGTTGAATTTTTTGAAATTAGGGCAGTTTTTAATGATTACGAAGTTCTTTTGTTAATTCTGCTTATTAGACTATCAGTATTTCTTTCTAGAAAGCGTATAATGGTACAGCAATCTGCAAATATCAGATAATATAATAAGAAAAATAGTGCCCAGCGTAGAACCTTGGCTAATGCCAACTATAATGTTGGTGGAATGTATTTCATTCTCTGTGTATATATTTTACTTAATCTTCATTTGCATGTTGTTTTTATAAAAGTGTATTTATAAAATATCGCACGCATATGTTAAACAAAGTGTTTGTGCTACTTCTTTCTGGGCTTTATCAATTGCTTTGTTATGCTGAAGTACAATGGGGATTAGCGCTGGGGCTTGCTTACCTAATTCATTAATGATGCTTTTACTGATAACTCGCATCGAACCTAATGACGATGCCGTTAACACTGCGATGAGTCTCTGTCTGGCGGGATCTTTTCTTAAACCGACGTCTGCCCCACGTGCATTTAGCCTTTATAAATTAAGAACATCATCCCATAGATTAGGTGGTTATGTGCGCAGCCATAGATTCTTATTAATGCTTTGGAATCTTCTGTGCAGTGCTTCTATTTTCTGGGCCTCTGTGCACTACAAGAGCAAAGTTACGGCACTCTATGTTTAGGTACAAGAACCGTTTAGGGGCTTAGTTTAAAAAAATAATCTTCTTTTAATGCATTTTCCAGAAAAGGGATATAGGCTGTATAA
>NC_051400.1:16082037-16082402 GCF_015228065.2 Penaeus monodon
GTATATGTGGTGTATGCTACTATACTTGGGATAAAAGTAGGAGAATAAGCCATTAATTACGTTAAAATAATTACGTCCAGTTCTAGCACTTCACTGAGGATTAGGCTATATGCTGAATCACTGAATTTTGCCTTCAGCTTGTAACTTTTTCGACAGCCTTGGTCCATGCTTAACATCTTAAAATGTACTAGCGCCGCATCTAATAAATATAGCAAAGCATTTCTTCAACTGGTGTTCTTTGAATTTAGATAAGCTTCAGCTGATGCCTCTCGGCACTGAAGCTACCACCTCTCGAGAGATGAAGTCAGCTTTATATGTCTTATTCATTGTCTTCTTAGATCGTCTTATCTGCTGGGCTGGTAGTT
>NC_051400.1:16083617-16083788 GCF_015228065.2 Penaeus monodon
CTCTCTTATTTCTCTCCTTCTGTCTTCTTTTCTCTCTGTCCTCTCAATCTGCTCTCGCATCGTCACGTTCTCCGTCATCGTCTTCATCATCGACAGTCTGTCTGCTGCAACCGGAAGTCTCAGTGTCTCTCTCTCCTGGTCACGGTCATCATCTCTCTCATGTCTCTCGCT
>NC_051400.1:16086470-16086547 GCF_015228065.2 Penaeus monodon
TTAGAGTAGGCAGAGAGCTGAGAGAGCGATTAATTTGTTCGAGAGATATTGAGGAAGAAGAGTCTGTATACTCAACG
>NC_051400.1:16087292-16087466 GCF_015228065.2 Penaeus monodon
ATAGCATACATAGCACTATAGCAGTATTTATGGGGGCTATCACTATATACACACTGAAATGATATATAGATAATTATATCTTCTAAGTATATATTAGTATAGATAGTACTAATTATTTATAGTATTTATTATGATCTAGCTTACTTTAGTACTAATATAATAATATATTATATC
>NC_051400.1:16087574-16087967 GCF_015228065.2 Penaeus monodon
CATCTACTTCCTATTTACATCGGATAATCGGCCAACTCTCATCGTATATATACCTATACATATATTATGATATATAGTACTGTATTACCAGTTATACTGCACATATTGAATCACTAGTATATATATGCAATATAGTATATATAGATAAATATAAATATTTATCTTATATATGATATACTATATATGACTAGTATAGAGTATTATATATAATTATGTAACTAATCTTACATCGGTAGGTGTGTTATATATATATAGTTGTTATATTATTTCATATGCTATAGTAGTTAGCTATGGTCTATATTATCTAGCTATATCTGATATATATAATATAGTATACTTATATTATCTATATATAATAGATGAGGTATAAACATATATATAATTAGGTTAATA
>NC_051400.1:16088034-16088123 GCF_015228065.2 Penaeus monodon
ACATAACACGATACATATTATAAATGAAATAAATATATGTCTAGTTATAATTATGATAGAATTAAATATATATATAATGGTGATTGTTA
>NC_051400.1:16088531-16088602 GCF_015228065.2 Penaeus monodon
GCTATGATGGCATTAATTAATAGCTGTATACATAAAATATGCCTATTTGTTATCCTCACTAATTATTTAGC
>NC_051400.1:16088677-16088755 GCF_015228065.2 Penaeus monodon
CGACTTATACTACAGCTATTAGGCACTATAGTTATAGTATCCTTACTATATTTGTGTGATGTGTATAGATCATGGTAT
>NC_051400.1:16089210-16089325 GCF_015228065.2 Penaeus monodon
GCGCTAGTAGTCTATATATATATATATACAGGGCACATATATGTTTATATATAATAGGTTACTCTATATATATGGATACTCATAGATTGTGCTATTATAAATCTGTATCTGTTAT
>NC_051400.1:16090417-16090636 GCF_015228065.2 Penaeus monodon
ATTATGATCCATAATCTTATTATATTAAAGTTAAGTAATATGTGTGACCTATATAATAGATACATATATAACTATACGTCAATATGCGTTCTATCTCGATATCTGCTATAGAACATCTATACTCACTATAGTATATATACTATAGTATCCTATATTAGCGCTTGATAACTAAGTTCTACTCTATTCAAGTGTATACTATATAGTTGCGTAATAGGTGCA
>NC_051400.1:16093907-16094035 GCF_015228065.2 Penaeus monodon
ATCGTCAGCGATGAGACGATCAGTCAGCCCATCGATGGTTGTCGCACTGAGTTTAACTTGGGTAAGTGAAATAGTACATTATCTCTACATGCAAACATGTAACTAGGTAATGTAATTATCCTACATCT
>NC_051400.1:16094192-16094275 GCF_015228065.2 Penaeus monodon
AGAGAGTAGAGAGTGGTTCGGAGTGAGATGAGAATATGTGATCAGTAGTTAGTACTGATATTGAGTAGAAAGTATGTATTATA
>NC_051400.1:16096270-16096350 GCF_015228065.2 Penaeus monodon
GCATAACACCGAACTCCGGGTCCGGTGGGACACACTGAAGACGCAGCAATAGGCCAACCACAAACACACACTCATACTAT
>NC_051400.1:16098043-16098169 GCF_015228065.2 Penaeus monodon
CATGAGCCTGAATGAGTTAAAAACGCGAACGAACGATGGACGAACAAAACCTTTTTTTCATCAGGCGTGAATGCAGTAAGGCAAAACCGAACGCGAAGTCACCGCCGTGTTTTGGTCTCACTTTAC
>NC_051400.1:16099412-16099481 GCF_015228065.2 Penaeus monodon
TCTAATGGGTGTTAAACAACAAATATAATGATGAAACACAAAAGCACGCAAACACACATAGCAAACCCC
>NC_051400.1:16099592-16099924 GCF_015228065.2 Penaeus monodon
CCATTCGACATTGAAAACCTTGTCATACAAAGCTTTACGCAACAAAAAAAATAAATAATATATTTGCCCTTTTTTTGGTTCTAGATCCGTGTTTCCCTAATTGGTTTAAAGTATTTAACTTTCGGTTTATCCGATGTTTCACAAAAGCAAAACCGGCAGTCCTCGGTCCTCGGATAAAATTTTCAGCCTGTGCACGTGATCATTCTGCGTTCGAATGACAATATATCCTTTTTGTAAAAGTGATGCATTTTGCAGGGGTACTCTGCACTACTAAAGTATTCTGGTATTAATTGTAAAGGCCAAACTGTATCTTTTATTCTATCAAGCAGATG
>NC_051400.1:16100116-16100645 GCF_015228065.2 Penaeus monodon
CTCTCGAAAATATTAAATACCCCAATTAAAACCTCTTACTACGCGCGCCACTTCTGGATTCCCCTGTCCTACGACGCGCCAATTTAAGGCTGTTTCACACTGCCCATCGCGTCTCCGTTTCATCACGCCCTTCCCCATTCCGTCAACTGTGCCTTCTTCAACTTCATCACGTCATAGAAGAAGGGGTGCTTTGATTCAAATTTATCACGAATATGAAAATATCACCAGGATTCTAAATTTCAAAGAAAGAATGCTTTTATTTGAAGATTTTGAACATCACTATGAAAATTGAATAAAATTTTTTTTTTTAAGATTTTCTTTTTTTTCTTAGTTCTTTTCCATTCTAGTTTGTTTTAATAATTTTCTTTTTCTCTTTTTTTGACATGTCAAAAAAGCAATATGAAGCCAAAAATCAATTTTTCATCCAAAATGGAAAGGCACTTCTTTTCCAGCGGATCTGACCGTTGCAGGTTCTTCCACACAAAAACGCCAGCGCCCCGGGACCGTCAGTCACGTCAAAATATTCCCC
>NC_051400.1:16101885-16102025 GCF_015228065.2 Penaeus monodon
CATAACAAAGGAAACAAAAGAAATGGTAAAACAAAGCAGCCTTATTCCACATACGGGCATCCGTTGCAAACACGAAAACAAGAGAAGTCCTGCGCTTTGTCTTGTGCTTCATCCACGGGAAGATTACGTGGTGAGATGGT
>NC_051400.1:16102234-16102376 GCF_015228065.2 Penaeus monodon
CACGAGATGCATCCTTAGCCTGGGCTGTGAACAGACGGAGCTGCTGTTGTTCCTCAGGCACCTTCAGCTAGCATGCCTTTTGGTTATTGTTATGTTACAGTCCAGACTCAGGCGGGTTTTTCAGAAAGTTGTTAATGTATGA
>NC_051400.1:16102577-16103040 GCF_015228065.2 Penaeus monodon
TCTTTTTTAATTTTTCAATTGTTTATATGCATCGAATTCATCCATTTTTTAAATTCAGAGGTTCCGAAGAATTTTTTTGGAAAATCAGTTTTCGAATTGTTATATCCCATCGAATTCATCCATCTTTAATTCAGAGGTTCCGAGGAATCATTTGGAATCAGTAATGATGACTGAATTTAATTAGTGCACACCCCTCTTCCCCTTTTTACTCCCCTCGCAGTTTTCCAAAAGCTAAATTATTTCTGTTTTTCCAATTACAGCCTGTGTTAGGTATCCCCAGAGTGATACATTTCTAATTAATCCCTTTTTTAAACTGTGGTTTTATATTTAGAAGCGATTGCCTACACCTGTGCAGTAAAAAACTCAGTTATCAGAGGAAAAATCACTGTCTTCAAGTGGTTTTGCGAAGCTCAGGTGTCGTTTTCATTCTGACTGTCTCCATTTAGCTTTAACCATTTCTCCT
>NC_051400.1:16103101-16103407 GCF_015228065.2 Penaeus monodon
TCATATGTAAAAATGACTACATACTAAATGAGATGATTTTCATATAATTACTTTGGTTTGCATACCCTATATTATTGAAAAGACAAAGATTTGTTATGATCCATGCCTTTTTGGGGTGTGCTGGGTTGCAGCAGGGATGCTGGCTGTTTTGAGATTCCCATTATGGAAGGTATTATACGCAACAAAGTCTTTTTGGGATCTCCTCGTGTTGTTGTTATATTCACTGTTGTATTGGCGATGCTTTGAAGCCAGTGTTACTGTTACTGCTATCAACTGCGATTTCGTGCTTGGTAGCGGTATGTTAAA
>NC_051400.1:16105937-16106236 GCF_015228065.2 Penaeus monodon
ATCTACTACATATTAATTGTTTCATCAGAACTTGTGCGGAAATAAATAGTGTCTAGAAAGAATTAATTCTTTTAAAAAGCTTTTACGGAATCAGCTTTTGAAGAACAAGAGATCAACTTTTAAGGAATAGGATAACGTTTATCGAAAACATTTTAAAAATCTAGCTTTTTGTAAAACACGAGAACAGTAGGGCAGCATTCTCTCTGAGTTCCGGGTGGCGTGTGTTTAAATCATAGCCGAGAAGTTGCCTTGTTAAAGTTTTCTGGCTGCAGCTTCGAGTCTGATTTCGAAAATACCTT
>NC_051400.1:16109697-16110244 GCF_015228065.2 Penaeus monodon
CGTTACGGATTAGCAGTGTCTCAAGACACAAAGTTTCACAAAGAATCCTCAGTTTACGAAATATCCATTCTCTTTCTTTCTTCTATCCTCGCAGGGAAACTGTAAAACAACGGTGGTAATTGGTAACAAAGAAACAAAAAGAGAAATAGAAAGAAAACTACCACATGCGCAATAGTACATGTGTGCAACTTAACAGCTGTGATTTTTTTAGTACATTCGTGTTAAAGGTCACATGAGTCTCGTTTATGTGTGAAGTAATCTATAAAAGTGAAATAGATACTTATACGAAATTATGATCGATTCAAATCATACTCTGTAGGTAAATGATTAAGTCCATTATCAGTGCACTGTTTGTGTTGATACAATACCAACTAAATAACTCAAACTGGTGTTTAAAACTGTTTTCCCTGTTACGAATCAAATTGGTGCTATAGACTCAGCAAGTATGTGGAACAGTTAAAGAAAACACATCTGATTGACAGCCCAGTTTTACTGCTTTCGCAGCCTGTTTTTTTTGTGTTTTAAATAGAATTTATTTTCTTTATTA
>NC_051400.1:16110317-16110462 GCF_015228065.2 Penaeus monodon
GTTTTATATTTGTTTTTCTTCATTCTCGGAGTGACGTGTAGGAGATCACTGTATTTTCATTAAGGGCAGTCTTTGGCAACGCCAGCCAACTGTTTTAACGGCAGCGAAAGGCTTAAAAGTTCGGTGAGCTCGTTTTAAGGTTTTG
>NC_051400.1:16110824-16111062 GCF_015228065.2 Penaeus monodon
GCAATTAATAAAGAATATTTATTAGATATAGGACCTTATTCTTTACACTGATTCTTGTGTGACCAAAATAAATCAAGTAAGATAGCGAGATATTTTAAATGAAAAATATATCTTGTGGAAGTGTGCAAAGTTGCACTAATATCTTCCATTGTAGACCAGTTGATAATCCAGATCGGAAAAAATTACATTAACATTTACTTGCACTTAGATTGTAATGCCACACTATATATTTTATAAA
>NC_051400.1:16111195-16111284 GCF_015228065.2 Penaeus monodon
TGAGCCCTCTATCTGAAGTGTAAGAGAACTCAAATCACGAAAAAACCCTACAATCTTACTGTTGACATCACGCACACTCACACGCAACG
>NC_051400.1:16111477-16111806 GCF_015228065.2 Penaeus monodon
GGCATATTTATTTGTCTTCAGGGCCGGTTTAAGCACTTAAGACTTTGGTGCCAAATATCTGTGTATTCAATATACACATAATAAACCACCGAAAAAAGTTTTCCTCGAAATTAACCAAAACTTAACAGTAAGAAAGAAACAATGTTTTATTTTGTATACTTCCTTTACCTTGAAAAGTTTCGTCCTTGCCTTTTTACTGCAAGTCACTGGTCCAGATCCCCCAAGAAAACCCCGATACTTAACCAGAGATACTGCATCCCACATGCCTTGTGATAGTTGCTCTGATGGAATTTTTTAAATGTGCTCAAATGAGAAAATGAGCGTTCAGC
>NC_051400.1:16112260-16112786 GCF_015228065.2 Penaeus monodon
CCATTTGTCAGAGTGATTTTTAAGACTTTTTTCTGTAAAACTGGTTATTCGGACTCTAGATGAGTCGTCGACTTGGCTGTGGTACCATTATCCAATCAGCATCTAGGACAAGCAGTGACGTATCATCTCCCGCTGCTGCGAGCTCTAATCTTTAACGTTAAGCGTTGGATTGGCGTTGCCGGAAGGAGGCCCTTAGTTGCCCTGTGGTGGAAGCCTTTATTGGATTGCGAATCACGAAGATTACCCTCGGGCCCGCTTCCTGTGTGACGTTTTGTTGGCCTTAAATATCACGAGACATTCGTTAGTTTCGTTTCACCCTCTCTACTTCCTTTTCTATTACGAGTTTTCAATGATTTTTTATTACTTTCTCTTGATAGAATAAATTACTTTAGAATGACATGGAATGCTTGCTATATTTTTTTTACAATTTTTTTCATCTCCAGAAAACTTACATGTTTGTGAGGCGGGACTTCAAAAAACATTTCCTCCATTAACTAACCATAAAACCATAATACTCGTCAGCCTT
>NC_051400.1:16112824-16113162 GCF_015228065.2 Penaeus monodon
GCTAAGCCCCTCACTGGTGGTGTATATCGGACTATTCGCCTGAAAATGCATATCCCCATGGAGCTGGTTTACTACTTCCCGGCTTGAGTGCATCCATATCATGAGTTCAAATATGCATGGGCTCAAAAGCCGAACCTTGAGTTGAAGACCTTGACCCTGAACACTTCCGTCCCACCACTCCGGTCGCTAACCCGGTTTTCTCGCATCCTCATACATATCGTTTACTAGTTTTACATATTTTTCTGATACGGTATTTCCTCTCATACACCTCCACATTTTTTTGCTCTCGGACTCCATCTCCGTTTTCACATCTAACCTTTTTTTTTTACCATTATTTC
>NC_051400.1:16113300-16113671 GCF_015228065.2 Penaeus monodon
TACATGTGGACATTAAAATCTTGGACATCACTTTGTCTTTGTATAAATGGTTCCATTCCCACTCTCCCGTTTACGCATCCGACATTTTTTTCTTGGTTGTAAACATTCTTCATTGGACAGGAATATCTACCCAGATTATACCAGAGATTTCCTAGAGGTATTTTGCTGCCGTAAAGCATGTTACTTTCATAATACATTTGGAGTGTTTTCTTTTATAAGACCTTATTTCTGAATGACAAAACCCAGCAGCGATGGATAAGGAGAGGAATGGGACAAAAATGAATAAACAGTGAAAACTTCGATCATTATTTGATTGAGAACGTAACAATATATTTTTTCCCAATTTAGTTTCACTTTTATTTATTCCCTCC
>NC_051400.1:16125447-16125841 GCF_015228065.2 Penaeus monodon
TCTTATCATAGGCAAAAAGAGCAATGTTTCTCCCTGCGTTCCCTACAACCCGCTGGAAAGATACACGGTCTAATTCAATAAAGTGTCAAATCCCCGTCAGAGGCTAACCTGTTTACTCCCTTAACACCAAGTATATTCGATCAAAATGCAAATGAAGCAGAAGGATGCGAAGAATACAACCCTTCGCCTTCCTTTTTCCCTAAACCCCGTTCATTCCCTGCTTCTCCTTGTCCCTGTTGGTTTTCCCTTTTTCTTTCGCCTCTCTCTGATTCTCGGTCTTCTTCCTTCCCTCTTCCATATCCGTTCCTTTCTCCCATTTTCCTATTTCTTGGCCTTCTCATTTTTCCTCACCCTCTGTTTCCCGACTTTTTATCCCTTATCTCATTCCCTAATT
>NC_051400.1:16126056-16126122 GCF_015228065.2 Penaeus monodon
AGAGACTCGCTAAACATGCACATGAAGCATCCTATTTACTCGAAAAAAAATAGAGTACGAAGGCAT
>NC_051400.1:16126187-16126334 GCF_015228065.2 Penaeus monodon
GACGATAATAGACGAGAGATGAGAACGGTGAGATGAAGAAGAGATTCAACCCGGGACCATAATACGTGTTGATTGCTCTCGCGTCTGAAATTGGATCGTCTTAGAATCGTCTTAATCCACCTTCGAGGAGAAACGGCTGGCGGCGTC
>NC_051400.1:16126581-16127254 GCF_015228065.2 Penaeus monodon
AAGCGGCTTTGGAGGAGACAGGGAGAAGGGAAGAGTTATAAAAAAATAGACAGATCGAGAGATAGCGCGAGGGAGACATGTAGATGAAAACAGAAGCAGAGAGAAAGGAAGAGAGGATGGAATAACGCCGGGCCAAAAAATCAGAGGAAATGATGCGAAACCAGAAAACAAGTGGAAGCGACTTAAAAGAAATTGTGTAAACAGAGACAGTGTGATATATGAGTTATGAGACATACGCTTACATATTATATATAGAAAGTATATTAAAAGTGGGATGAAAATGAATAATATCATACAGAATGGATAGAAAAATTGTGATTTGCAAAGCCGATGAAAAGATAAAATGTTGTCATTTATTCTTAGGAACACATTCTATGAGATTCGTCTAAAATATGAAGCAAATGCATCATTTTTACTTGCAAAGGATTAAGCATAAGGTTTTTGTCTTCACATAACCTAAAGTAAAGTTTTAATTCCTTATTCATTATAAAAGGTCATTTTTTTAAACCGTACAATGAAATCTTATTTATCCAGATACTGAACACAATTCTTAGCCATAGTTCCTTCCGCGAGGTTCACATATAACGCACAAAACATTTCAAAATCAAATTCAAATCTCAAGTACAGGGGATCACTTCAAGATTTTCGGAGTTAACATGCCAACTTGCGTGTG
>NC_051400.1:16127347-16127711 GCF_015228065.2 Penaeus monodon
TCGTGCAGACATTAATATATATATATACAGCCAGGTTTGTAATATAGTCATTTTCTTATCCTTATCATGTCATTAGCAGTTTAATAAGTTTGTGATACTAAATCGGACGTAGAAGTGACGGGTAATTACGCGTAACGCTCGTAATGAGGCAGAAAGTCGTGTCTGGGATCGGTGATTAGATAGGAAAGAAAATATATTTCAAGAGCGAAATGGGTGGAAAAAAGTATTTTCAATTAACTCTCTGCATGGTAAATGAAGGGTTAGTGTTATTAACACCTCGTTTCTTGTCTGACACAGTATTTTGATGATGATATAAGATATAAGATACAACCTTTTTTTATTAAAAGCCACTGAAATATTGCCT
>NC_051400.1:16127750-16127896 GCF_015228065.2 Penaeus monodon
CTTTTAGGGGGTAGTAGTACAGTCACTGAAAATGGAAACTAATTTTGACGCCTGGAACAAAGACAAATGAAAAATAATGTTAACACTGTTGAAAGAAATTAGCTAAATCTCGGAACAAAATGGCAAGCGTATCAAATTAGATCCTA
>NC_051400.1:16128925-16129002 GCF_015228065.2 Penaeus monodon
AAATTATGGTGAAAGTAGAGAATTTTGAAAGCTTACCCAAAGTAACAAGTCTAGTTAAGGTTACTCGCCTGAATGGC
>NC_051400.1:16130125-16130383 GCF_015228065.2 Penaeus monodon
GTTCAAAATTCTCTATTTTCACCATAATTTACTGCGCCATATGATTCTTTGATGCAAAGTTTATCAAGAAAATATTTAACTGAAAAACAAAGTTAGAGTTAAATCATGGCTATTTTAAATAATCTCAACACAAATGAAAAAGAACAAAATGTTGGTAAAAGTTTCCTAAATGAAATCCAAAAAGGTGATAAAAGTACCAACATTAATATTTGTATTATTTCCAAGCGAAGATTATTTGACGGCACTTGCACATGCCAT
>NC_051400.1:16130413-16130695 GCF_015228065.2 Penaeus monodon
CGTAGATATGTTTATACGCTTGTAACTTATCCTTCTTTCGCCATGGTTTTACGAGATTATTTCATACATTTGCCGGAAATATTTCAACAGCGTACAGTCAAGCAATGTTCCTGAAACAGATTTTTCGCCTGAACTCCCTCATGCAAATTAAACAAGACGAGAATCATTCGCAATGTAATGCCCTCCCGACATTCTGAAGACGACTATGCCAAAATATAACCTCAGAACAAAAAAAAAATGTTAAAGAAATCATAAACAAAAGCACCCTCGTATCCCCCCCCC
>NC_051400.1:16130759-16131306 GCF_015228065.2 Penaeus monodon
CAAAACAAAGCAGCCTCAGAAATTCTTTTTCCTTTATTATTTAGACATTCGCGTTTCCTGGTTCTTCTTTAAAAGCGAAAATATAAACCCGAATTTCGCTCCCGGTCTTGAAGGGAGGACGGGCGTAAAGTCTTTTGTATTCACTCTTGGCTGTATTATTGACGTGCGTTGGTGGCAGGCTTGTGCAGGGTTCGCTTTGACGGGGAAAAGAGAAAGAGCAGATGTTACTGTTCTATATTTTCTATTTTATAGTATATGTATAAATCGATCAAAGTTAGCATATGCAGTCTTTGTATGCAAATGTGTGTTAAGTAAACTTATGCATATGTCAGTTATAGACAGAGATGTTATTTGGATATAGAGATCAGAAACCTTTTAGATTTTTATTTAATAAATTCACCATTTTGAGAGTAATTTCAGTAAGGTTCCAGCTGGGGAGCAGGCTGGGTTACGGAACTTGGAGGCTGAGATCCGTAGATTTTTCCTTCCTTTCTCTCACTTTTTGAAATATTTTCAGCCTGCGCTCCATATGAATAGCCTTAATAAT
>NC_051400.1:16137228-16137703 GCF_015228065.2 Penaeus monodon
TTTCTTCATCCAAACAAAGGTCGTATATCTCCGTGTTAATCTGCTGACACTTACTCGGTCTCCGTTGCAGCGCAAGTGCGAACTGCAGGAACGAGAGTGAAAGTCTAATACAACGAGACCTTTCTGAGTACACTGGCCATTCTTATTCCTTAACGTATATAAACATGATATATTTTATCGACCTAGCACACGAAGCCTCCAATCAAGCAGAAGACTTTGCTCTTCCATCGCTCTCTCAGAATGGCCTTTCCTCTGCCCTTCCTTCAAGACCCGCCAGTGATTTCTTAAAATGAAAATAAAATTTCAATCCGACTAATCGAAAACGCGGAGAACTTGTCTGGAAACGCTCCATGAATCGTTAGATTAAACATTTCTATACGGCAGTGCTATGATTAAAAGCGGTCCTCAAGATTTATTGGCACCAATCTTTTTAATGGCTGCTTTCCTTTCAGAATGCAACACATACAATTATGTC
>NC_051400.1:16138258-16138713 GCF_015228065.2 Penaeus monodon
CATGTATGGATATTTTTTCGTAAAAAAATGTGTAGAAGCAGTAAACTCCTCTCTTGGATTCGTGGTAATCATTAGAGAAAACGGAAGAAGGAAGGAATTTGAAGGAGTGACTAAAATACCTATTCAGTTTTGCAGTCAACCATTATATAAGACTAACCATTGATTCCCAGTAATATGTAATGATGATTAGCACAACTACGAGCTAGAAACGAGCTAGAATAACGATGAAAAACGGTAAGAACGTTTGCTGTATAACTTGACACGGAAAATGCATCCCTGCTTCATTCACTGTGCGAGGAATTTTAAACAGTCTATTTTCAAGTTATGATTTATCGCGATGTCAAGACGCTCGACGTAGGTAGATGGCGGAAGGTTATAGTTTTCGCAAAAAAAGGATAAACATTATAAACATAAACATCAGCGGATGAAAGAGGCAGATCCGCCATCCTGGTACG
>NC_051400.1:16138754-16138922 GCF_015228065.2 Penaeus monodon
TGTCTGATATATTTTGTCAAGAAAAGGTGTATTTTTGTGTGACTTTTATAGCGTTCAACCTTGAGTTATTATTTCTGGCTTTGTATAGAAATGAATGCCACATTTGGTTTTATTTGTTAATAAATACTATCACTGTTGTTTAGGTGTTCATATCTATCAGTTAATTAC
>NC_051400.1:16139471-16139584 GCF_015228065.2 Penaeus monodon
AATTATCCCGCCACTTTTCTCCTAAAATTCATGAAATCCGCCGAATTTCTTTTATTTTATTTCTCTTCCCGTTTGATGGAGTTCAAGAAGTAGTTTCGGGAAAGTTCTGAGTT
>NC_051400.1:16140094-16140767 GCF_015228065.2 Penaeus monodon
ATTCATACCATATCTAACCATATCCATATCATATTTGTATTCATATTTACTTCATATCTAACGATATATAATTCATATCCATATCCATATTCTTACCATATCTAACCATATCTAACCATATCGGTATCATATTTATTTCATATCTAGCCATCATCATAATATATTCTTAATGTATCCATATACAACGCTGACTCCCTCCCTTCATAATGGCCGCTATATATTCCGTTTTTCACTCCACGTCAGTTACAAACTTTTTCTTCTCTCCTTCCTCCTCCTCCTTCACGCCACTCTTTCGCTTTTGTTTTTCGTAACCGCTTACACGATATTAACAAATAGATACGGATATTAAGGGGAAAATAGTGAAACGGAAAAAATATATATCTCTTTTCTGTCGTATCTAAACAGACTTTGTCAAAGCATGGTTTATATTTTAAGAGAAAATAAAAAAATAGATATATAATTAGAATATGAGAGAAAAGCTGAAAAATCGATATTTCGGCTTTACATGAACAATAGTTTTGTAGTTTCCATAAAAAAACTTAATGAATACCTCAGACTCATGACTCAGTAATATTCAAACAAGCTTAATATAATTCAGTCTTCATAAATATATGAATAACATAAAAGGACAGAAAAGTGAAATATGATTTTCCACTTTTATCTCTTTCGGGGA
>NC_051400.1:16140809-16140898 GCF_015228065.2 Penaeus monodon
CGTCTCTTGATCATTAACCTCTACACACTTAACCCTCTACAGTCTTAACATACTTCATTGCATAAACACACACATTTTAAAAGTAACCG
>NC_051400.1:16140936-16141166 GCF_015228065.2 Penaeus monodon
CGAATCTAGCTTGGTGTTAGTGCACCTGACCCTAACCTAACGGAGAGAGGAGTAAACACTGTTATGCTTAAAAGGCTTTCAATAATATTTCTTTTTCGGGGAAGATGGACCTTCAGCATAATCGTGTGTTTTCTTCGTCCTTTTTTTATAATTTGTTCAGAGTGAATAATTTTCCTCGTCCTTTCAAAGAATAAAACCAAACCACAACCTTTTTTTAACACATCGCTCTG
>NC_051400.1:16141325-16141404 GCF_015228065.2 Penaeus monodon
GCTTTTTCAAAACATCGGAACAAATAAAAAAAAAATAGACTACTAGACCCATCTATCGACGCTGGACGAAGGAAGTTGT
>NC_051400.1:16141920-16142047 GCF_015228065.2 Penaeus monodon
GAATTAGGCTGATAAGTGAGTATCAGCGAGAGGTGGGAGTTGTGGGATCGCGTCCTCCTCTCAAAACCACGAGAATCGGCGAGGCTTTGTATTACGTCGTTTAGTTCTCTCTAATTCTCTTGCTGAT
>NC_051400.1:16142564-16143305 GCF_015228065.2 Penaeus monodon
TCATATTCACATCATATTTATATTCAGATTTATTTCATATCTAATCATATTCATATCACTTCTATATTCATATTCATAACATATCTAACCATATCCATATCATATTTGTATTCATATTTACTTCATATCTAACGATATATAATTCATATCCATATCCATATTCTTACCATATCTAACCATATCTAACCATATCGGTATCATATTTATTTCATATCTAGCCATCATCATAATATATTCTTAATGTATCCATATACAACGCTGACTCCCTCCCTTCATAATGGCCGCTATATATTCCGTTTTTCACTCCACGTCAGTTACAAACTTTTTCTTCTCTCCTTCCTCCTCCTCCTTCACGCCACTCTCTCGCTTTTGTTTTTCGTAACCGCTCACACGATATTAACAAATACGGATATTAAGGGGAAAATAGTGAAACGGAAAAAATATATCTCTCTTTTCTGTCGTATCTAAACAGACTTTGTCAAAGCATGGTTTATATTTTAAGAGAAAATAAAAAAAAATAGATATATAATTAGAATATGAAAGAAAAGCTGAAAAATCGATTATTCGGCTTTACATAAACAATAGTTTTGTAGTTTCCATAAAAAACTTAATGAATATCTCAGACTCATGACTCAGTAATATTCAAACAAGCTTAATATAATTCAGTCTTCATAAATATATGAATAGCATAAAAGGACTGAAAAGTGAAATAAGATTTTTCACTTTTATCTCTTTCGGGGA
>NC_051400.1:16143347-16143703 GCF_015228065.2 Penaeus monodon
CGTCTCTTGATCATTAACCTCTACACACTTATCCCTCTACAATCTTAACATACTTCATTGCATAAACACACACACATTTTAAAAGTAACCGATAAATAAAGACAATATGAACGAAAAAAAAAAAAACGAATCTAGCTTGGTGTTAGTGCACCTGACCCTAACCTAACGGAGAGAGGAGTAAACACTGTTATGCTTAAAAGGCTTTCAATAATATTTCTTTTTCGGGGAAGATGGACCTTCAGCATAATCGTGTGTTTTCTTCGTCCTTTTTTTATAATTTGTTCAGAGTGAATAATTTTCCTCGTCCTTTCAAAGAATAAAACCAAACCACAACCTTTTTTTAACACATCGCTCTG
>NC_051400.1:16143886-16143967 GCF_015228065.2 Penaeus monodon
TCAAAACATCAGAACAAATAAAAAATAGACTACTAGACCCATCTATCGACGCTGGACGAAGGAAGTTGTTGCGGTAGTTTG
>NC_051400.1:16144488-16144605 GCF_015228065.2 Penaeus monodon
GAATTAGGCTGATAAGTGAGTATCAGCGAGAGGTGGGAGTTGTGGGATCGCGTCCTCTTCTCAAAACCATGAGGATCGGCGAGGCTTTGTATTACGTCGTTTAGTTCTCTCTAATTC
>NC_051400.1:16144895-16144965 GCF_015228065.2 Penaeus monodon
AATCGACGGTCAAATCTCCCCCTTAATTAACTTTCTTTGCTTCATTAGCGCTGTAATTTAGTCACTATGC
>NC_051400.1:16145253-16145524 GCF_015228065.2 Penaeus monodon
GAAGGTAACGATTCAATCTACAGAAACAATAGTAATCTAAAAAAAAATCAATGACATTATAAGTCACGTTTTTTGAAATGTTGTTTCGGATGACCCCACGCGGAGAGATAAGATGTTATCACGACATGATAACGAGAAATGTGGTATGTGGTACACGCATGTGGCAGAATGTTCGAGAGCAGAATGTACCTGTGTGTTCGTTTACCTCTTTATATCTAGAACATCTATCTATCTGTGGATATGTTTATGCATGGATGCATATAAAATGCAT
>NC_051400.1:16145920-16146182 GCF_015228065.2 Penaeus monodon
CTATAATAGACATGAAAAGCATGATATCAAAGAGCAAAGTTGTGTAGTTCAGTTGAGAAACGTAACATACAGACACTTACCTAATCCCCTCTTGAGATCAACCCAAGGGCATTTGAATCTTTTATTCGTGGGGGATATCTGCTATCCAAGCGTCCAGTATTCTGTGTGTGAGGCAGGGATCTGTTACATTCAGTAGGCTGTATAGTTTGATTTTCTGGTATGAGAGGATGGTGGAAGAGGTAGCGATCGTTTTTTCTTCCTA
>NC_051400.1:16147895-16148103 GCF_015228065.2 Penaeus monodon
CGACCCCAAGAGCAATTTTCCATCACTCACCCCTTCTATGGGACATCGATTCGCCATCCACAGTGTAACGTTCGGTTCGGGAAAGCAAAAATCAATCACAGAATAACATGTTTAAAGGGTGTTGACGATACGGGAGGCCCCTATGGTCGATGTGGGATACAAATCGTGCTCACCACACAATGTCGTTATTGATAAATGTTGTGTAGCA
>NC_051400.1:16149380-16149630 GCF_015228065.2 Penaeus monodon
TACTGTTACGGTTGCTAAACTATTTAATAAGAAAACTCGCATTAAATGATAGGTGAGCATAGTTCCGTGTAAATTTCATAGAGGCGCAAACATAGACATTTTTCCCAACTGGAAGCAGCATAGCTAGGATCTCCTAGAGACTTTTAATAGCATTAATCAAGTTAAGAGGCTTGCAAAATGCCTCTCCCGCTTCCTCCTCCTGCTTACTCCCCACCAAATTACATACTGAAATATCACGGATAAGCAACAG
>NC_051400.1:16149778-16150225 GCF_015228065.2 Penaeus monodon
CTCTGTGGTAATATACACTTGCTAATCTGTTCATTTGCATAATGATGATGAAAAAGATTGTACTGCTTAATATAATCAGTCAGTGCTTGCATAAACGACATAACATTACAGTATCTCTGGGAGCTGAATCCATCAAAGTTGACGGAGTTTGGAAATATATTCAAGGCTCTATTAAAAGAAATAGAAGCTTAGCTTGGGTGTTTCTCTGAATAAAGAATCTATAACGCTAAATCTGTAACGGCGAGGGAGCCGAGATTGATTATAGTTCGTTTGGGATCAATATAATGGAATAGAGAAAAGACTGAGAGAATTTATGTAACAGTGAGTCCCACTCTGCACAGTCCCCATGGTAGAGGAAAAGATGTGACTTTATTGACTAATCACATCCTTGAACATTTCCACGTAGTTTTGATAATGGAATATGATACTTCATAAACAAGTGTTTAG
>NC_051400.1:16150278-16150667 GCF_015228065.2 Penaeus monodon
GTTGTCTTTTGTTAGAACAAGGCATCAAATTTCTGAAAAATGATATGCACGGGCGATATTACAACCTGTTATTTCGAGCATATAACAATAACATATTCATTTATACTGCTTTTGCGTAACAGACATCACATTACGGATAAGATTACGTTTATTAAATAATAGTAGAGTACACATTTTTAAAAAAATAATAATCTTATCTATCATGAGAAAATGTTCCCTGATGATTTTTATCTCGTACTTGACTCTAATCCTGTTGTATTGCAATATCTCCATTTTTATCAGTTATTTTGTACCTCTCTATGACAAGTATTAGACTAAAAAAAGGAGAAAGGGTGAACATAAAATCATTTTAATTTTCTGTGCACGGTTTTTTGCGATCCAGGAGTTTA
>NC_051400.1:16151297-16151443 GCF_015228065.2 Penaeus monodon
TTTCTCCCACAAAAGCCTCCCGGAGCCGGATTACAGCCGCGCCTTCAAAGGGCTGCCCCAACGACGCTTCCTCGAGATAATGACAATCAGGACATGGAAGTGTGATCAACATGCGATGGATTTCGTTTAATTTCATCTTTAATATT
>NC_051400.1:16152057-16152339 GCF_015228065.2 Penaeus monodon
TACGAGAATCCCCATTGATTCTCAACGACTATCGATTTTTTTTCACAATTTCTTAATTCCTCCAACGATGAATGGAGTGATATTTAACACACATTGTGAAAGAACGATGTCATGTATCCGATAGTATTAGGAGGGAAATGTTAAGAGGGTTTCTTTTAGAAACAAGAAAAGGGAAGAGAATGCTGCTTCGGGGATAGGAATCATTCTCAGCAGGGTAAATCTTCATAGACGTCTTGGCTTGTTATATTGGTCCCAAAAGGCGAGGGGAGGGGTACGTAAGGA
>NC_051400.1:16153222-16153679 GCF_015228065.2 Penaeus monodon
GTGAAGAATTAAAATACTTGTTGTAGTGACCAAAGGCAAAAGCAGAAATCCTGCCGCATTGTAAATGATAATGCAGAAGATGAAAATCGCAGTAACGTATTTCCTCGGTAGATGATAGATGAACATAGAGTATAGAAGCATGTTATGTAAACAGCATACATGTATAAGCATACATGTAAATGTGTATGTTCAATCATGCATATGAGTAAGGAAGTGTAAGTTTACTTGTTCATAATAGAAAAAAAATGTTGAGCATAATGAAACGAAGAGACCGCCGGGCGAAGAAAGGCGAGAGCAAGGAAGAGCCTCCATCACGCAGAGGAAATTTGTTGCATAAGCGTCCAATTTTTTCCTTCGCTTCAATCAGTCATTCGAGAGGCACTCGACATTTCTCTAGTATCTGTCTTTTTATAACCAAGGGAAGACGAAATGGCCATTTATTAGTATGTCTGTGGCG
>NC_051400.1:16153701-16153791 GCF_015228065.2 Penaeus monodon
CTGAGGGTACGCATTTCGTTATACTTTTGTTGCCTGCAGAACCTCTGCTTTTTCTCTTTTCTTTTGTTGCCAGACATAAAGCACGCTCCA
>NC_051400.1:16153855-16153994 GCF_015228065.2 Penaeus monodon
TATGGCAAATAAAACAACAATATTTATATAGACAACGCGACACGAATTGTTTAAGAAAGAGATGACCTTTCGAACGGATATCGAGGCATTCTGTCCGTTTAGAAAATGTCCTCGGTGGATGTCAATACGTATGAAGTAC
>NC_051400.1:16154435-16155109 GCF_015228065.2 Penaeus monodon
GATCGCGTATATCAGTCTAAAACAGTGGTTCGTAAACCCGGATCGAGACTTTAAGTGATAGTCGCTTAGTGGTTTCAAAACATATGACATAAAATTACAAAAATGTGTACATATATTTGCATTACATTTTTGGAATATCTGAGCGCCAGGTAGAATGTGGAACAACAAAATACTAAAAGTGTCAACAATGTAAATGAAAACGCAAGTCTCTCCTGAGGAAAAATAATAAACTGGTGGAAAGCAAGATAGATATTACATATGATTTTTCTGTAAATACCAGACTGATACAAACACAAGCATTAAATGTCAGGTGATCAGAATAAAAAAGGGACTTGAAGAAACTGAACACACTATACATACTTTGAGCGGAGTAACTGTCAAAGGCGAAAAAATATTGTTTCCGCCTTGAGAATCACTGAGACCAGAAAAAGATATTTAGTCGCAAGCAAAAAAATATTCGGAAATACTGATTTCTACATTTGTACATGTTGATATCCCAGTGCAATTGTTACTTTGACGGGCTGTCATACATATATTGATAAAACGGTTGCAGAATATTGTTATATCTTTTCTGAAAGATCTTTTCAATCTGACTGATAAATGATTTTTTTTATGTATTTCGTTGCGAATTCTGGAATCAGTTTGCACTTGCATAAATCTTGTAGTGCCTATAC
>NC_051400.1:16155932-16156239 GCF_015228065.2 Penaeus monodon
CCTTCTTTCCCCTCCCTATTCCCCCCTTCCTTCTCCCCGTCTCCCCTCTCTCTCTTCCCCACTTCCCTCTCCCCGTCTCCCTTTCCTCTCCTCCACCCTTCCCTACCTTCTCCCCGTCTGCCCTCCCTCTCCCCCACCCCCTTCCCTCTCCCTGTCTCCCCTCCCCGTTTCCTCGCTCTCCCCCTCCCTTCCATTTAATCAAAGTACTTAGTGTGAGCAGCTGTGCCACACCCGCTCTCGTGATTTCGGCAGCAATGTGTTTCTGTGGAGCTGCAAAAGTGCAACGAGATACATGAAAGTACGCACG
>NC_051400.1:16156629-16156874 GCF_015228065.2 Penaeus monodon
AATCATTATAAAGAGACCGAGAATGTATCCATGTTTATCCACATCGTCGCTTTAGCAAAGACTGTTCAGAATAATCTACCAGCTTCTTAGTGTATGATGATGCAATTCTGTATCAATTTCGGAAGCCCAGGCAATCATTATATAAAGCAAAAACGCTAACTGAAGGCTTACACTTTGAGAATATGTTATGAATATCTGAACGCAAGCATATCAATACACATGTACTGCACATGTGCGCATTCTGC
>NC_051400.1:16157003-16157198 GCF_015228065.2 Penaeus monodon
CTTTTCGAAATAAAAGCGCATTCCATTGTCAAGCGTTACCCTTTTAAAACATCGACAATTTCAGCAGTCCATATCTAGGACCAGATACAATACAAAACCCCATGTCTAGTGTGCGTCGGTCGAGGCATAAGTAACAGTGTGTGGGAGTGAGTGCCACATTGGCATTCTTCCCGCGGCTCTCCCTGGTCGGCACTG
>NC_051400.1:16157361-16157427 GCF_015228065.2 Penaeus monodon
TGCTATACAGTGAGCGGCTAACGGGTTACGCAAAGCTTTGTTTGGATGGCTTCGTCGTGCAGGGCG
>NC_051400.1:16158322-16158707 GCF_015228065.2 Penaeus monodon
CTTAGGGTCTGGCCTCCATCCGCCAGATTTTGCGCAACTCTTCGTCCACCTTAGGTGTGACGAGTTTACGATTAGCCTTTTTTCGCCATCGACCAAAAGAACGAGATAGAAAAAAAATAGATAAGTAGATGAAGCATTCACTGAACACTACACGTTTTCAAGCCCGACTTAACTAGTTCGTGACATGTTCAGTTGCAAATGTTCTTTCTGACTGAACCGGAATTACACTTCTGAGGCGCCACAGAACACTTGCTTTACATCGCCGTTCATTCTGTTAACTGAATGAAAGTATTATTATCAATTTACTTCCATTTATTAGCCCAGCCTTCAGAGCAACCAAAAACACCTTCTGGAGTTAGATAAACCATGTACACTTACTATTCAC
>NC_051400.1:16159163-16159812 GCF_015228065.2 Penaeus monodon
TATCCTCGCTTGCCATAAGAAAGTACGGGAGAGAAAGCATTGGCTCGCAGGAGGAGCAGATAATGGAACTGAAATTGGAACATTTATCGCCGCTTTCTGAAGACAAAGGATAGAATTCACTCCTCTTACTAAACGAGAAATGGATTCAACCGCGTTTATTCCTACGTACAAGGATAAAATCAGCAATTCTGAGAAATATTGATTAACAGCAAACTTATGATAATAACATGATTTACGTTACTTGTGTTTCTTTCATTCCAATTTATTTTCTAGAGACATCATAACGATATTAGATTAGCTATTTGTAACAGGATTAGTTATGGCATTGATAAAGAAATAATACTGTTTATGATAGTAATACTGATAACGGTGACAATAGTGACCTCAGATGATATATAAAAAAAATCAAGTAACAAAGCTTTAAACATCTGATATAGCGTTTAGCTTTTAAATTTCAAATCTGAAGAGAACAGCCATCTAAAACAATCCCCAGAGAGAGAAAAATAAATGTTCCGGTCAAAGGGAAAACGTTTCTTTTTTTCAGGCGATTTCGCTGGCGCCTGGCAGGTTGCCAAGCACTTAAAAGTTTACGAACCTTGCCGTGGCAATGCAAAGGGTCTAACGCTAGACAACATCTCGGATAATGCTT
>NC_051400.1:16161972-16162666 GCF_015228065.2 Penaeus monodon
CGCTGTTTTTTTTTTGTCTGTTGTCTGTAACTACTAAGGCTGTTTCATCTCGTCCGTTTCCATACTTAAGGTTTCTCTCACCACCGCGGATGACATTCTATATACATGAAACCTTAATAAATCAGGGACCATCCCTAAACATCATTCTATCCTTTATCTCATCTCTCTCTGCCGCGTGCCTGCCAAATATATAAGAAAAGGTAACCGTAAATAAAATCTAGACCTACTTTCTGTCATTCTCGCTCTTCATTGTATCCCCTTCAATAAAGCTTATAACCTCCTTTCCCTTTGTCAAAAAATGCACTGAAAGAAAAAAATGGGATGGTAAAGCTATACGATTAATTCAAAGCTACACCAAGCGGGGTTATTTTTTTGTATATTAGATACAATCTTCTCGGTGCCTTACAAGAGGGAGATCAAGCATATGAAATACCAAGGTTATTAATCAGAAATATTAGATATAGGTTTTATGTCACCAACAACACTTGATACGAAAGTTGTACATCAATTACCATACCAAAAAAGAGAGTATTTTCGTGCATCAACCAAGCTAAATGCAATCTTCACACTACCTAACAATTCTCACTTTAAAAGAGAGTGAAAAAAAATATTTACAACATCATCAAACGGGAAAAGGGACATTCTGAATAAATTTACTTCGACGACTCCTGTCTAGTGTTTTCGTGGCAGTTTG
>NC_051400.1:16162787-16163024 GCF_015228065.2 Penaeus monodon
TCACCATTCTTATAAATGAGATATATAAATGAGACTAAGAACAATATAAACATAGACGGGATAATATTCACTAAAAATGATATTACAAAAAAACTGTACCGTAATATAATGGGATAGTTTTACATTTACAGTGTAGGGTATGAAATTCCTATATCAGCAGTACAGAATGCCGTTATCAGGGGGCCGCTTAGGTCCTCGGAGCCTGTGGGTGCAAGGACTCTGCACCATAAAAGGCAA
>NC_051400.1:16163905-16164705 GCF_015228065.2 Penaeus monodon
GATTAGATCGATAGGCAATTGGTGGCACTTCTGTTTTCAGTAAAATTCTGAGAGACAGAATTCATTTGCACCGACATTATATTTGCTACCTGATTGTACGAATTCCTACGAAAATACCCAGAAGAAATGGCTGGAAACGTTTTAATTAGAATGATGCGGTTTTGTTCAGGGACTCTCACTGGCCCTGCAAACCCTTTGTTCTTGTAGATCATTAAAATTATACACGTGACATTAAACTCCATTAAACTTTACAGCGACATGAAACGTGTATTCTACCAGTAAGTCAATTTACCAAGTAACCTCAACGGAAATAGTCATCGCAAGCGGCCATGACCGGGGAAAAAATGTAGTCTAACCAAACCGAGACTGACCGTCCTGTTGACGTAACAAATCTATATATTGTCAATATCCCCAGAGAGATCGCATGCTATTACTACCGTTCGCGGATGATTAATCCGGATCAAAGTCTACCACTTCCACGAACGCAATTCCCTCTCACTTCTGTCACGTGCTTAAACTTAATGTTTAGTTCTTTCAGAGATTAGAAGAAAGTGAAAGAACATGTTTTGCATAATTTTAACGTTTTTATGGATAAAAACAATATAAAAAGAATATGTGTCGTGCTCGGACACGACTACGCGTGGATTTTTTTTTCTTTTTTATTGTTCCCCGATGGCTCAGCGTACAGGATTAATTACGGAAGATTTTATTCCACTGGGAACCCTTGACCTTTGAGTATAAATATATATATTGGATTTATTGATTTGAAATATATTGGATTTTCTAAGTATATTATACGA
>NC_051400.1:16165187-16165570 GCF_015228065.2 Penaeus monodon
TGCAACATTGTTACCCTTATCGTTTTCGTAACAACAACCACAACAATACAAATATTGATCCAGTCCAATTAAAAATAGAAAAGAAACTAAACGCACATATTTTCTCTCAAGGCCAGGTTGGATTTTCTCTGCGGTAATACACTGAGCAATTTAGTTGTCTCTTGCACCAGGATTTCGATACAGCGGTCCATGTTGATGAGTAGCCTATAGAGCCTGTCTGTTTTGCTCTTCCTAATTTTTTATTCATATTTTTTATACGTTGGTTTTTGTATAAAATGTATATTACTTGTTGGGGGAGGCATTGTTAAATCATATGATATATGTAAAATGCACAACGAGCGTTTTCTTTTTAGGGTGTGTCATTTGAAATTTAGTACGTAATG
>NC_051400.1:16165603-16165707 GCF_015228065.2 Penaeus monodon
CTGGGGAATATAATTATGAGGATAAAAGCGATGATATCTGATAACAATATCGAAATATCGTTACATAGAAATTAGATTCAGTTTTGGTTATAGTCCCCACATCG
>NC_051400.1:16166717-16166914 GCF_015228065.2 Penaeus monodon
TAGCCACGCCCCCAGGTCGCTTCCACGCCAGTAGCTTAGCGACAGCGAGACTGACCGCCGCCATCTTGGCCTCACAAAAAGTAGCCGATCTATTTAATATTCTTACTGTTCATGGCCATTCCTCCACTCTCCCTCTCTCTTCTTTTCCCCTCTTCCTTGTTTGTTATCGTTCTTGACTTTTTGTTGTTGTTTCGGTT
>NC_051400.1:16166998-16167126 GCF_015228065.2 Penaeus monodon
GATAAGGTGGATAAGAATTATTTGTGATATGAAATATCATTCTTTACTGTTACTTCGACGTGTCCTGTGTTTATATAATTTGTCCGTTTCCATATATCTTCTTTTCAGTTCTGTAATTATCCTGCTCT
>NC_051400.1:16167350-16168488 GCF_015228065.2 Penaeus monodon
GCTGCCAGCTTACCCCTCAACTCATTTATCCTCCCATATACCCGCTGCTAGATATTACGTATAAACCCCCAACCACTCTCCCTCGCATTGCCCGCACCCCCCCCCCCTCCTATGGATTAGCTCTCTGTTCTCCGTCTTCCTTTAACTTCTCTACCTCCCACCCCACCCCTCCCCATTCCCCATCACCTCTCCTCCACCACACCCTCCACCCCCCCCCCCCCCCAATAGACTACCCACAACCGCCCACCAATACCGAGCCCCCAACACCCTCCCTGCATCAGCCCGCCCACCCACTCCCTCACCAGTCCACTCGTGTCCCCCTGACCCACCCCGCCCACTCTTCACCCACCCCCAGTCCACTAGTATCCCTCTGAACCACCCCGCCCACTCCCCAAACACCCTGCCCACCCTTCACCCACCCCGTCATATGCGCCACCGAGGTTCTCTCCCACCAACCCTACACGCCGGCGGTGCAGGTGAGACTCGCTTACATTCCGGCCTTTTTAAAAGATATTCCGGCTTCTTGCCGATATTTTATAACCCATTACACATGATATGTCGACTATAGAGTTGTAATAAGAGAGGGCATGTCACGAAAAAGGCAAAGACTGGAAGTAAACGAGTAAATTTGAGGAAAGGTGAAATGTAAAAGCAGACGACACAGTCAGCTGATACTATGGGAGAGATCAGCTGGGATTTACCATAGAGTGAAACAGGTGTTCATCTCACCCACATACTGCCGCTAGTGTATGTACAGTGTATGAGGCACGTGTGATATCATTCGGTGTCCTTAATGTGTGAGTGTTTGGTGTGGGTGTTAGTCTTCATTTCTGTTAGTGTCGGGTATTACAGAACTACTTATTCTAAACCCATAGCTTAGTTCCATATACAGGGTATGTTGAGATGAGCCATTTTGCCTTATAACAATATTTTACATATATGTTACCAAAACAGATATAAGAATATTAGTACACTCTTTCCATAACAAATGATATATCGAATTTCATTACCTTTTTTTTTTTGTTCCAAGTATTATTGTTGTAGATATTTGTTCAAGTCCACATGTATTGTTATTTACATGATGTTAATGCATACTCTGTACTTTGTGTATGTAGACTGCTGCAGGTAAAACATGTGG
>NC_051400.1:16168995-16169409 GCF_015228065.2 Penaeus monodon
CAGTATACCAATTATTTTTTAACTATGGAATCTAAAGTTCAATAAATAATATACCAAATATGCAGCTTTTTGCAAAGGTTAGCAAGTAGAGTCACCATATTGCAACAAGAGAATTCCTGTATGCTTAGGAACCATACTCTCTAAATAATTTAAGGCCCCAAGTTGCTGTGTACACACTTACATTCCATTGGCTTTGGTAATCACGTCTGATAACATGTGAGCATTCTTTACATGCTCTTGTTGTTGCTTATTTCTTTCTCTATAGTTATTTTTCCTCTTCTTCACCCTTTTCCCTGTTATTTGGATCTATGATTGTATGTGAGGGGAAGATTATGGGTTTTGGAAGAGATTCATGTGATATGTCAGGTCTTCAGTTATGGATTAGGGGTTCTTAAAGAATTTGGTAACATGTCT
>NC_051400.1:16169712-16170699 GCF_015228065.2 Penaeus monodon
AAATAGAGGTATTATTATAAAAAAAAATAGAAATTTGTATTGTTATTCATTATGAGTGAACATCACTGGTTCTAAACAGTAGTAGTATACATTATGCTAATTAATGTATTTATTTTTAGGTCCAGACTGTAATAGGAAACATCTTTAAAGGCGTTATAACAGGATCATGGGAGACCAGCCAAAATTCAAGTAAGTAGATTTTTTTGTATTTTTTATTACTGTTTTTCTCTTTTTCCCTAGTTATTTCTTCTTTCTTTCTCTCTTTATTTATATCTTTGTTTTGTATTTACTGACTTATACATCTGTTCATTTATTTTTGAGCATCATAGGTAGTTTCCTGTAGAGAAAATCATTGGGACATAGGATTAGGATTTTTAAAATGTATTTGTTCATATTTACAATTTTTTAATGTGTTTCAATAGATTTGCTTTTGTTTTTCTCAGTTATTTTTTTCTCTCTATTGAAACGGAACCCTAATCAGGCCAGGGGTATGAATGTCACATGGACGGGCACAAAAACACCCTCCAGGAATGCTAACAGATAATTTGACTCCTTCCTTCCTCTCATCTACATATATAAAAAGAGTAACCAAAAAAAATAATTGTAAACAAATTAACAAGATGTAGAAAAAAATAGAATACCATAAGATGAAATTTATACTCCACTGATAATATGTTTTGATGATCAACATGCGTCTTATTTCCACAATTTCTGGTATCCCTTTCAAACATTCTTTGCACATTGTTGTGGTCGCACACGTAAGAGGAGCTGGCTGAGGACTCTTGTTTACTGAAAGAAAGAAAGTACTTGGATTCCTGGGAGTCCTTTCTTTAAATAGTCCTTGCATGGGGGTTGGCATGACTCCCACACCTGTTGTCATGACAGGAGGGGGGCACGAGGGGTGGCTTTGGCAAGGCTTGGTTTTTGTAAGGATGAAGCCATCTGTGCCTTTGGGATGTGATCTAGATTTTTTCTTCTTTTTTGTGT
>NC_051400.1:16172620-16172862 GCF_015228065.2 Penaeus monodon
AAATAGTTTGGGACTTGACAGGTTATAAGAGTTTCATTGATATTCACTAATGTCTTTTAACAGGAGTTAATTTCATCAATAGCCAATCTTGTTACAGAATTACTGGAAATGTGATCAGCAATATTGCAATGGTGCCACATGTCTAGACCTATGAGTATGAGATCATTACAACTTACTTGGCAGACTTTGCCTTGTCTTTGATGTGTATTCATTCACATATTTACATTCTCTTTCAAATTTGA
>NC_051400.1:16173188-16173438 GCF_015228065.2 Penaeus monodon
AGTAAAGCCGAAAGATCAGAATACTCTATGTGTAAAAACACAGCCAAAAGTCGTTCATTTTATAAAAAGAAAATAGGTTTTCATGTTTTATATTTCCCTTTTTTTCAGATTATTGCCCAAAATTCTCAATGGTGGTATCGCAGGTATTGTGGGAGTCACCTGTGTCTTCCCTCTCGACCTTGTTAAGACTCGGTTGCAGAATCAACAGATTGGTCCAAATGGAGAACGCATGTATAATTCCATGTAAGTA
>NC_051400.1:16173544-16175660 GCF_015228065.2 Penaeus monodon
TCAAGGCAGTATTACTGATATTTCTTTTTATCAGGGAAAAGTATAATTCATTTTTTAATACTTTTAGCGCTCAAGTTCTGAATTGAGTGTTCATCAGTTTGACTGTTTGTTCATTTTTGATAAGTTTATTGCTTCGAGACTTTTTTATAGTCACTAGCCATTTTTCATATGTCGAATATATTTTTAAAAAGTTATCACTGATAAAGATTTATTTTTATTAGTAGTATAACGGTGAAAGATTATTATTTTCCAAATTAGTGAGACATAGTATCAAGCTTTTATGATGTATTGTCTAGTTTTATCATTCATTTGAAATGTAAAAAGCATGTTATTTCAGTTTAGGGTGTATGATTATCTTTTCTGTATGAAAATCCTAATTATTTCCTAAGTGATTTATTCAAATCTCTGCCAATGTATTACAATGTGCTTTATTACTAATGGCAAACAACTAGCTGCATCTGAACAGGATCCATAAAGTTGTATTCTATTCAGCTCATTTTGAATATATTTTGTTGTGATAAGTGAAAATGATTACACATTCCCAGTTTATTCACCCCCTTCAGATGCTTACAAATTTTTGAATCACCAGTATCTCATACATGTTGTATTTTGCTACTGGATTTGCATACTTCTATATCAGTGGAGTTGCTGCATATTACAAATATACAGCATATAAGTCTCATTTTAAAAAAAGACTAAGAGCTTTGAGTAATATCTATGGCTTCATGAAAATTAGATTCATCTCATTCTTTATCATTAGTTAACTTGGTGATTGATATTATGTAAGTGAGATGGCGGTGCAAGAATGATGGTGAAAAATAAGTAACAACAAAGAGTGTATATATTGTTTATCTTTGACTATATTTTTGAGAATCATGGGCACATAGTGATTCCTTGTATTTCAGTATTATTTCTTAATCATAGTTTTAAGTTTAGTCTTGTATATTTTTTAAGAAGAAGAAAATAGATTTTTAATGGCAGAAAACAGTTACAGTAGATTATAAAGGGATATTAAAAAGCAATGATGATAATGATAAGATCAGGTGGTTTTATGATTTACCTCTCAAAGCTTTTCCTCCCATAACTTGACTAGACAATTGTAGAATAGCTCCTCCTCCATTGCAAGTTAACCCAGTAGCAGATACAGTACAGATTGCTATGGAGTGTCGGCAAGCTAGCCTGACGATTGGGACATCTGTGACGTGTGGGGTTGAGCCTCGGAACTAACCTCCCCCTCCCCCCACACTCCATCAGTCTTTAGAATGATGGAGGTGTTTCCCAATGGACTTGTGAGTCACAAAATAAAATAAAAAAAAAGCGTGAATGTGCACTCACTCACAAAATGGTGTTTTAGCAAAGTCACACTTAACTCGTGTTCTTTTTAAGTAGGTATGTCTTATGATCATATTTGACAATATATTTGTATGTCACACTGCAACCTTTGGTTTGTTTTTACAGATTTGTTGACTGCAATTATTACTATTATCATTTATATATGCATGTGTGCACCATTATATACTTAGGTATTTGAGGAGACTCAGATTGCACACTTAGTTTCACTACAATGCATGATGCTAATTGACTTAAACCTATATCACTGAAGGGTCTGTCTGGTAAATAAAGTCTGGTAAATAAGATGTTTGGTTACCTTTTATGTAATGCTCCATGGTATCTCCTTATTGGTAGTTATACAATAAAAATCTCCTTTGGGAATATTGTAGTCTGCATTTTGTCTAATAACCTTATAAATGTAGCCAGAAACCAGAAACTTCATCCTTCTAGGTGGTAAAAGGTCAGAATAGATCACAAGGAAGACTGGAATGCATCAAGTAACTGATCATAACCAAAGAAAAAAAAAGTATACATACCAGTTAAAAATACTTGTATGTGCATGTCAGCAGAATGTTTGCAGTGTGTACTATGATCTGGAGACCTGAATTGCATGAGCATCTGAATGATTTACAGCTAGAAGTGAATGTTCTAAATATAGTGAATGCCACTTCACCAAGTGCATTATTATTGAAGTGTGTTTACATAAAGTCTACATAACACTAGAAAAAAACTATTGTTATGTAATTCTCGAATTGTACAAGACTATAGAGAATATGAATGGGTC
>NC_051400.1:16175699-16176316 GCF_015228065.2 Penaeus monodon
ATGATGGTAAGATATTTTTTGACAGAAGAATTGATTAGTTGTGGTATTTTGTGCAGTTTTTTGATGAAAGAGATATCAAACCTTAGATTCAATGAGTTTTTATTTTTACATTGTTTTATATACTTTCTCTACCTTTAAAGTCCAAGGACAATCAGTTGAGAATATAAATATACTCTACTGATCATTTGTGGACTTTAAAGGTAAAGAATAATATATATTTGGTAAAAATAAAAACTCACTGAATCAAACCAGCTAGGTTTGATATCTCTCCTATCAAAAAATATATGTCTGATCTGAGCATACTCTTAGCAGACTCGCTTAAGTATAGCCTTTCAAAATATGGTGGGCTTTTTTCCCACTTTTTTCATTGTCAGTAGGAAGCAGGGAATGTGAGAGGGTAATTCTGACACCATTTGGCAAATTTCTTCGAAATACAACCCCCCATAACCACCCATATTCCCCCAAACCCATCTGCCCCTTCCCCTCCCAGAGTCTATCTTATAAGTGCCTCATGGCACCTCTTTTGCACCCCCTTCTCTCAGTACCCTTCAACAATACTGTTTCTCTTGTCTCATGGTTTACTGTATTATTTTTACTAATGATGCTGTTTTCTTATG
>NC_051400.1:16176628-16177608 GCF_015228065.2 Penaeus monodon
ATTTGATTTACTTTGTACCCTGTTTTCTGTGTATCCTCCACATTATATAAGAAAATGCAACAACGTGATGATTTTTTTCCTATAAAAATCCTACCCCCAAAAAAAATATGTATATTAATTGACAAACTTAGGAATTGAGATTTACAAAAGAAAAATGTCTTTTCATATTTTTATAGCATTGTGTTAGATTTTAGACTGAACTAAAGGACGTATGGTAAAGTACAGAAGCATATAGAAATATCTCTTAAAAAATGTTTTTCTGGTTTATTTCATGAAAATATGAAATTACTTGGCTTGTACCCAAATGACGAGAAATAAAAGAAAAGATCTTTTAAATCCTTACAGTCAGTGAATTGGCCTTAAGAAAGATTATAATCACTTTTTTTATGTTACACATTTTATTAATCTAAGCTTCTGAAAATACTCACCCTATTTGAACCTCATTTTATATGGCAAAAGGCATGGCAAGCAGAATGCAGTTTGTTTTGCTAGTAGTACAACTAGATTTTAGATTGCATTCATAAAGAATATATAACCTTTTTTTCTAACTCTGATTTCTTTTTTCCCCACCCTGTTTGGGTATTTATGTAAATTTGGTTTTAAAAAATGCAACTGCAATGTAATTGTAATAAAAAGATTTAGAAAGTCTGTAAGATGCAATCATTTTATGGCATTTTATCAAGTGTTTTCTAAGCTAGCAAACTAACCAGTTGTTGTATATATTTATGCACGTGTTACAGTACACAGTTTTATTTTCTTGCTCATTAATTTTATCATGGGTAATTCTTCAGATGAATAGGTATTCAAAAACCACATTAATTTATTTTTCATTCTCTCAACTAAAACTCCCCAACCCCATACCATGTAGGTTGATCCCTTTAAAACACAGTCAGGTTTTAATGCAAGATTTGATGTTTAAACAGACAAATATATAATTGCAAGGAGTGCTATGTTAACAAACATAATTTCTCTCTGTACCC
>NC_051400.1:16178130-16178453 GCF_015228065.2 Penaeus monodon
CTGGCTAGTGGAGTACTAGATCAATCAGCTAGATGTCACAAGACATCTTTAAGATGGTTAACACATACAATAACTGCAACCTTGGGCATTGTTTGCCCTTAGTAGGTGGTTCAGGGAGGGATGGAGATGATGGGGAGGATTAAGGTTATAGTATGTCCTTGGTGTTCCATTCTATTCATCAATTGGGTATAGAAGGGATATGCACTGACATATATTTTTTCAGTTGTATTAAGAGTCAGTACATTGTTCCCAGTATATAAATAGTAAAAGCGTGTTAATCACATGTCATAAGATATTGGGTGCACAGAAGAAATATATTGCAA
>NC_051400.1:16178553-16179303 GCF_015228065.2 Penaeus monodon
GCTTTCCAATACTATGTACTTTAGATTTGAGTTCAATCATAGAAACTTGGATTCTTATTCTAAACTGCACCTATTTGTAGCCACCATTCTCCATTGTTACATCAAACCCATCTTCACATACACTGGCTCTTCAAATCTTTTTCAACTATTTACAACTGTCTTTCCTAACATGATAATTTTAATGACATTAAGAAAAAATTGTCATAGACTTTTGTTCTTTGCAAAAGCAAGAGAGAGCTTTACTTAAAGCATCAAAATATTTCCCATCTTAAGACCTTTAGTGCTTAAAAAACAACATTCTTTCTCAGTAACAATTCCATGGGTACTGAAGCAGCTTTTACAAACTATTCACTTTTTTGTAACACCCTATGTATAAACTCCCTTTCGGCTGCCTCCTGTAGTTTTCTTTTAAATGTTTTGCCTTAGGAATATATTATAGAGTATCTTTTAGGATTAAGATCAATAATGTACATTTCTTTTAAATAATGTTTTCCTTCTAGAAAGCAACAAGCTTGTGGTGACCCTTGGCAAACACATGTATGACATGTATGATTGTTGAAGTGTAAGTGCTTTTGTGCTTATGCAAGGCATACTTGGTGGGTAAAGATAAATATATTTCTGTCTGGCAAATATCTACATTATGAATAAGAACATACACCTGTCTAGTGCCTGATCATATGTGACTTTATAATGACTCTGTCATTTCTTTTGTGAACATCAAAATGGTGCTACTTTCAAGAGGTGGTTCAA
>NC_051400.1:16179357-16179901 GCF_015228065.2 Penaeus monodon
GCGTACAGTGTTTTGTGATAAAGTCTGACCTGATTACTCTCGGAAGCCAAAAAGACTTGGAATGCTATTACATTCCACCTAAGGCTATCTAAACGAATATAGGAAGACTGCAATCTTATCTCTCCAACACTAAGGCAACACAAATCTCATGTGAACACAGGAACACAAAAGACAAATTATCAGTGCTCCTGTATCATTGTTTGTTCTATTCCCAAAGACACAACACTACTAGCCTTATCTTATTATCATTATTTTAGACCTGCATGTACCAACAAAATGCATTCAGAAGTTTCTAGACTTTTAATAATTAAAAAAATATAAAGTATATACAAAGGGAGGTTCAACACAAAAGAAGCAAATAACATACTTTTCATATCTTTGTTCTTAAGCAAAAAGGCAGAAAGAAAAATGAAAATGAAATAGAAAATTGTTCAAGGGACAAGGGCATTTTCTTGCTATGTAAACTCTCATTCATCTAATACTCATATACATTTTCTTAATTCAGCTTGTAAAAATATCTTCTCTAATAAATATTTACACAGAC
>NC_051400.1:16179986-16181137 GCF_015228065.2 Penaeus monodon
CTACTTGTAGCTTGTAGCGTTTCACTTTTTGTAGCCCAGGATGGCTTCTCCGACCCCAAAGTAATACACCATTTGAGCAATACCAAAGAGTGGTGCAATAACAATCATCCTGCAAGCACCTCCTTTGAAGAAAGCTTTTGGTCCTTCATTCTTCAAAATCTTTCTGTTGGGTTGAAGAAAATGTACGAATGTGGTGAGAGAATAAAAACAAGTCACATACACATATAAATTATATACTGGCCACATTTACTTACAATACATATAAATGCATTTTTGCCTGTATGTGTAACCTCACTTATTCTACATATGCACTCATACTTACATAATCGCATCAGCTATTCCTTGATACTGGGTCTCACCAGCACCCTTGGACAACAACTGCAGTCTGGTCTTCACTACATCAAAGGGATTTACAGCCAAAGCTGCAAGAGACCTGAGCACAACCAGCTAAGAAGGAACACCAGAAGACAGCTTCACCTGGTTAAGGAAAGGAAAAGGAAATGTAAGTATATAACAGTCAAATATGGGAACGACAAACTATTTAACATAAAAATCCACAAACTTTCATCCTTAAAATAGCTAATATCTTTAAAAAAGAAGTAATCCATAAAAAAAAAAAAAGTAATGCTTACAAAAAAAAGTTCTCAATATACCTTTCATGACATTTTCAATATCTTAATCAACTAATAATTAAAATATCTAAAAAAATACTGAATGAGTAAAACATACGCACCAGAGCCATCAGCTTTTCGAGGTCCAAGAGAATTCAGGTGAGCAAAGAGCGGGAAGTAAACAACAGAGAAGGAAACATCTCGTAACATTGTAGCTGCTGTCCCTTTATATAGGCCAACAATGCCTTTTTCACGTAATAATTTAAGGGTGATAGAAGTTGCAGAAATCTTGGGGATGTCTGCAGTTTTGCCACCTGGAAATGAATAAAGAAAAATTATGCCCCCAGAAATACAGCCTTAAATATAAGAGAGAGAGAGAAAGAGTGCAAAAATCCTTAAACCTTCTGGATCTGGTTCCTTCATGGCAATCACATGGCACAATATACAGGCATATGTCAGTGTTTGCTCTAGGTGTGTGGCTTGTATATACTGGGTTCATGGGAAACACTCGTGTACATGCGAACACCTAAGTGTTTTGGG
>NC_051400.1:16181723-16181796 GCF_015228065.2 Penaeus monodon
TGGGGTTTAAGTGTTTTCTAATCTATTCTTTGTTTATTTCTATATAAACCGTATTAAACATTCAGTGTATAAG
>NC_051400.1:16182036-16182130 GCF_015228065.2 Penaeus monodon
ATTACATCATAATGCATTTATCTTATACACTGAATGTTTAATACGGTTTATATAGAAATAAACAAAGAATAGATTAGAAAACACTTAAACCCCA
>NC_051400.1:16182817-16183859 GCF_015228065.2 Penaeus monodon
ATTGCCATGAAGGAACCAGATCCAGAAGGTTTAAGGATTTTTGCACTCTTTCTCTCTCTCTCTTATATTTAAGGCTGTATTTCTGGGGGCATAATTTTTCTTTATTCATTTCCAGGTGGCAAAACTGCAGACATCCCCAAGATTTCTGCAACTTCTATCACCCTTAAATTATTACGTGAAAAAGGCATTGTTGGCCTATATAAAGGGACAGCAGCTACAATGTTACGAGATGTTTCCTTCTCTGTTGTTTACTTCCCGCTCTTTGCTCACCTGAATTCTCTTGGACCTCGAAAAGCTGATGGCTCTGGTGCGTATGTTTTACTCATTCAGTATTTTTTTAGATATTTTAATTATTAGTTGATTAAGATATTGAAAATGTCATGAAAGGTATATTGAGAACTTTTTTTTGTAAGCATTACTTTTTTTTTTTTTATGGATTACTTCTTTTTTAAAGATATTAGCTATTTTAAGGATGAAAGTTTGTGGATTTTTATGTTAAATAGTTTGTCGTTCCCATATTTGACTGTTATATACTTACATTTCCTTTTCCTTTCCTTAACCAGGTGAAGCTGTCTTCTGGTGTTCCTTCTTAGCTGGTTGTGCATCAGGTTCTCTTGCAGCTTTGGCTGTAAATCCCTTTGATGTAGTGAAGACCAGACTGCAGTTGTTGTCCAAGGGTGCTGGTGAGACCCAGTATCAAGGAATAGCTGATGCGATTATGTAAGTATGAGTGCATATGTAGAATAAGTGAGGTTACACATACAGGCAAAAATGCATTTATATGTATTGTAAGTAAATGTGGCCAGTATATAATTTATATGTGTATGTGACTTGTTTTTATTCTCTCACCACATTCGTACATTTTCTTCAACCCAACAGAAAGATTTTGAAGAATGAAGGACCAAAAGCTTTCTTCAAAGGAGGTGCTTGCAGGATGATTGTTATTGCACCACTCTTTGGTATTGCTCAAATGGTGTATTACTTTGGGGTCGGAGAAGCCATCCTGGGCTACAAAAAGTGAAACGCTACAAGCTACAAGTAG
>NC_051400.1:16184590-16184813 GCF_015228065.2 Penaeus monodon
CGATAAAAAACGCCAATGCTACACAACATTTATCAAAAAACGACATTGTGTGGTGAGCACGTTTTGTATCCCACATCGACCATAGGGGCCTCCCGTATCGTCAACCCCCTTTAAAAACATGTTATTCTGTGATTGATTTTGCTTCCCGAACCGAACGTTACACTGTGGATGGCGAATCGATGTCCATAGAAGGGTGAGTGATGGAAAATTGCTCTTGGGGTCG
>NC_051400.1:16186574-16186829 GCF_015228065.2 Penaeus monodon
GTTTGGAAGAAAAAAAAGATCGCTACCTCTTCCACCCTCCTTCATACCAAAAATCAAACTATACAGCCTACGAATGTAACAGATCCCTGCCTCACACACAGAATACTGGACGCTTGGATAGCAGATATCCCCCACGAATAAAAAGATCAAATGCCTTGGGTTGATCTCAAGAGGGGATTAGGTAAGTGTCTGTATGTTACGTTTCTCAACTGAACTACACAACTTTGCTCTTTTATATCATGCTTTTCAGTCTAT
>NC_051400.1:16187197-16187434 GCF_015228065.2 Penaeus monodon
ATGCATTTATATGCATCCATGCAATAAACATATCCACAGAAGATAGGGTGTTCTAGATATAAAGAGGTAAAAGAACACACAGGTACATTCTGCTCTCGAACATTCTGCCACATGCGTGTACCACATACACATTTCTCGTTATCATGTCGTGATAAAAATCTTATCTCTCCGCGTGGGGTCATCCGAAACAACATTTCAAAAAAACGTGACTTATAATGTCATTGATTTTTTTTTTAG
>NC_051400.1:16188162-16188267 GCF_015228065.2 Penaeus monodon
CTAAACGACGTAATACAAAGCCTCGCCGATCCTCATGGTTTTGAGAAGAGGACGCGATCCCACAACTCCCACCTCTCGCTGATACTCACTTATCAGCCTAATTCG
>NC_051400.1:16188757-16188844 GCF_015228065.2 Penaeus monodon
CAAACTACCGCAACAACTTCCTTCGTCCAGCGTCGATAGATGGGTCTAGTAGTCTATTTTTTATTTGTTCTGATGTTTTGAAAATGC
>NC_051400.1:16189013-16189369 GCF_015228065.2 Penaeus monodon
CAGAGCGATGTGTTAAAAAAAGGTTGTGGTTTGGTTTTATTCTTTGAAAGGACGAGGAAAATTATTCACTCTGAACAAATTATAAAAAAAGGACGAAGAAAACACACGATTATGCTGAAGGTCCATCTTCCCCGAAAAAGAAATATTATTGAAAGCCTTTTAAGCATAACAGTGTTTACTCCTCTCTCCGTTAGGTTAGGGTCAGGTGCACTAACACCAAGCTAGATTCGTTTTTTTTTTTTTCGTTCATATTGTCTTTATTTATCGGTTACTTTTAAAATGTGTGTGTGTTTATGCAATGAAGTATGTTAAGATTGTAGAGGGATAAGTGTGTAGAGGTTAATGATCAAGAGACG
>NC_051400.1:16189406-16189613 GCF_015228065.2 Penaeus monodon
TTATTTCCCCGAAAGAGATAAAAGTGAAAAATCTTATTTCACTTTTCAGTCCTTTTATGCTATTCATATATTTATGAAGACTGAATTATATTAAGCTTGTTTGAATATTACTGAGTCATGAGTCTGAGATATTCATTAAGTTTTTTATGGAAACTACAAAACTATTGTTTATGTAAAGCGAATAATCGATTTTCAGCTTTTCTTTCA
>NC_051400.1:16189643-16189960 GCF_015228065.2 Penaeus monodon
TCTCTTAAAAATATAAACCATGCTTTGACAAAGTCTGTTTAGATACGACAGAAAAGAGAGATATATTTTTTCGTTTCACTATTTTCCCCTTAATATCCGTATTGTTAATATCGTGTGAGCGGTTACGAAAAACAAAAGCGAGAGAGTGGCGTGAAGGAGGAGGAGGAAGGAGAGAAGAAAAAAAAGTTTGTAACTGACGTGGAGTGAAAAACGGAATATATAGCGGCCATTATGAAGGGAGGGAGTCAGCGTTGTATATGGATACATTAAGAATATATTATGATGATGGCTAGATATGAAATAAATATGATACCGAT
>NC_051400.1:16190761-16190858 GCF_015228065.2 Penaeus monodon
CTAAACGACGTAATACAAAGCCTCGCCGATCTCGTGTTTTGAGAGGAGGACGCGATCCACAACTCCCACCTCTCGCTGATACTCACTTATCAGCCTA
>NC_051400.1:16191358-16191507 GCF_015228065.2 Penaeus monodon
TTAATATAAGTACTCGCCCACTAATCAAAAACGCGAAAAGACAAACTACCGCAACAACTTCCTTCGTCCAGCGTCGATAGATGGGTCTAGTAGTCTATTTTTTTTTTTATTTGTTCGGATGTTTTGAAAAAGCTGTTATCGTTTTTTCT
>NC_051400.1:16191645-16191880 GCF_015228065.2 Penaeus monodon
GTCACAGAGCGATGTGTTAAAAAAAAGGTTGTGGTTTGGTTTTATTCTTTGAAAGGACGAGGAAAATTATTCACTCTGAACAAATTATAAAAAAAGGACGAAGAAAACACACGATTATGCTGAAGGTCCATCTTCCCCGAAAAAGAAATATTATTGAAAGCCTTTTAAGCATAACAGTGTTTACTCCTCTCTCCGTTAGGTTAGGGTCAGGTGCACTAACACCAAGCTAGATTCG
>NC_051400.1:16191917-16192006 GCF_015228065.2 Penaeus monodon
CGGTTACTTTTAAAATGTGTGTGTTTATGCAATGAAGTATGTTAAGACTGTAGAGGGTTAAGTGTGTAGAGGTTAATGATCAAGAGACG
>NC_051400.1:16192043-16192689 GCF_015228065.2 Penaeus monodon
TTATTCCCCGAAAGAGATAAAAGTGGAAAATCATATTTCACTTTTCTGTCCTTTTATGTTATTATATATTTATGAGACTGAATTATATTAAGCTTGTTGAATATTACTGAGTCATGAGTCTGAGGTATTCATTAAGTTTTTTTATGGAAAACTACAAAACTATTGTTCATGTAAAGCCGAAATATCGATTTTTCAGCTTTTCTCTCATATTCTAATTATATATCTATTTTTTTATTTTCTCTTAAAATATAAACCATGCTTTGACAAAGTCTGTTTAGATACGACAGAAAAGAGATATATATTTTTTCCGTTTCACTATTTTCCCTTAATATCCGTATCTATTTGTTAATATGTGTAAGCGGTTACGAAAAAACAAAAGCGAAGAGTGGCGTGAAGGAGGAGGAGGAAGGAGAGAAGAAAAAGTTTGTAATGACGTGGAGTGAAAAACGGAATATATAGCGGCCATTATGAAGGGAGGGAGTCAGCGTTGTATATGGATACATTAAGAAATATATTATGATGATGGCTAGATATGAAATAAATATGATACCGATATGGTTAGATATGGTTAGATATGGTAAGAATATGGATATGGATATGAATTATATATCGTTAGATATGAAGTAAATATGAATACAAATATGAT
>NC_051400.1:16193291-16193402 GCF_015228065.2 Penaeus monodon
CTCAGAACTTTCCCGAAACTACTTCTTGAACTCCATCAACGGGAAGAGAAAATAAAATAAAAGAAATTCGGCGGATTCATGAATTTTAGGGAGAAAAGTGGCGGGATAATT
>NC_051400.1:16193951-16194125 GCF_015228065.2 Penaeus monodon
GCATAGTAATTAACTGATAGATATGAACACCTAAACAAACAGTGATAGTATTTATTAACAAATAAAACCAAATGTGGCATTCATTTCTATACAAAGCCAGAAATAATAACTCAAGGTTGAACGCTATAAAAGTCACACAAAAATACACCTTTTCTTGACAAAATATATCAGACA
>NC_051400.1:16194166-16194521 GCF_015228065.2 Penaeus monodon
CGTACCAGGATGGCGGATCTGCCTCTTTCATCCGCTGATGTTTATGTTTATAATGTTTATCCTTTTTTTGCGAAAACTATAACCTTCCGCCATCTACCTACGTCGAGCGTCTTGACATCGCGATAAATCATAACTTGAAAATAGACTGTTTAAAATTCCTCGCACAGTGAATGAAGCAGGGATGCATTTTCCGTGTCAAGTTATACAGCAAACGTTCTTACCGTTTTCATCGTTATTCTAGCTCGTTTCTAGCTCGTAGTTGTGCTAATATCATTACATATTACTGGGAATCAATGGTTAGTCTTATATAATGGTTGACTGCAAACTGAATAGGTATTTTAGTCACTCCTTCAAA
>NC_051400.1:16195126-16195543 GCF_015228065.2 Penaeus monodon
TAAATCTTGAGGACCGCTTTTAATCATAGCACTGCCGTATAGAAATGTTTAATCTAACGATTCATGGAGCGTTTCCAGACAAGTTCTCCGCGTTTTCGATTAGTCGGATTGAAATTTTATTTCATTTTAGAAATCACTGGCGGGTCTTGAAGGAAGGGCAGAGGAAAGGCCATTCTGAGAGAGCGAGGAAGAGCAAAGTCTTCTGCTTGATTGGAGGCTTCGTGTGCTAGGTCGATAAAATATATCATGTTTATATACGTTAAGGAATAAGAATGGCCAGTGTACTCAGAAAGGTCTCGTTGTATTAGACTTTCACTCTCGTTCCTGCAGTTCGCACTTGCGCTGCAACGGAGGACCGAGTAAGTGTCAGCAGATTAACACGGAGATATACGACCTTTGTTTGGATGAAGAAAACTC
>NC_051400.1:16203568-16203942 GCF_015228065.2 Penaeus monodon
GGTGTGGGTAGGGAATAAAATAAAAGTGAAACTAAATTGGAAAAATATATTGTTAGTTCTCAATCAAATAATGATCGAAGTTTTCACTGTTTATTCATTTTTGTCCCATTCCTCTCCTTATCCATCGCTGCTGGGTTTTGCATTCAGAAATAAGGTCTTTATAAAAGAAACACTCCAATGTATTATGAAAGTAACATGCTTTACGGCAGCAATACCCTCTAGGAAATCCTCTGGTATAATCTGTGGTAGATATTCCTGTCCTAATGAAGAATGTTTACAACCAAGAAAAAAATGTCGGATGCGTAAACGGAGAGTGGGAATGCACCATTATACAAAGACAAAGGTGATGTCCAAGATTGTTAATGTCACATGTA
>NC_051400.1:16204373-16204887 GCF_015228065.2 Penaeus monodon
ATAGTCCGATATACACCACCAGTGAGGGAGCTTAGCAGAAGCTGGAGAGACTGAGAATCGAGACTGAGGATAGAAGGCTGACGATTATTATGGTTTTATGGTTTAGTTAATTGAGGAAATTTTTTTTTTTTGAAGTCCCGCCTCACAAACATGTAAGTTTCTGAGGATGAACTTGTAAAAAACTATATAGCAAGCATATCATTGTCATTCTAAGTAATTTATCTATCACGAGAAGTAATAAAAAATCATTGAAACTTCGTATAGAAAAGGAAGGTAGAGAGGTGAAACGAACTAAGAAATGTCTCGTGATATTTAAGGCAACAAACTTCACACAGCAGCGCCCGAGGTGTAATCTTCGTGATTCGCATCCAATAAAGGCTTCCACCACAGGGCAACTAAGGGCCTCTTCGGCAACGCCAATCCAACGCTTAACGTTAAAGATCAGAGCTCACAGCCAGGCTGGGAGATGATGACGTCACTGCTTGTCCTAGATGCTGATTGGATAATGGTACCA
>NC_051400.1:16205476-16205730 GCF_015228065.2 Penaeus monodon
TGCCTTATCTCTGTTAAGTATCGGGTTTGGGGATCTGACCAGTGACTTTGCAGTTAAAAAAGCAAGACGAAACTTTTCAAAGGTAAATGGAAGTATACAAAAATAAACATTGTTTTCTTTCTTACTGTTAAGTTTTGTTTAATTTCGATGGATAAAATTTTGTGTGGTTTATTATGTTTATATTTTGAATTACACATATATTTGGCACCAAAGTCTTAAGTGCTTAAACCGGCCCTGAAGACAAATAAATATGC
>NC_051400.1:16205963-16206034 GCF_015228065.2 Penaeus monodon
CGTGATGTCAACAGTAAGATTGTAGGGTCTTTTTTCGTGATTTGAGTTCTCTTACACTTCAGATATGAGGC
>NC_051400.1:16206172-16206331 GCF_015228065.2 Penaeus monodon
TTTTATAAAATAATATATGTGGCATTACAATCTAAGTGCAAGTAAATGTTATGTAATTTTTTCCGATCTGGATTATCAACTGGTCTACATTGGAAGTATATTAGTGCAACTTTGCACACTTCCAAATATATATTTTTCATTAAATATCTCGCTATCTTA
>NC_051400.1:16206768-16206908 GCF_015228065.2 Penaeus monodon
CAAAACCTTAACAGCTCACCGAACTTTTAAGCCTTTCGCTGACGTTAACAGTTTGGCTGGCGTTGCCAAAGCTGCCCTTAAATGAAATACATTGATCTCCTACACGTCAGCTCCGAGAATGAAGAAAAACAAATATAACA
>NC_051400.1:16206980-16207524 GCF_015228065.2 Penaeus monodon
TAATAAAGAAAATAAATTCTATTTAAACACAAAAAAACAGGCTGCGAAAGCAGTAACTGAGGCTGTCAATCAGATTGTGTTTTCTTTAACTGTTCCACATACTTGCTGAGTCTATAGCACAACTTTTATTCGTAACAGGAAAACAGTTTTAACACCAGTTTATTATTAGTTTGTCTTGTATCAACCACAACAGTGACACTGATAATTGCCTTAATCATTTACCTACAGGTATGATTTGAATCGATCATAATTCGTATAAAGTATCTATTTACTTTTATTAGATTACTTCACACATAAACGAGACTCATGTGACCTTAACACGAATGCTAAAAAAATCACAGCTGTTAAGTTTCACACATGTTACTATTGCGCATGTGGTAGTTTTCTTTCTATTTTCTCTTTTTGTTTCTTATGTTACCAATTACCACGCGTTGTTTACAGTTTCCCCTGCGAGGATAGAAGAAAGAAAGAGAATGGGATATTTCCGTAAACTGAGGATTCTTTGTGAAACTTTGTGTTCTTGAGACACTGCTAATCCGTAACG
>NC_051400.1:16210513-16210776 GCF_015228065.2 Penaeus monodon
TCAGACTCGAAGCTGCAGCCAAGACAAACTGTTAACAAGGCAACTTCTCGGCTATGATTTAACACACACTGCTACCCGGAACTCAGAGAGAATGCTGCCCTACTGTTCTCGTGTTTTACAAAAGCTAGATTTTTTTAAAATGTTTTCGATAAACTTTTATCCTATTCCTTAAAAGTTGATCTCTTGTTCTTCAAAAGCTGCTTCCGTAAAGCTTTTCTAAAGAATTAATTCTTCAGACACTATTCTATTCCGCACTAAGTTCT
>NC_051400.1:16212259-16212548 GCF_015228065.2 Penaeus monodon
TGATCGAAGTTTTCACTGTTTTTTCTTTTTTGTCCATTCCTCTCCTTATCCCGCTGCTGGGTTTGCATCAAAAATAAGGTTTATAGAAACACCCCATGTTTATGAAAGAACATGCTTTACGCAGCAATACCCTCTAGGAAATCCTCTGGTATAATCTGTGGTAGATATTCCTGTCCTAATGAAGAATGTTTACAACCAAGAAAAAAATGTCGGATGCGTAAACGGAGAGTGGGAATGCACCATTATACAAAGACAAAGGTGATGTCCAAGATTGTTAATGTCACATGTA
>NC_051400.1:16212958-16213544 GCF_015228065.2 Penaeus monodon
ATAGTCCGATATACACCACCAGTGAGGGAGCTTAGCAGAAGCTGGAGAGACTGAGAATCGAGACTGAGGATAGAAGGCTGACGATTATTATGGTTTTATGGTTAGTTAATTGAGGAAATGTTTTTTTGAAGTCCCGCCTCACAAACATGTAAGTTTCTGAGGATGAACTTGTAAAAAACTATATAGCAAGCATATCATTGTCATTCTAAGTAATTTATCTATCACGAGAAGTAATAAAAAATCATTGAAACTTCGTATAGAAAAGGAAGGTAGAGAGGTGAAACGAACTAAGAAATGTCTCGTGATATTTAAGGCAACAAACTTCACACAGCAGCGCCCGAGGTGTAATCTTCGTGATTCGCATCCAATAAAGGCTTCCACCACAGGGCAACTAAGGGCCTCTTCGGCAACGCCAATCCAACGCTTAACGTTAAAGATCAGAGCTCACAGCCAGGCTGGGAGATGATGACGTCACTGCTTGTCCTAGATGCTGATTGGATAATGGTACCACAGCCAGTCGACGAATCATCTAGAGTCCGAATAACAGTTTTACAGAAAAAAGTCTTAAAATCACTCTGACAAATGG
>NC_051400.1:16213975-16214300 GCF_015228065.2 Penaeus monodon
GCTGAACGCTCATTTTCTCATTTGAAGCACATTAAAAATTCCATCAGAGCAACTATTCATCAAGGCATGCTGGGTGCCTTATCTCTGTTAAGTATCGGGTTTGGGGATCTGACCAGTGACTTTGCAGTTAAAAAAGCAAGACGAAACTTTTCAAAGGTAAATGGAAAGTATACAAAATAAACATTGTTTTCTTTCTTACTGTTAAATTAGTTTAATTTCGATAGATAATTTTTTCTGTGGTTTATTATGTTTATTTTTGAAATTACACTATATTTGGCACCAAAGTCTTAAGTGCTTAAACCGGCCCTGAAGAAAATAAATATGC
>NC_051400.1:16214527-16214609 GCF_015228065.2 Penaeus monodon
CATGTGATGTCAACAGTAAGATTGTAGGGTCTTTTTTCGTGTTTTTGAGTTCTCTTACACTTCAGATATGAGGCTCAGGGCC
>NC_051400.1:16214742-16214980 GCF_015228065.2 Penaeus monodon
TTTTATAAAATAATATATGTGGCATTAAAATCTAAGTGCAGTAAATGTTATGAAATTTTTTTTCCGATCTGGTTTATCAACTGGCCCTACATTGGAAGTATTTTAAAGTGCAACTTTGCACACTTCCAAATATTTTATTTTTCTTTAAAATATCTCGCTATCTTACTTGATTATTTGTGTCAAACAGAATCGTGTAAAGAATAATCCTATATCTAATAAATTATTCTTTATTAATTGC
>NC_051400.1:16215340-16215466 GCF_015228065.2 Penaeus monodon
CAAAACCTTAACAAACTCACCGAACTTTTAAGCCTTTCGCTGACGTTAACAGTTTTTGGGTGGCGGGTTGCCAAAGCTGCCCTTAAATGAATACATTGATCTCCTACACACTCAGCTCCGAGAATG
>NC_051400.1:16215579-16216104 GCF_015228065.2 Penaeus monodon
TTTTATTTAAACACAAAAAACAGGCTGCGAAGCAGTAACTGAGGCTGTCAATCAATTGGTTTTTCTTTAACTGTTCCACATACTTGCTGAGTCTATAGCACAACTTTTATTCGTAACAGGAAAACAGTTTTAACACCAGTTTATTATTAGTTTGTCTTGTATCAACCACAACAGTGACACTGATAATTGCCTTAATCATTTACCTACAGGTATGATTTGAATCGATCATAATTCGTATAAAGTATCTATTTACTTTTATTAGATTACTTCACACATAAACGAGACTCATGTGACCTTAACACGAATGCTAAAAAAATCACAGCTGTTAAGTTTCACACATGTTACTATTGCGCATGTGGTAGTTTTCTTTCTATTTTCTCTTTTTGTTTCTTATGTTACCAATTACCACGCGTTGTTTACAGTTTCCCCTGCGAGGATAGAAGAAAGAAAGAGAATGGGATATTTCCGTAAACTGAGGATTCTTTGTGAAACTTTGTGTTCTTGAGACACTGCTAATCCGTAACG
>NC_051400.1:16218820-16219053 GCF_015228065.2 Penaeus monodon
ACTCGAAGCTGCAGCCAAGACAAACTGTTAACAAGGCAACTTCTCGGCTATGATTTAACACACACTGCTACCCGGAACTCAGAGAGAATGCTGCCCTACTGTTCTCGTGTTTTACAAAAGCTAGATTTTTTAAAATGTTTTCGATAAACGTTATCCTATTCCTTAAAAGTTGATCTCTTGTTCTTCAAAAGCTGCTTCCGTAAAGCTTTTCTAAAGAATTAATTCTTCAGACA
>NC_051400.1:16221054-16221336 GCF_015228065.2 Penaeus monodon
TATAAAGATTTTCGAAATCAGACTCGAAAGCTGCCTCCACGACAACTGTTAACAAGGCAACTATCTCGGCTATGATTTAACACACACTGCTACCCGGAACTCAGAGAGCTGCTGCCCTACTGTTCTCGTGTTTTACAAAAGCTAGATCTCTTTAAAATGTCTTTTCGATCCGTTATCCTATTCCTTAAAAGTTTGATCTCTGTCTTCAAAGCTGCTCCGTAAAGCTTTTCTCTAAAGAATAATTCTTCAGACACTATTCTATTTCCCGCACTAAGTTGATAG
>NC_051400.1:16226360-16226541 GCF_015228065.2 Penaeus monodon
TCATGAACCTACTCATAGAATTAACGATAGTTTTGGATTAGCTTAATGCATTGGCATAAAACATTAATAGACTAGATGGCTCTTCAAACAATAACTTTGAAAAGAAGACGAACAGGTTGATCCTGTTTTTTAATTCTCACAACGGAGAAAAGCCCAACCCATGAAGACACCGATTATACGA
>NC_051400.1:16226569-16226862 GCF_015228065.2 Penaeus monodon
GGTTTCCCTCGCTTGCGCTTTGAACATCCGAAAGAATGTAAGTTCACTTTTATTCACTTAAATGCAACACTAATCCTAATGAAGAGCTTTGGTGCACGGAAAGATTCTGCAAGAGTCATTTTCCCTTTATTTATCTTTTTTTTTCATTTTATTAGAATTGAAAGGATGAAGGGAAAAGGGGATGTGAAGGGGTTATGTGAATTCACAGAAAGAATCGGTGTTATTTTGCGCCTGGTTTGCCTGCTTTGCTAATATTCTGACTTTCTGTTTATCTCTCTCTTTATCAACCTCCG
>NC_051400.1:16226893-16227677 GCF_015228065.2 Penaeus monodon
TTTTCTAATTCCCTATCCATTCATCACATCTCTCCCCTGCTCTCCCTACTTTCCCATTCTCTCATATACCTTAGATCCAGAATTCTAAAGGTATTACGTATCACAACAAGGGAAGCTCTGTAAACTGAAAAAGGATTTATGCAGTGTTCGATCCTCTGCTCGTATACGTCAGAGACTGTGAGTGCTACAGTATAATCACTGCAGACTGTGATTGTTTTCTTACTCCTTTGGTAGGTATTCATTTGCTGCATCACTTTATGACAAGTATATTGGATTTAACTTATATATGTTTGCGATTGGCAGTCATAATGCTTCAGCTTCAATAGTATTATCACATGAAAGATATACGATTTTATAAGGCTGATTTATGAATTATGTTTATATAACATAGTCTAATCTATCGGGGAAATATTGAGAGAATATACGTTATACATGAAATAGAGATGAAAAGAAATTGCATTTCATCTTTTGACTAATTAATCAACTGATAATGTTTTACTATTTTTAATGTTTATTAAAAAAACCTTCTTTGGTAGAAAATTTGCTTATTTCTTTGGAGATAAAACAAGAGAAAGAGGAAAGAAAATAAAATACATTTAATGAAGAAAATATGAAACGAGAGTAAATCAAAACAAGAAGAGGAAAATGGAGGTAATATAAAAAAAAGGGGACAAGAACTGCTGTATACAAACAGAATCCAGAAGTGAAAATGAAAATGTAGAAAGTAAACAAGGAGAGGAAATAGCCAGAATATACGCGAGGAAATACAAGGTAATATATTCTA
>NC_051400.1:16227935-16228271 GCF_015228065.2 Penaeus monodon
GGAAAATATATATAACAAGAAAAGTGCACAGACCGTACAGTCACCTTTTGTCGCCCCCTTCTTTCCCTTAAAATAGCAAGAAGGGACATTTCCTTACCTTTAACCCCCCCTCCCCCCCTCCGGCGTTCCAACTTTTCTCCTGGGTCTGGATGGTGTGACGGTGTTTCCTTTGTTGACTTCATCTGCACAACTTTAGACCAATACGAAGTTTCGCGAGAGGAAATGAGGGCGAGGGGAGACCAGGAGCCTGTGATTATATTCTGAGTTTGTGTTTGCTTTGGGGAAAGATTAGGCAGAAGGTAGATGGCAGGGCTTAGTCTAGGAGAGCCTTGGTAA
>NC_051400.1:16229569-16230345 GCF_015228065.2 Penaeus monodon
ACTTCTCTTGAATGATTCGAGCTAAAATCTAAATTTCACTCAACATCAACCTAAAAGGGTGAATGGAGCTGAAAATATTGCAATTGCTCTGTAACGATAATTAAATTCGCATTCAATAATCAAAACCAAATTTACTTGAATCTCAACGAATATTAAAGAAACACTGAAAAAAAATATAACAGAAATCTCAATAAACTGGTATAAAATCGACGAAGCTAAGCATATTTGGCTTGTCTTATTGTGGAAGATAAGGTGAAATTCAGGATTCACGATGTGTAGATTTCTATTTCTTTACTGACAAAATTATTTTTCAGTTGATAGAAATACGAATGATTTCTTTGAATTAAACAGGTGAACGTGATAAAACGAAACATCTCCGCCACTAAGTTTTCGGGTAAAGATTGCTGTAAACATTCCAGTAATTTCCAACGTTCATAACCGTCGCTAGAAAGTTATCATATATGTTTCCTCTCAACTTTTCATATTTGCTATTAATTAGAAATAATAACACTAAACTTTAACATGCTCAGGCGAAGTGACAAGTGAATTTTTTTTAACGTGAATCTACACATAAACAACCAACAGACACTCCGCTGCCCAGACAAAACGTCCATTTGATGTGATTGTAGGGACGGTTTTCTTCAGTCAAGGCTACACCATGGGGCAGGAAATAATAAATGGATTGGATTGTATATTCTAAAATTAAATTTCTTTGAATAGCTCATACTTTCAGGATGATTATGTTCGCTGATCCAGCTGAAGCTAATACTGAAGTG
>NC_051400.1:16230975-16231122 GCF_015228065.2 Penaeus monodon
AAAGAAATAAAGATTTGAAATAGAAAGACAAAAAGGAAAAAAAAGCGAATAAAAAACGAACAAAGATAATGACAGAACGAATAAAGATATAGAAAGGCACGATATACAAACGAACATAAAAAAAAAACCCAAAAAATCAAATCAGAT
>NC_051400.1:16231211-16231498 GCF_015228065.2 Penaeus monodon
GCCCCTTGAAAATAAGGGGGAACCAGCGAATGGAAAAAGACAAAAATTCCGCACCTGGCACCCGAGCCGCAGCCCTACACCTGGGTCGGTTCGCGGTTCTGGGCCAGTCGGATTTAGGACGGTGGAGCGTGCGGACGCGTCGTTCGGGTCTCTTCTGCTACCTGTTGAGTGTAAGGTTCACGTTGTCATGTATTTTGAATTGATGTTTTGATGTTGTCTGAGGGTGTGTTTTTAGTCCTTTGTCCTCCCGGGGGTGTTGTGATTTAGGACTGATTGCGTTGCGTTCA
>NC_051400.1:16231531-16231625 GCF_015228065.2 Penaeus monodon
GCGCATTGGCTGGTCACTTGCTTCATTCGGTACTAAAGAAAGGTGTGGTTGCTTTGATTTGTGATATCTGTGAAGAAAAAGATAATGTATTGAT
>NC_051400.1:16231642-16231712 GCF_015228065.2 Penaeus monodon
CTGATAACCTTAATAAAATTATTTTGAACAGATCTTTTATTTTAACGATTTTTTTTTGCCATTCAGTCAT
>NC_051400.1:16231868-16232053 GCF_015228065.2 Penaeus monodon
TCCTTGTTGTTCTGTTAACGGCTCCCCCTTTGAGGCTAACAGGAGGTGTCGCCGCCTCCACGTCAAAGCAAGTCGGCGGCGGGAGCGAGGGAGCGTGAAAAAAGATGGAGAAGTAGAACTGTTATTTTATCGTGTTGTTCTGCCAGCGGTGCTTACGGACGCGGCTGTGGCTGGATACTCGATCC
>NC_051400.1:16232273-16232395 GCF_015228065.2 Penaeus monodon
TCCAGAATTCGAGATCCATTAATTGAAAAGTAGCTGCCAAGACTTGTTTCGGTTATTAATATTAAAATTCAAAGGATAATCCCCCCCCCACCCCCATCCCCCCTTTGTTAGCAGATTAGTGC
>NC_051400.1:16232413-16232548 GCF_015228065.2 Penaeus monodon
AAATCCGGTTAACCAAAAATGACCGTTAAATTAATTCAGGCTGCTTATTTTGTTTAATAGTTTGTCCAGTTATTAATACTGGGACGTTTACATTGCTATGTGTTTGATCAGTCACGAATTAATGTTTGCAATCGG
>NC_051400.1:16232999-16233265 GCF_015228065.2 Penaeus monodon
TATTTTAATTTCTATAGAACTTTTGATGCACATATATCTTGCGCATTCGTATTTACATTCGGCCTAGACATATATTAGTGCGAAGTGTGTTAAAATGCGATTAAAAGTTTATTCTTAAATAACTCAGTTCTTTGGTTTATTTATTGATCATTTGATTACACTTAGAAGCTTTCTGTATTGCACTCGATAATGAAAGGGAGAGAAGGTGGGAGGGGGGAGGGGGGGCTAGGAGAAAGGGAGAAATATATGTAAATGAAGGAGAAGAA
>NC_051400.1:16234078-16234145 GCF_015228065.2 Penaeus monodon
AGAATGAAATGTGAATCGGTTGAAAAGGCTCTCACACGCAAACGAACAAATAAATAGAGATGTACAA
>NC_051400.1:16234260-16234545 GCF_015228065.2 Penaeus monodon
ATAAAATAATTCTTGGAAATCTCAGAAGATTGAATACGCAGAACTTCCATTATATCTGTGTAAAAGTTTACACATTCTGTAACTTTTCAAATCCTGACTTTAAAGAATTGTAAATCCAGACTACGAGAGCGCGAACTTATGACGCCATTCGAGATTTTTTGTTTTGTTTTGTTTTGTTTCACTAATAGGTGTTTACTGTTACATTCCCCTGAGCTATGGTGAGGTTTTGAGGTGTGCAGGCTTGATGTCTGTATCGTAGTTTTATATGTATTTACAGGGCGGTTG
>NC_051400.1:16234812-16234983 GCF_015228065.2 Penaeus monodon
CCAGCTTGTTGCTTGCGAACATCACTGCGTTCTTTCATGGTCTAGCGGCGCTAGACCATGAAAGAAGTAACTAAAATTTTGTTATATTTTGAAAATATGAAATGAGACACAAAAGTGTTTGAGCCAGAAAAATCGTTTCAAATTTGATCAAAGACATTTTCTCAACTTGTC
>NC_051400.1:16235478-16235582 GCF_015228065.2 Penaeus monodon
GGATTAGGATGATAATCATAAAAAAATTAAGAATAGATAAATTTCGTTTCAACTCATAATACAGTAAGATTTAAATTAGCTCAGCCATTTGGATCACTTTCAGT
>NC_051400.1:16235599-16235862 GCF_015228065.2 Penaeus monodon
GGCATAAGATTATAGAAGTTGGGGGGATAATTTTATGAGTAAAAAATAAATATTTTGCTGATTTCTTGCATATAAGATGTGTTTCGCTGTAGTTTGAAATGTTTATGAAAGGCTAATAAATTCCAGTCCTTTCTGTTCTCTTAAATTCATTTTTCGAAAGAAAATAAACATAGCTAATTCACCTAAATTCAAAAAATCTAATTAATTTTTGCCCAGTTTGAGCAAAATAGAGAAATATTCAAATGATAATGACAGTGACAATG
>NC_051400.1:16237298-16237514 GCF_015228065.2 Penaeus monodon
AGCCTATAATCCTCTCACGGAAAACTGGAGTCAATTCTCAAATGACTCGGGATTCTATCGACCTGTCTTACAGAGTTGAGAATTTTTTAAAATATATTCTCAACGGAATCTGAGTCATTTGCGCTCAGGTGATTTTGCCCTGAATGAGAACGTGGATATGCTCTAGGTCTTCGTGGCTAACAACTGTATTCATAATCCCATGGAAGACATCAACAT
>NC_051400.1:16237700-16238033 GCF_015228065.2 Penaeus monodon
GTAGTGTTTAGATGGACATTTAGGAGACATCTGGGTGCCCATCAGCTTAAAAAGGCAGGAAACTCTAGGCTAACTGTTTTATCTATTTATTTTGATTGCTTTCATAATCTTCGTACAAAGCTTACATATGTTTACGCGTTATGCATGTCTGTGTGTGAATTCTGATTAAGCTTTTCAAATGAGATTTATTAGCATTATCAGATGTGGCCGAAGGTTGAAGATAGACATTCAAACTTTTTAATTTGAATATTATATCAGATTAATTTGACCGTTTACAAGCAGGATAACAGATGGACGGTAACGGGATTTTAGGGATGGTTGCACACGGGCGGG
>NC_051400.1:16238402-16238573 GCF_015228065.2 Penaeus monodon
CGCCGCCTGGGCTAACCTTAACTAAAATTGTATTTGATTGTTTATATAATCAAATCGCGTTCAGACGTCTACCAACTGGTCTCATGGCAGTGATTTTTTTTTTTTTTACACTAACTTTATATTCAGCACATTTACATGTATATAAGCGTCTAACAAACAGTGCTGTACGAT
>NC_051400.1:16239670-16239898 GCF_015228065.2 Penaeus monodon
CAGAATAACATGTGTAGGGCACATGAGCCCTTTTTCATTCTAACGCTCGTTGAACACTGGCAGCTCAGATTTCTATTTCTATGCTATGTAGCCCCCTGTATTCTGTTTTTTGCTTTTGTTTTCTCGCATTCTCCAACTTCTCTCAATCTCCCCTTCTTTACTTCCTCATCTTCTGCCTTCCACTTCCACTCGCACTTTTCCTTTATTTTCTCCTCCCTTCTCTTGATC
>NC_051400.1:16240433-16240598 GCF_015228065.2 Penaeus monodon
ATGACTGTGTATATTGGTATTATATCCTCTGCCACGCCTGCCTCTCCTGCGGCAGTGCATTACAGTAAAAGGGAAACCGGACGGCCGGGAGAGCCTAGGATATTTGTAGCATCACCAAGTACTTTGCAGCTACATCTCTGCACCGAACAAGTTAATAGTTTAAGC
>NC_051400.1:16241645-16241916 GCF_015228065.2 Penaeus monodon
TGAAATAATGGTCGTTGTTTGTGGGCAACGCGAAATATGGGCTACGTAAGTGAGTCTGGAGTGATGTAAAGGCAATATATAACAATCAAGGCCGAGCGAGGGTCACCCACATAATTCCCAGCGTATCAGGGGCGGCAGGCTTTGTCCAGTGGCTGCGAGATTTTTGTTTCGGTTAATTCGGGATTGTTTGTTTGTTCTATTCATGGTTGTCTCAATTCGCGTTAAAGGTTGGTATCACTGTGTTGTAATAATCACCATGCCTTGAGATAGC
>NC_051400.1:16242864-16243188 GCF_015228065.2 Penaeus monodon
ATAGTAGTAGTAGATAAATTCATGGCATGTAAGTTTAGCGCAACTTTCATTTTATTCGTTAAATCAAATTTCATATCCTATTTATTGAATATTAAATTATGAAATTGTTATAAATAGATATAACGGGAAGAAAGGGAGCCAGGAGAAAGTGAGATATACAAAATAAGAGATACAGATGGAGGGAGGAATCGAACGACAAATGATAGGTAGATAGAGAAGTACCTTAGTTATGCATGTCGGTTAAGTAGATAGACATAGAAGACTGATAAAAGGTACTGTCCGTTGGTGTATAGACTTAGAAAAGTATACACAGAGTGAATAGAT
>NC_051400.1:16243301-16243451 GCF_015228065.2 Penaeus monodon
TAAGAGTTCCAAATTTTCGTTGTCTGCCTGTCAAGCTTGACAAGGTTAACGGGAATTGGAGTAAAGAAGCCAATAAAACCCTGTGTGTGTTTTCACAGCGCTACACAAGGGAGAATTTTGGTAAACGGTTGTTGCTGTTGTTATAATCAG
>NC_051400.1:16243473-16244127 GCF_015228065.2 Penaeus monodon
TTATCATTATTGCAGTTACTGCACTCATTTTTATTAGTCGTACTATTGGATTACCAATACCAGTACTAGTCACTAAGTTGTAACAGAAGTAGGCCTACAAGTATTAGCAGAAGCAGTAGTGGGCCTAGTAGTAAATATAAAAACCTACAAGTATTAGCAGCAGCATGTGTGTGTAAACCTACAAGTAGTAGTGGGCCTAGTAGTAGTAAATGGTAACAGTACAATATACCTGTAGCATCGATGCGAGGTTTGGTATTAATGTCAACTGTATGACATGCATATCTTTCATGGAATTAACTGAATCAGAATAATAGTAGTGCTAATGTATAGCACTGCAATATCGCCTTACAGTTGTAGTGCTAACTGAACACATGGCATTTCAGTAAACATTTGTATCTGATATCTTATATATCTGGTATCTTATGATACGAGCTGGATATTGGACAGCATACCAACACTGGATTCAGATGCATTTGTTCGACACGAGCATTTTACAGAATCAGACTCGCGTAAAGAACACCGTAGGTAACAAGGCAGTTGTGTCTTTACATAAGTGAGTCAGCAGAACAATATTCAACTGTTTTTCAGAAATTGTAAATAGAAGATAATTAGATTACCATGTTACAAGGTAACAGAATATCCACGTTACCATAA
>NC_051400.1:16244511-16245101 GCF_015228065.2 Penaeus monodon
AAAAGTAACATTACGCCGTGACAGAATTCCCTTGACTCTAACAAAGTTTCACCTGGGAACTGAAAAAAATTATGCTGATAACATTACTTCGATACATAAAACAGGTTAAAAGCAAGCTACACACCTTACCACAACACAAAACAGCTCCTGCTGGTCGTAATCACACATTCTCCTGCATTACAGCTAAGTAGGTACCTTATACTTAAAACCACTAACAAAATATTCACAAAGCACGTTATTACCGATACCATATTACAATCATACAATCACACCAACACAAGTCACAGCGTAACTGGACCACCGCGAAAATGGCTGTATCGATGAACGGCCCCGATAAGAAAACAGGTGTTCGATTCCCCTTCCCTTGTACAACCGTGTTTACGACGTATCGCCTAATGGATAGACGTTTCCATGACACATGACACTGTCTGATGAGGTATTGATTGTTACGTGTAAAGGATCCCGGGAGAGAAATTTCTGGAGGAAGTGTATTTTGTTCCTTTTTTTAGGGCTGCGGGTACGAGAGAGCGGCCGGGTGATGAGACGCGTACTTCTGTTTATACGTTTGTTTCGTAGTGGTTTATAGTCGC
>NC_051400.1:16245419-16245634 GCF_015228065.2 Penaeus monodon
CGCATGTTTTGTAAAATACTCAGACACAATAATTTTTGAGTAAATAATGGGTTATCATTGTACCTCGGAGCAAGAGTACACTCAGGCTGGTCCCAATATGCTTTTTAGGAAAATTTCCTCCTCTTCCATCTACTGCTTTCATACCCTTAAAGAACATATTTTTAAAAGATACTTTTTTCTGTACACTTTTTTCGCCTATTCAGTGCAAATGACTG
>NC_051400.1:16246483-16246849 GCF_015228065.2 Penaeus monodon
GAGGAAGAAGAGGAGGTAGGTGAAAGAAAACAAGAAAAGGCTTTAGCATTAATAATCGGTTTATAATTACAGTGGGGCAAGAAAAAATATATATGTAAGTTGATTATGCTAATGGCAAACGCCGGTTGGTGCTAAAGCAACCGTGGTTACTACGAAAATGGATGGCGTGTGAGCTTGGAAGTGAGAGTCAAAATAGTGGAGTGAACTCGTGTGAAGTGGGGCCTGCTGTTGGTGTGTGTGTGCTAAGAGGGAAGGGTGTTAAGAGTACGTGGTGTTAATAAGGAAAAGGGTGGGTGATTGGAGGAAGGGAAGGGGTTATAGGAATTGCTAGAATGAGGGGTGGGATCCGAAGACTAGGTTGCTAGA
>NC_051400.1:16246931-16247219 GCF_015228065.2 Penaeus monodon
TGCTGGGAAAAGAGAGTGTTTGAAGGAGACGGAGGTGCTCGTTGGAAGGGATTGGTTTCCTTTGCTCTTGAGGGATTTTGTGATTTTCCTGGAGAAAGAAAAGGAAAAAAAGTTCGGTATTTAGAAACACGTAAATGAAAGAAAATAGAAACTGAATGTTGAAATGAAACTACTCTCTGCTTACAAAAGATCTCAGCGCACCACGCCGTGTTGAGTACACTGCATCTATAAAAATATCAACAAATGATTAGAAAAAAATACGGCTGTGTGTGCGTGAGATGCAATTAG
>NC_051400.1:16247238-16247604 GCF_015228065.2 Penaeus monodon
GCATTATACTGTACTGAAAGTAGACTTCCATGATGTATCAGCTGCATAAAAAGTGTTGTGTTTGATGGCTAATGAATGTTAGTCCTTTTGCATTCATTTTTATGATTTTTTTTTATTATTGCGACCAGAGAAAGCAGAAATAATTTTTGCTGGATACGTTTTGCTTTCATGTTAAGCTCTACTTTTGTGCATGATATTGCAAGCCTTTATGTTCCACTTGCTTTGCTGGAGTATGGTGCTTTCGGAAGCTCTTAACCTTTAAATTTGTTTGTTGATCTGTAGTGTAATAATGTAGTAGCTTATGTATATACGGTTGGATTAAGGGGAACTGGAGAGAGGGGAGGGAAAGGAAAATTTTAGGCTTAA
>NC_051400.1:16248070-16248217 GCF_015228065.2 Penaeus monodon
TTTACACGAAACCAACGGAGATAAGTAAACATAGCCTCCCTAAGCAAACAGATGCATAGTCTAAAAATAATAGTTAGAGACCAGTTTCCTAACTTCAATTACAGTAACTATTAGACAAACATCGTGTAAGTGGAACCGAAATGGTAT
>NC_051400.1:16248245-16249380 GCF_015228065.2 Penaeus monodon
AGTGGATGAAGTAGAAGGGGGAGCAAATATTGTGGGAAGGAGAAAATGGATAGGGAGAAGGAAGGTGGTAGAGAGAGGAGAGAGGGGGGCAAAGAAGGAAGAGGAAACGGGGGGGGGGGGGAAGATAAGTTAATGAGGAAAGAGGAAATGTAGGGAGGAGTAAAGAGGAGCTGAGAAAAGGAAGAATGTAAAATTAAGAGGAGAGAGGGGGTAAAGAAGGAGGAGGAGAGAAGGGTAGAGAATGAAGAGAGAGGGGAGAGACAGGGAAGAGGAGAGGAAGGGAGAAGAGTATACGATAAGATAAATGCGATGAGGAAGTAAAGAAGAAGTAAAGAATAAACGCAAAAGGTACTTATAAAAATATTAAAATATATGTAGATAAACCAGTCTTTGTACAAAGAAGATGCAAGGAAAAATAAACAAAAAAGTAACAGACGAAGTTCACAAGTGTTTCGAGAGAAAATTGGAATCCCTAAGAAACAAAAAAACAACAAAAAAAAGAGAACAATAAAAGAGAACAATAAAAGAGAACAATAAAGAGAACAATAAAGAGAACAATAAAGTTCAGGTTACTTTGCGATGTTATGAAGAGAATAAGGCTAAAGGTGTGTGATACCTTTGAGATACCTTTGAGGTCATAAATGTTGTGGTAAATAGAATGTTCCTTTTGAGTGGAAAGAACACATTATGAGGTGAAGTTTTATTTTGCGATATTGATAAATAAAGTGAAGATATAGCATAATGAATTTGATAATGGCAGAGACGATAATGGTATATATCGTATTTCATGTTTTGCTAAAACGTAATTTGTTATACATAATGCTAGGTAGAATTTAGTCAGTAAAGAGCACCGAAGAGACCGTCGGTTGCAAGAACAGCTGTTGACTGAAATTGTATGCAAATTTGATAGACTCGTCGGAATATCATATTTTATCTCTGTATAATATTTTTTTCTATAAATCTTTGAGCAACTCCTCGCAAAATGCATAAGAAAAGAAAACATTGAAATTGTTTCTGCCAAGTTGGGGTTTTAAAGAATCATTTTTTTTTTTACATTCTTTTTATTCCATGTCAATTCTCGGCAGAATTTTAACCTGCAGGTTCCGCTTCATTTTGGGAAATAAAGACATTAAAG
>NC_051400.1:16249544-16250041 GCF_015228065.2 Penaeus monodon
GTTGTGACTGCTATGATGATGATAATGACAGTAGCATAATTAAGAAAATTAGATATACCTTAAATAACAGTCACAGTAGATACACCCATCTCCACGTTTACACTATATCAAGCGTGTGTCAACATAATTAATGGACGGCAATTTGCTCTCGTGCCTCAGATTCACTCATCAAAGTGAGTTTAGGGTTGCATAAGGCGAAAGTCTCTACCGTGGCAGTGTTGCAATTAATTGAATTACTTGTTCTGTGGAACTCTCAGAAATGTAGGTCACAGTTGTGTAAATATTTAATGGTATGGTGTTCCTTGTGTGTTCGAGTGTCTAGGTCTCACTGTGACTATTATATTAGGTATTCATTCGAATCTGTATTAAACATCTGAATGGATTGTATTGTTTCTGTTGTTGTTTGAATTCGAAATCGTATTAAATGTCCCTATGGGTTATATTGTTATATTGTTGTAGCTAATGTTTTTTTTTGTCTAACATGTATTTTTAACCTA
>NC_051400.1:16251253-16251475 GCF_015228065.2 Penaeus monodon
TCGGCAGGAAGACCAAAACCCATTCCCGCAGGAAGTGACTGCTGTGCCATTATTCCAGAAATAATGTTCCACACGTGTGTTATGACTTTAGCGTTCAACACGAATGAAAAATTAACGAAAGGCAGACAGGGAAGGGCAGAGAGAAGGGAGGAAAGTATGAAGGCAGGTAGATGGTAAAGAAGGTGAGAGAGCGGTAGTGGAGAATGAGAAACAGGAGTGGAT
>NC_051400.1:16251903-16252294 GCF_015228065.2 Penaeus monodon
GTAGACAGACGCAAGGGTAATAACTCGGTAACATGGCCACATTCTAGTAATTAATCGGCCACGCCTAATGTCCCCACGCGTGTTTACGATCAACAAAGACAAGCGGACAAATTAGTTTAGTTACCGCGACGAAGTAAAGAAAATTTCTTGCCAGTACACGTTATTGAGTCATGACGTCATCAAGTTCCTTTCGTACACCTGTCCTTTCCCGCGTTTTCCTTCTCCATTTTACCCATTATTCTTTACCTCGGTTCTCCTCTTTCTTGTTTTCCTCTCTTACTCTTTATCTTACTTACCGTCTCTTTGTTTTTGTTAGTTCTCCACTTCCAACCTTCTTTTGATCCTCTTCTGTCCATATCTCCTCCCCTATTTCGCCACAACCACCACCTCC
>NC_051400.1:16252778-16252938 GCF_015228065.2 Penaeus monodon
GGTAATTCAGTACCAAGCAATAGGTCTCGAGTAACAAGCGATGACTTAAGATGACTGGAATGACTGATCGCTGACAACCCTGGCGCTCAGTCATCCCAGTTTATTAAGCCGGTCTTTCTCCTGTCAGCCACCATGACGGACAACACCCCTGGGAGCCTTG
>NC_051400.1:16253218-16253457 GCF_015228065.2 Penaeus monodon
TGAGGTGTTGTCGACTCAATATACGAGGGGTGTTGTCAGCTCGTGATGTAATGGATGTCGGTCCATGTTATGAGCATGGGTGGGTGGGGGGGTGGGGTTGGTCAGTCTTTTAGATGCATGTCTGTCTTTAGAGCAAATATGCTTTATTTGTGGATATCAAAGTTTTTTTTCTGTTGATGTTTTTTACGTTATCGTAAAGTACCGAAAATTTGTTAAGGAAAATTGTTGGTATGTTGCTG
>NC_051400.1:16253643-16253750 GCF_015228065.2 Penaeus monodon
ATATGTTTTAATCACGAACTCCCTCGCACGAGACATTTCCTAAATTTGGAATGTCAACTGGGCTCGACTCCGTTCCCTGGGAGACTTGTGTTACCACTGCACCATTA
>NC_051400.1:16253832-16254059 GCF_015228065.2 Penaeus monodon
CGATCAAAGAGGAGACGCAACACCCAATAACAGAAGTAAAATGAAAACAAAACCAAGTGCTGTGTGCCATTCCTCTTGCACAGTGCCATTTCTTCACTGTGTCCCGCGCGGTTAGAATATTTCCTTTGCAGCGACTCATTCATTATTCAAACTGGTATTTACTTTAAGAAGAAAAATCATGGGACAAATTACGTGATATATGTGATATAAAATCTGGAAATGACTTG
>NC_051400.1:16254104-16254639 GCF_015228065.2 Penaeus monodon
GGGTGTGCGTGTACTTCCCTGTGCTTGTCTGCAGGTGTGTGTTTGGCTTCATTTGAGTGAGCATTGATTTTCATTTGCGTGTGTCTGTTAGTGATCATATGAGAATGTTTGCATACGTGTGTTTTAGTTTGGTATGTTAAAGTGTGCGTGTGCGTATGCATGTGAGTTATAAGACCACAGATATGTTAAACTGCTACAAGGAATGCTAGAGAGCGATCAATAGTCGATTCTGTTTTGACAATAAAGGAAGATAAAACTAAACAAGTAAAGGAAGGAAAACTCACCCTTCTCCAGAGTGCAGACGTCTTAGTGTGAGAAGAAGGCGAAGGCAAGGATAATGAAGAAAAAGAGAAAAAAAAGTCTTACTGGCGCCTCTTGCCTGAAGATCTCTCCCCTCTTTCCTCTCACTGAAAACAACCTTTTTTTTGTTTTCCATTTCTGCCAGTTTCGTTCTCTTTATATTGAGCAAAACTAGGCGTGTAACTTTAGAAATACTTGTCCATCCAGAGAGAACACGGCCTGGCATGCTATAATT
>NC_051400.1:16254835-16256360 GCF_015228065.2 Penaeus monodon
GTTCTAGCTAGTAAGTACTAGAGCGAGAGATTACAAATACATGTTTTAGGGATCATGTCTACTAGGTAAAAATAACATGTGAAATAAAATCCAGTCTGTTACACACTTAGACATATCTTCTTCCGCTCTTCCTATTTTGCTCACTTGTCTGTAGGGTCGATGTTCCTGATTGCTCTCTTCCACTCAGCCCTTTCATACACATCATGCTCTGCCCGCTCTTTTTCACTCATATCACTCCTCACCCCGGCCATCCAGCTCCTCATCCGTCTCCTCTTTCCTAGTACCGGGGTCTTCTCTGCTTTCCTCCATAGTATCGGTACCTAGTGTCGATTCCTCCGTCTTCATTGCGAGGTACCACGCTTCTCGTGGCGTGACCGTACCACGACAGTTTTCTTTCACTGTATCACTGGCTTTCCTTATTCTGCTTCTTCTCTCGTTCCTGGTCTTGTCCATTTTAGTTGTACCGACACATCCATTAGATCATTTTTCTCTCCGCTACGCCAAACTTCTGCGTCTTCTTCGTTATGTTTCAGACTCGCACATCATTACTAGTTTTGTATACACGCTTCCCCTAACCCTTACTTTGATTCAACTTGGGAACTCGTCATCTTCATCTCTCTTGTCCAGCTGTGCAGCCAGTAGAACCCTAAGCAGTTTTCAGTTATTCTAACTCGACCGTACTCTGCATGTGTTATTTCCGTAATCAGCCTTCGACGTAACTTGGCTTTTGAACTTGATCTGCTTATTTTCAACTTGCCCTTTGCGGCCTAATCCTGTGGTCTTGATATTCGTTGAGTCTCAGGCATCCAGTGGTCTTTCTACTGACCTCAAAGTCCGGGTTACATAATTCCCCTCCGCTACTCTAATTTTTATTCTAATAGTCCCTGCTTTGTATAAAACCGCTAGCAAACAGACATACCACCATTATCAGCCTTAAAAAGAATAGGCTTCAAGGAGATTCCTGATTCACACCGACTCCAACTTTTATAAACTAACACTTATAATCGTGTTCTTGGATCTTTCTCGCTTATTTCTACGTCACTTTCTTTTTTGTCTCATGCATTTCAAGACTTCTTGACTTCTTGTCCATAGTACGCTTATTCTTGATTTGTGATTGTTGTATGTAGTCTCTTCTGAAGATATTTTCTTTCTGACCCTTCTGTCCATTAGTCTGGTAAGAGATATCTGGACATATCAGATAACATATCGACACAGATTTCATGTTATATAATATATAGCTCAAGTATTACACTCTTATCTGTAAAAGTGTCAATTTGTATTTTCTTTTCGTTTCGTTTTCTTCGCAAGTGATACTAAGAACTGGTAAACGGTTCTCTTGCTATTATGTTTATGGACTTTGGGGATCTCAGGCGGCGCTGGTCGATGGGCGGGCGCGATAAGGTGTTCTAGGAAACCAGGCGGTGACGGGCGCGCGCGATAAGGAATTTTTAGGCGCAGGACGTGGTGTTCCCGGCCATGTTAAAGGCTGGGAAGCCGGCGCTGCTCATGCACTCTGAAGCGGTGA
>NC_051400.1:16257013-16258271 GCF_015228065.2 Penaeus monodon
CGATTATTACGCCATGGCAATTTACTTTACTAAACCGCTAGTGACTCATGCCCACGCTCCAGACGGGAGCATTGTCATACGACCCTCACGCAGATACAGCGAAGTCTCATGAAGTCACCTACGAAGTTGGGGCGTCATGTTATGGAAGCTGAATTAGTGTATGCTCAGATTGCATTGATCGAGAACCCTGTCGAGCGAATATCACGATCGGGGGAAGCTTCAGCGCTGACTTTGTGTGGAGGGAAGGCTGTGCGGGGAAGGCTGTGCGGGGAAGGCTGTGCGGGGAAGGCTGTGCGGGGAAGGCTGTGCGGGGAAGGCTGTGCGGGGAAGGCTGTGCGGGGAAGGCTGTGCAAGGGAAGGCTGTGCAAGGGAAGGCTGTGCGGGGAAGGCTGTGCAAGGGAAGGCTGTGCAAGGGAAGGCTGTTCGGGGAAGGCTGTGCAAGGGAAGGCTGTGCGGGGAAGGCTGTGCAAGGGAAGGCTGTGCGGGGAAGGCTGTGCAGGGAAGGCTGTGCGGGGAAGGCTGTGCAAGGGAAGGCTGTGCAAGGGAAGGCTGTGCGGGGAAGGCTGTGCAAGGGAAGGCTGTGCGGGGAAGGCTGTTCGGGGAAGGCTGTGCAAGGGAAGGCTGTGCAAAGGGAAGGCTGTTCGGGGAAGGCTGTTCGGGGAAGGCTGTTCGGGGAAGGCTGTGCAAGGGAAGGCTGTGCGGGGAAGGCTGTGCAACGGAAGGCTGTGCGGGGAAGGCTGTGCAAGGGAAGGCTGTTCGGGGAAGGCTGTTCGGGGAAGGCTGTGCGGGGAAGCCTGTGCGGGAGAGCCCATGCGGGGAAGCCTCTTCCGGGAAGCCTATGCAGGGAAGCCTGTACTGTGAAGCCTGTGCAGTGAAGTCTGTGCGGGGAAGCCTCTGCGGTGAAGCCTCTACGGAGAAGTTCATGTGGGGAAGCCTCTGCGGTGAAGCCTGCGCGGGGATGCCTGTGCTGGGAAGCCTGTGCGGGGGATCGTCTGTGGGAGAGCCTGTGCATGGAAGCCCCTGCGGTGAAGCCTTTACGGAGAAGCCTGTGCGGGAAGCCTGTGAGAGAAGGCTGTGCGGTGAAGCCTGTGCGGGGAAGCCTCTGCGGTGAAGCCCGTGCGGGGAAGCCTCCGTCGCTGGCGTTGTTGCCGCCGAACAGATATGGGCTTACGTGGTTCCAAAGCTTTTCATCAGTTGTCGAATTAAGGGCGTCGGGATTTGTTGCTTTAGTGAATATGTGGCTGATTCCATTCAGATG
>NC_051400.1:16258804-16258978 GCF_015228065.2 Penaeus monodon
GTCAATATGCTTATACACATAAGGGTTAGTTCGTAATCAATAGAATTTCGAAGAAAGGCTTTTAGGTTGATTATCAAAATAATTCGCTGATTGAAGGCGGAAACTACAATAGCTGAATGCGAATTTCTAAAAATGCATTACCAAATATCAAATAGCTGGAAAGATACACTGGTA
>NC_051400.1:16260042-16260289 GCF_015228065.2 Penaeus monodon
AAATTATTTTCCCAGTGGATTCAGGCAAGCAACTAGATTTACGTCACTCACCTGGAAGTGACAGACCCCATAAAGCCCTCGACATACATCCCTGGGCAAATGGAAGACAAAAGGCACACGGGAGGATGAGTTTATGATTTTCTGCAATAGAAAATCGATTGTACTTGTTGCATTGTGTCTCCCACTTGTTGAGTTTGTTCAGAGTGTGCAACAGGCGATGGTACAAAAGATATAAGGTGCTTATGTG
>NC_051400.1:16260333-16260429 GCF_015228065.2 Penaeus monodon
GTCCGAATTGCGCTCTTGAAAAATATTGCAGGAATAGGTACATAGAGAAACCCTAAGGGGATTTGCAGCCACATTTCGTTTATTTGTCTTTTATAC
>NC_051400.1:16261235-16261414 GCF_015228065.2 Penaeus monodon
ACTTGTCTTTTATTCGGAAGTTGTTTTGAGATTTAATTATACTATGAATAATCGAATCTAATGATTGACACGAAAAAAAGAAGATAAAACGTGATGGATGCAGAGAATATGTAAAATGAAATAAGACGAAAGTTTCCTTCAGATTTCATTTCTCTGTTCAAGAAATGACAAACGGCAAT
>NC_051400.1:16261450-16262232 GCF_015228065.2 Penaeus monodon
AGTGTTCTTAGCACAACTCACAGGTTGAATCTGCGCATGAGAATTAAGATCAGCGTGGTTTTGGACTCCAAATTAGCGACTTTATTTAGCAGTTATGCGCTGGAGAAGCAGATGCAAAATAAACAATTACGCTCGCTTGGATCCCATTTAGGTCGTTACATTCATGGAGGCGGTAAGCGAGGTACAGTTAAACATTATTTTGTGCCGCTACAGTAACCTTTGCTCTTTTCCTTTTGTGTTATTTCGTCAAGAGTTATTTATAGCGTTTTTCTGACTAAAGAGAGGGTTGAGGTAATTAAATACCGCTAATGAGGGTATCTGTCCCTCTTGATCAGGCGTAACGGCGCCGTTATAGCTAATTACGCTCCTCACTTTTCTTCTCTTTTCCTTTTATTCTCTCTTCTTTTCCCTCTCTCTCTCGAACGAAGCCGACGGAGCTTGATGTTCCACAAAGATTAGACCGGAGACAGAAATCGTTCGTTCACATCGCTCGCGAAGCCTGCCCTTAGCAACGCCTGACGATGTGCTTCCTCTTATTTTTTTTATATTTGCCTTAATTTGCCTTCGTCCTTTGTGCTTTCATCCGGCGTTTTGTTCGGCAAAGTGAGGTTGAGGTTCGGTTGAGCGGAGCGTGGCCGGAGGAGGCGCTCGAGCCGGCAGCGGGGGGGCAGTGTGTGTACTTTGTGGAGACGTCGCGCCGTTTGTAGTAAAACGGTGTGTTAGTAAATAGATGTTAGTTGTTTACGAGCGAGCCAGATGTGTTTCGCTGGTGTGTTGTGGTG
>NC_051400.1:16262281-16263199 GCF_015228065.2 Penaeus monodon
AGCTATTAATGAAAATATTCTTCATTTTCTTCTTCTTTTTTATTAAATGCGCCTCATCTATTCTCCATTATGGTTCCTCGGTTCTTCTATATCTGTCGCTTATCCTCTTCCTCTTTATTCTCCTTTCTTTTCCTTCTTTTTAGCTGTTGCTTCCTACCTCTCCTCCTGTCCTTCCTACTCCTAATCTTAACCTCTGTCACTCCTCTCCCCTTCCTGCCTCCTCCTCTTTGCTATCTTCTCCACTTCCTTCTCTTCCTCTTCCTCTTAAGCTCTCTCATCTGTCACTCATTAGTCTTACTAATCTCTCTTCATCTCCTTCACCCACGCCGTTCGTTCTTCCTTTTCGTCTCCGTCACGTCTCTGATCCCTCCCTTCTGCATCTCCTTCTTCTATTTCCTTCCCTCTACTTTCCCTCTTTCTCCACTCATTCATTTATCTCCATTTCCTCATATTTCATCATTTCTCTTCCTGCCTTTTCGCTCTCTAATTCCTTCCTTCTCATCTCTTATTTCACTAATTATTCTCCTACACTTCTGTTTACCTCTTCTTTTACCAATTCCTCTCCTGTCTTCTCCTTCGCTAATTCTCTCCTCTCCATCATCTCGAATTTGCCTATTTCCTCTTCTCTCTTTCCTCTCCATCATCTCGAATTTCCCTATTTCCTCCTCTCTCTTTCCATTTCTCTCTTCATCAATTCTCTTCTCCCCCATTTGCACCGCTTCTCCCCCCCCCCCTAAGCACCTGCTTTTCTAAAAAAAGAAAAGTCTTTTTTCTCTGCCTCCTCCCCTTTCTCTAATTCCTCCTTCTCCTCTCTTATCCCTCCTCATTCGTACCTCTTGCACTCTTCCTTGTTCTTATTCCTTCTTCGGTCTTGTCTTCTAATCCCCTCCTTCCGGCATTCTCTCATCTTAGTCTCCC
>NC_051400.1:16263243-16263421 GCF_015228065.2 Penaeus monodon
CCCTTTAATCCCTCTCTCTTCTTCTATTTCCTGACTCCTTTTTCACCTGTTTCCATTTCGCAATTTCTTTCCGTGCCTGTGTCTGGTACTTCCCCTCCCCTCCCTCCCCTCCCCCCTAGATCAAGTTCTCTTTGCCCTTCCGTGACCCAAGACCGAGCTCATTAATTAGGGGGAAGCT
>NC_051400.1:16263747-16263937 GCF_015228065.2 Penaeus monodon
GAAGAAATGATGTTATCATGACGTTAAGACATTACTGAATAATTGAATGAATCAGTAAAACAAAGGAAATCTTGCTGGTCCGAACGCGAAATTATTTGTTGCATTGTTAGGGTGTTTGCTGTGGGAGCGAATTTCGGGTGTCTGAATTTATTCGAATTTGGCATCCTTTTTTACCTCGTGAAAACAGGTC
>NC_051400.1:16266887-16267334 GCF_015228065.2 Penaeus monodon
CGATAAGCGAGGCTTAAAATGCTCTTAAGTGTATACATAATGCACGTTGATAAAAAGTATACGGAACACAAAATAATGAACATTTCTACTTCCAATAACTTTAATGAAGAAGAAATAGCTGTGTTTAAGCTTCCAAACTCGTCTGATCGTAGAATTTATGAAAATAATGAAAACTCTTGGTTCCACTGACTTCAAAGAAATAGAAATAGCTGTTTAAGTTTCCAAATTCGACTAATCGTAGAATTTATGGTGACTGGGATAGTGAGACAGCACTTGTAGTCTTCTAGCGCAAGATGTGGAGTTCAGTAATTGGATGTTGGAAAGGAAATGTACACAGTACCACTTGCTGTGTGGAATTTGTGCCTAGCCATTTCTCTGAACAGATGGTAATTGAGCTTGAAATGGTGTTTGTGTGTTCCTTTTCCGGAAGAAAATTTATTATGGATT
>NC_051400.1:16267410-16267509 GCF_015228065.2 Penaeus monodon
CATACGTGTGTGGGGGAGCGTGCGTTTGTTAACATTCGTTTGTGTTTGTGAACGAGACGAGGCATATCCTGACTGAATCTGTAGACAACAGTTTTTAAA
>NC_051400.1:16268353-16268792 GCF_015228065.2 Penaeus monodon
ATTGAATACACATTAACACACAATTAACACAACCCTTATTTAAGGAACAATATTTTGAGAGGATTCCAGAAACTTCATTCTTGAGTTGTTAATATTGCTGATATTTTAGCTGCGAAGGTTAGAAACGCAGCCGAATTAGCTATAATTGCCTAAAAAAAAATGCACTCAAATCTCCGTGTATTCATTTATTCCTTTGTAGTGATCAATCAATTATACGCTGACTTCTTATTTTCCATCCTCAAAGTATATATGTAAATACATGTATAATTGCGTTGACTCTTACGGTAGAACCTTGTTTGACACTGCCAGTTAGAACGAATTTATAACGGGGAACAAGCTGCATTATTCAGGATTTAGCTTTGTTCGCACTGTGTACTGGGTAGTCTCAGGGGGACTTTGCCTGCCTTCGGTATTTATGTATAAAATTCCAGATACTATT
>NC_051400.1:16268899-16269121 GCF_015228065.2 Penaeus monodon
TCCCCATCCTTTATCATTCCCCTCTCTTTGATTTCACCCGATTCTAAAATAGGCCCCCTTTGTTTTTTTTTTAAATCCTACCCGAAGGCTTCCAAATCGTCCTCGTCTTCTGTTCTTCCCGTTTTTTTTCCTTTTAGAGTTAAGGGTGAATTGATAGTACCCCAACTCACCTTACCGAGTGCTTTGAGCTTCACTCAGCCGTTTGTCTGATGGAAAAGAGTG
>NC_051400.1:16269197-16269402 GCF_015228065.2 Penaeus monodon
ACCGCGAGTCTCTCTTCCCTTCCTTTGCCTTCCCCGCGGACCGGCTCTGTGCCTTGTGTGGAATCCGGAAGGAGTCACAGAACCCATGAAAAGTAGTCCCATCTTCGTGGATTCCCGGTGAATTGTAGCTTGCTCGCTGTCCTGGGGCTGCGAGGACGCTGGACTTTCTGCTTTTCCTGTCTCTGCTCCACGGAGACGATCAAGT
>NC_051400.1:16270175-16270453 GCF_015228065.2 Penaeus monodon
TTTTCTCCTCCCCTTCCTCATTACCACACAATAAAAAGGAGGGTAAAAACCTAAAGACTTTTCTTCCCATATCGGAAATACACAATAATAACAGCCAGCGAACCTATCTGAGCTGAGTGTCCGGAAGTGATAGTCCTTTGCATACGTATCAGCGACCCCGTTTTAGTTCATGTCGTGTGAAGGGAATCGGACTAAGCTTTTCAACCTAGCGAGACGGTTTGCGACTCAAAAACGTTCTCTTGATGTGGAACGTTGATTATGAAATGGCCTTGAGGAGA
>NC_051400.1:16273893-16274323 GCF_015228065.2 Penaeus monodon
TTTGGTCTATTTTTTTGACAGACAGCAAACAAATTGGTATTTGTTTTGTATTGATTAATATGATTGTCATCTTGTAGAATTGTTATTATTGAAGTCAGTATCAAAAGTTTCTCCCAGTTTTGCTGATGAATGCCCTTTCATATAATACTTCAATATAGACAAAAATGATATACTGCTGAATTATGCACAGCTTAAATGATTCGCTGATGATTTAGAATTATTACGAGCAATGTATTTGAATTTAATTTATCATGAATATGTTTTACAAAAAAACATATGAACTGTGAATAAACAGAACTATTTGATACCAAGAGTATTGATTCTCACTGAATAATTATTATTTTTCAGGTTTTCATTGAAGGTATATCTCCTTTGTGTTGCCTACTCATGGAACAAGTGAAACGAACAGAAAATAAATATTAATCAAATA
>NC_051400.1:16274367-16275314 GCF_015228065.2 Penaeus monodon
AAAGCGCATAAAGTAAAAGTGATTTTGAGGTTTGTTCCTAACGGGAAAGGAATTTCTTGTTTAAGTGACTCCAGTGATGAAAGGAAGTCTCTAGGTCACACGAGACGACCGAGCTGAGACCGAGCGGCATGAGTGCTTTACCCGAGCGAAGCGAGTCTGGCGTCGCGGCCGAAGGAGCCGGGTCGTCGAGCTCCCTTGAGAGTTCTGATGGACTGGGAGCGCTAAAAGGGGCCGGCGCCGTGCGAGCAGTATCGACTACTGCAGGAGGCGCTGCTGCCGCCGCCCCCTCTGCCGCTGGAGGAGCCCCCGGGGGGATGATGGAAGCAGGTGCCGGGAGTAGCCCTTCCCCGTCCCCGATAAGGGCCTCCCCGAGGGCGGCTCCTCCCACCCTCACTCGCTCGCATACCCTGGGACCTTCTGCAGCGTCCTTAGAAAAGGAGAGGATGGAGAAGCCGTCGGCGCTCAGCAGGGTGTTCAACCCGCCCAAATTAGAAAGGTAAGTGGGAGGACGAACGATATTACGTGTAGCAATACATAAAATACGAATTAGTTGTTCAATAAAATATGTCCACTGGCGAGTGCTGCGTGGCGTGGCGTAGCAGATGTAAATAAAATTGTATGCGTAGGCCGTAGAGTTGCGGAGGTTAGAAATATCGGAGATTAAGCAAGATTGATGAAGAGGCGGAGTTCTTTTGGAGGGGAAATATAAAGGCTTCGTTACCTGGTGATGGCTAGGGGCGGAAGGGGAAGGGGAGGAGGAATCCAGATGAATTACTGCATCAGCACAAGGAGGGCGAGAAGACCGTAAGGAAGATGAATGGAAATTTAGGAGTTTGGGAAAGGAGGGATAAGGAGTTTAGATAAAAGACAAGTGAAAAAAAGAGAGAAAAAAGACGAGGAAGGGAGGGCGAATTAGGAAAAGAGAAAGAGGAAGGAAAAAGGAAATG
>NC_051400.1:16282366-16283229 GCF_015228065.2 Penaeus monodon
TGAAGATAGGATGAATGAGGAAGATAAAAGAAAAGAGAAGAGATGCGAGAAGCGAGAGTGGGAGAGGAAGAGGGAGGAGAGCGAGAGGGACAATGAAAGAGAGATGAAAGATAAAACGCAAATAAAAGAGTTGCAAAAAGAGGATGAGGAAGATTAAAATAAAGTAGAGGACAGAACGGTAAAAAGGAGAGAAAAAGAGGAATAATAAAATGAAAGTATTAGAAGGAAGAGAAGAAAAGTGTTGGGGGGGGGGGGTTGGGAAGTAAGTAAGTGAAAAGGGATTTTTTATTCTTAAGGAGGCAAGGCAAAGCGTAAGAGGCAGAATGCGAAAGGAATCAGAATTAAGAAAAAAAATGATGAAGGGGAAAAGGGAGGAATTGTGAGGATTTTTTTTAAGGGAGGAAAAGACGGGAATAAAAGGAAGAGGAAGGGGAAGAAGAATAACAGTTGTAAGAGAAAGAGGGTGAGACATGGTGATGGATGAAAGAGAGGAAGAGCGAAGAGAAGTTAGAGAATACAGGACAAAGGGAGAAAGCGCAGGAAGGGGAAGAAAGAGAGAGGCAGAAGAGGGGGAAAATGATGCGAAAGAAAGGGGAAGAGAGGAAGGAAAGAATTGAGAAAGCGTAAGGAGAACAAGAGGGTGATGAGGAGTAGAGAGGGAGAAGGAAAACCTCCAACAAGGGGAATGGTGAAGATGAAGAGGAAGAGGGACAGGAGAAAAAATATATAGATAAGAAGATTAGAAGAGGAGAGAGGGGAGAAAAGGACAAGGAAAAGTAAACAATAGTGGGCGAAGGAGAAAGAGACAGAGAAATAAAAATGAATATCGAAGCGCAAAACATAGGAATTACAAAAAATAAAAA
>NC_051400.1:16283281-16283463 GCF_015228065.2 Penaeus monodon
TAAAAAGTAGCAACCAGAAACAGTAAAAGAGAGAAAGAGGAGGAAAAATGGAGATAGGGGTGAGGGATAAAGACAGATGGAAAGTCAGAATAGGATGAGGAAGGAGGGATGATGAATAGAGGAGAGGGGGGAGGCAATACCTCGATTATATACACATAAACATAGGTTAACGTCCGAATGTT
>NC_051400.1:16284305-16284474 GCF_015228065.2 Penaeus monodon
ATGCGTTTCCTTAAGACTTTGCGTATATAATTAGTATGAAAAGATTATGATGATAATGATGAATCAGCCTTATAATACACGTAATTGCGATGTGAAAATACACACTTCTAAAATGATAATATAAGGTATATTCTACGTTTTCTTTTACCTTTTGACATATCATTATTCT
>NC_051400.1:16284519-16284676 GCF_015228065.2 Penaeus monodon
TATAATGGACCTCACATCATTACATTTTCCCCCGGAGATATCGCTCATCATTCACCCTCATTATGATAATTAGAGTCACGTGCTCTTTTACAGTTTTCCGAAATGTTACAGGCAAGAATAATTTTTCGGGAAAGGAATAAAAATTGTTGAACGTTGC
>NC_051400.1:16284958-16285123 GCF_015228065.2 Penaeus monodon
AAAAAAATCATCTTTGATAATCCATTTATCTTCACCTCTCACCTTATCTGCTTATCAGTACTATCATAATGAATTCATCATCACTATCACTACTATTGACCACTGATAAAATAATACGATGGTACAGATAATAACAAAGAAAAACAGTGACGACTTTGATTCTTG
>NC_051400.1:16285214-16285368 GCF_015228065.2 Penaeus monodon
AATATTGATTGTAACATTGCAGGAACATCAGTGCTTTCCGATGGTCTGGCAGTGCTCTCTCAGTTGTTAAAATTGTGCTCGCGGGCACTTTACGGGCCTAACTGCCGTGTTTTCCCCTGGATGACTATGAACATCATCAATCATTTTTTCCTTT
>NC_051400.1:16285684-16286112 GCF_015228065.2 Penaeus monodon
ATAGGTCAAATATGTCAACAGCGCCAGAATTACAAAAAAACAATCATAACGCTTCATAAATAGTACAAAGGCTTAATTTAAGGTATATATCAAGAGAAAATCATTTCTACACAGAACCGCCATTAACCAGATTGTGAGACAGGGCCAATGTCGTGAACGTAGAGTGTACTTTTCGGTGTGGTACAAATAAAGAAAAGCTTTTGCGTAGTACGTAGGAATGTATTCTTGCAAAGGGTTGTTTGTATTCTCTTGGGTAGAGTTAAAAGAAGCAGCTCCTGGTGCCTGTGGGGCACTATTGTCTTAGATGTATATCTTTACATGGAATCATAGACACGGTCACGTACATAAAAACAAGCATTTTCTTTTTCATGTAGATATGTTTTGTCACGTTCATGTATTGTATACACGCTCACATTTATGTATGTGCG
>NC_051400.1:16286153-16286375 GCF_015228065.2 Penaeus monodon
TTTTTTTTTATCCCGACTTGTCTTTCTCCTCCAGTTCCGCCCCCGTTGTTATCTTTTCATCCCCTCCTTCCGCCGCTCTTTCCCTTTTCCATTATTCCTTCCCTTCCCCTACACCGCTTTCTTTTGCCTCTTTTATCACTCGTTTCCTGCACGTCATAATGGTTCTCCTTGTAGGTACTTCTGACGTTAAACCTGGATGTCTGGACGTGGGGACCGTGATGT
>NC_051400.1:16286651-16286882 GCF_015228065.2 Penaeus monodon
CATGTGGTGCCCGAAAGAGGATAAACTACTTTATGTTTGCGATGCAATCTAATTTTCATTTATGTCAGAAAAGTTCTAATTGCAGTTTGGAAGTATTGGTTATTGAAACTCGAAGCAATTTGTACGTAGACTTCTTTTGCAACAGAAAAGTTTCTTGAGATTAAAATTATTTTTATAGGAAATAAGTGTTCTACTACATCATGTGTCATACACGGACATACCGCGCGCAGG
>NC_051400.1:16286990-16287480 GCF_015228065.2 Penaeus monodon
AAAACACTTAAAATACATACACATGCAGCTTCTCGGTTAGATAATCTTTCAGTACAGACATTCAAAATATCTGATGAAAAAAACAAAAAAAAACTTATAAGTGTGTAATGATGACACAGAGACCAAAAAGAAAAGAAAGGTAGATAAAAACCACCATCTTAAAAGAAATACGCTGACTGAAAGAGGGTGCAGCCGTGCCCAAGCTCTCCTGGATTCCATCTTCATATTCCCCATGATACATATCGAAGCTCATCCTCGCCAGTGTCTTGCAGAAGCCATAGCGCATCATGGTTCTATTTCATCTCCCTCATATGATGTCTGACCGGAAGCAAGCCAAGTGTTCTCGGGTCTCGTCCACTAATGAATTCTGTGAGACGTGGCATGGAACACTGTCACGGCAAGAAAGAATAATAAATGGATATACGTTATGGTATGGGGATATTATGAAGGATCTGTATGATATAGTCATGTAATAAAAAAGGCTGTATGG
>NC_051400.1:16287657-16287881 GCF_015228065.2 Penaeus monodon
GTATGGTATAAAGCTGTGTATGGTATTATAAAAAAGTTTATATGGTATATATGTATGTTATAAAAAAAAGTCTGTATGGTATGTATGTAATGTATAAACTTTAAAAAAAGTATGGTATAAAAGAAAAGTCTGTACGGTACATATGTATGGTATAAAATACAAAATTATTTATGGTATATATGCATTGTAATAAGAAAAGAAGTCTGTTTAGTATAGTCAAGGTA
>NC_051400.1:16288419-16288654 GCF_015228065.2 Penaeus monodon
CGGCATTATATTAACAGGCTTAATGTGATGGAAGGGCTATATAGACAGACTAGCATGATCACTTTGGAAATCCCGCAAATGAAATCATTATTACGTAAGACGTACTCACACACACGACAAAGACGCCAAGAAACAGTAAAGCCTAAAGTATTTCGAGTTGAATTAGTATCCTCTTCAGGTGGAATCTATTTTGGCGTTTTCGAATACGAAGAATTTTTGATTGATTCGAATTGCG
>NC_051400.1:16288677-16289312 GCF_015228065.2 Penaeus monodon
AATTGTAGTTGTAATTTTTCTTATGTGTGTATTCGCCTTTGTTGAAGGTTCTGTGAAGAATTTCTGTATTCTGTATCCCCCGTGTGCACGAGTATGCATTCTTGGGCCGTCGCACTTTTCTTGTAATTTTGCCTTTTTTTCGTCATTTCGCTTATTTCGTCGCCATTTTGACTCTTTTTTCCCTCCCGTTTCTTCACTCATTTTCCTCCCTCCCTCTTCCTCAGTTTCACCCTCCCACTTCCTCGTTTTCTCCCTCCTTCTGCCTCATTTTCACCCTCCCACTTCCTCGTTTTCTCCCTCCTTCTGCCTCATTTTCACCCTCCCACTTCCTCGTTTTCTCCCTCCTCCTTCCTCATTTTCTCCCTCCCTCTTCCTCTTTGTTATATCCGAATCTCATCTCGAAATCATTTGAATTTTATGATGAAAGGACAGAACAGGCGTGAAGCAATATCCCCTGAAATAACCTCCTTCCAAGGCTACTCCATGAATCCGAGACTAAAAGGTTTTTGAAAAAAATTCAAATAAGAAAGTGGCATATGAATAAACAAGATTCGCCCAGGGGCTTTGTCCTTTATAGATTAATTTTCCATTTCTTGAGTATTTATCCCTTTAGGAGAGAAAAAAATTAGGACCCG
>NC_051400.1:16289621-16289703 GCF_015228065.2 Penaeus monodon
TTGGTGACGTTAGACTAGCCACGTGCATTCCCATTATCACAAGAGTTTCAATTGTTGTCATTTACTGTGCTTTTTGTATAAC
>NC_051400.1:16290087-16291039 GCF_015228065.2 Penaeus monodon
CCCAGCGTACATTCTGCTCAGCCTTTCCGACTCAAAAGCCAACAAATGCTGAAAGAGCATTGGCCTGAATTTTTTCCCTTCAGAAGACTTCAGAAGGTCTTAGGATATGTGTCCTTCAGATTCCCCTCTTGCGTTTTGCAAAGGAGTTTTAGTTTTGCAATATTCCTATTCTTCCATTCGTAAGCAACAGGAGGAATTGTCGGAAGGGTTATCGAGCGTCGCCATGAATGGTTTTGTTTATTGCAATGAATGAAGAGTGAAGGATGGTGAGTATCTGTCTTGCGCACTCCGTTGCAAGAGGAATTCGCGATAGAGTGTGGCGCTGATGTGGCGGTTATTGGCTGGTTTCAAGTGGTGCGGCTGCGAATTCCTTTTTTTTTTTATCCTGGAGTCTAAAATGGAGTCTTAGGAATAAAGAAAACGAGAATAAAGGAAAATTGGAATTGCAGTGGAGGGACGAAGCAAGCAAAAGTCGATGTTTGAGTCTGTTTCTTATCGTATCAATGTTATATACTTCTTCATAATAGATAGCTACAAACGAGAAAAAAGAATCAAGAAGAAATACCGTTTACAAATAAAGGCTAAAAAGGGAAAATCTCAAACAGATAAAATAGAAAGCGAAAGAGAGAAGGAAAATGAAGTTGCCAGCCGCCCGAAGCCTGGGCCACAAAATTCGCGAATTATTGCGGTTATCGGCAAAGGTGGAGAAGACGTAAAACATTCACGGTTGATTTATCTGAATTAGGATTTGCATTTGCATTTTTGCTTAAGAGTGTTTCAGATTTTTTCGTCCATGTTCGCTGACCTCTTTTTTTTTTTGGTGATTTTATTCTTTGATGTTTTGTTTATGCAGAAAGATAAGATGCACATATTTGACATTTTCCTTTAGTCGAAAGTAGGAAATTGTAGTAAGTGTACACAAACACGTATGAACACACGCGCAGACGCATAA
>NC_051400.1:16291096-16291638 GCF_015228065.2 Penaeus monodon
TCATATTTCACACATCAAATTTACATCATATATATATGATGAATTCTGTACTTTGCACATACTTCATATGAAGGCATTTAGTGTGAGTATTAAAACTTTTTTTTTTTTAATATAGTTAACAATGACAGGACAAGTCGAAGCAGCTGAAAATAATGTTAACAATGTAATTAGAGGTAGTAGCAACCTCTGGGTTGTTGGGTTGTATTAGTAATTTTTAGCACCATATAACCAATCGAGTCGTGTTTCCGAAGTGTTTACGTGAACATATTTGAAACTCGTATGTTCATGAGTACACGATAAGTGAATTGAATTAACCTTTAGAATGTAGAAAGGCATAAAAAAAATCTCTTCATTTGCATTTGAGAGAAGCATGGGAAGGATCTAAAAAACTATTGTACAAGACTGAGAGACTGAGTTATGTCTGTTAACTGATAGGGCAGAGGGTTGCCATGTTTGAATATACAGATACGTGTGTGTAAATGTACATGTGTGTGCGTGTTCTGTTGTATTCACTGTATTTTTTTGTGTATGATGTACACCCG
>NC_051400.1:16291804-16292103 GCF_015228065.2 Penaeus monodon
ACACACATAATAACTATAATTGTGATACTTCAATCCCAAACGCCAAAGAAACGAAACGCGATTTGGCATCAGAGAAAAAAAATCCATTTCCTGTGACTCGACTGAACCCACGGAAGTCGGTAAAGAAAATCAATACCAGTAAGAGAAAAGGAAGAAAGAAAAGTCACCTTAGTTGAGGACGTAAATGTAGCGTCCTCAGGCAAATCAAAGTTTCCAATTCTTTCTCTACGATTTCTCCGGCTACGAAGGGCCTCTCTACCTTGTAGTACGTTCGCATCACGATGATTGAACGGGAACTG
>NC_051400.1:16292595-16292978 GCF_015228065.2 Penaeus monodon
CCACATCGCTTTTGTGATTTAAGGAACCTATTGTCCGCGTGTCTTGGTGGGAGAAAGCCAAGATCAATATATTTTCTTAAGGATGGATGTTATTGATGGGTCCTGTGTTAGTAGGATGGCAATGTGGGACTATTGGTTCATGCAATATGCAAGAGACGCCTTTGCGTTGCAGGTGTGAATGATGTGTTGTCTTACGGGTCTTTGTGGAGGTGTTTTGGTGGCTCATTTGCGAAGGTAATGGGGGGGATTTTGCCCTGGATCTCCAGCGGTTTGCAGTTATCATAGGGTACTGGTGAAGGTACGAAAGAGAGGATGTCTAAGCCTAAATATAGGTAGAGAGAACGATAGAAAACGATAGAGATAGATATATATAGAGAAACTAA
>NC_051400.1:16293179-16294559 GCF_015228065.2 Penaeus monodon
TACATTCTAGATAATATGATCTGATATGCAAGAAAAGGAAAAAAATGAATTATGCACTGGAGAGAAAATCCCAAGACAAAACGCCCAGAAAACATCCAATCAAAAACAAAGCATCCAATCTTTGCTGCACGGACTTAGAGGCAGATGAAGAGACGGCTACAGCTTGATGGCCTCCCATACGAGACGGACGATTACGAAATGGAGCTTGAGTCATCCAGTAAATGTAACGAGTCGGCGAAAGTCGTCTTAAACAATGGTACGTTTGCCGTGCGCACAACCGGGCTTTAGGAAAATTGGACTCCGTGAACCGATATTTTTTTTTCATAAGGAAAGTTTCTCAAAGCTTTTGTTTAGGTAGTTTTGGAAAGCTATGTTTTTCTTAATGCATTGTACGGTTTCTTGAGGTACGTTGAAACAATTCCGCTGCGTGCTGTGATGTCGGATGAAACTCACCTTTTGCGAGGATACAAGTACTGCGTTATAGTGCTCTGTGTATACAAGAGACATGCTACATGGGACACTTAGGAGTAAAGGCAATTTCTTAGGATCGTCTTATGAAAGAAATTCAATTTAACTCTTAAAACGAGTTTTCAAAAGTATTTGACGCAAGTTTTGAGCTGTTTGCGTACAGAGCGCATGCCTTTGTGGTAAGATATTAAGTGCTTAATAGATGTACGTGCTTTATTCTGTATGGATTTTTAATGATATTTCACTGGTTATTTGTAATCGATTCAGGATTAGCTTTCGGAGTTTTGAAGGTGTTTTCTTGGATGCTTTAGAAGTAAGAATAATAAAAGAAAAGTACCCCTAATGGTATAAACACGCAGACAATAGCAGGCAAGAGGAAGTCAAAATGACCTACCACGGCTATCAAGGAAGATGAAAATTAAGGACGACAGGTGAAGGTGGTTCAAACCCGCCATGGCAGAAATGAAACTGAAAAAGGGTTGGCACATCGTCAAAGGAAAAATGAAATGACAGGGATTATCAACAAAAGAACAAACTTTTACACCCGTAAATATATCTTTTTTGTTCTGAAAAAAACAAAAAACAAAAAACGAGATTTGAACTAAATTGAAAACTATCTTGTGTGGTGCGACTGTTCAGCCAGGGAGAAACAGGCTATTTTTCACATGAACGAAAAGAAACGGTTCAAGTTTTTTTTGTGATTTTTTTGTATGAATCTGTTACACGTGCTTTTTGCTAAACGTGTCATTTTTCTTTATTTCTCTATTTTTTCCTCCTGTTTGTTTTTATCTGATATAGTGAGTACTTTTATCTCGGTTATTATTTTGAATATCGGTGTTTGTTATTGTGAGCATTATAGTTAAGAAATAATGATTTGATTTTGCTGATTCCTTTGACTGAAGAGGGAAGGGG
>NC_051400.1:16294866-16295018 GCF_015228065.2 Penaeus monodon
ATTCCTGCACAGTGTAAAATGTATGTGGTATATGCATTCACCTTTGTGTGAAGCTTTAGTACCTATCCTGGCAATTGGCCCATGCAGCGGGCAGAGGGATAGCTGTGCATTGGCTGGACGGCCGGAATGATTGTCTCTTGCAACAGGAAGGG
>NC_051400.1:16295327-16295497 GCF_015228065.2 Penaeus monodon
AACAAAGCATATGTTTTTTTTGTTTGTTTTTACCCACAATCCCACCATGAATGTAAGGGAACACACCACCGGAGTCAGTGCCAGACACAGGCATCGTTATTGATACATGGGTGGGACGGGAAGTGAAGACAATGAGTCCATCACGTGATGTGGAAGGCTGATAAAGGATC
>NC_051400.1:16296147-16296253 GCF_015228065.2 Penaeus monodon
ACTCAATATGCACAGACTGGCAATGCAACAAAAGAATGAAAAATAGAGAAATAAAGAACATATCCCACGACAAAGAGAGTAAAAATACACCATACAATGAAATCCG
>NC_051400.1:16296290-16296488 GCF_015228065.2 Penaeus monodon
GACTATACACCAACGCGTTTCAAAGGGATGCCGTTGCCTACATCGCTCAAAGAATGGATGCATTTCATCTTTCCTTTATTTATTTCTTTTTTGGGATTGCTTTGGCTTACTCCGACGAATATTCGGGGGACGATTCCATCTTTACACTCCGCAGGAGGTGAGAACGACTGATATGGTTTTGTTCTTCGTGTTATAAAA
>NC_051400.1:16297152-16297232 GCF_015228065.2 Penaeus monodon
AATTTTTAACACATACTAAGATCCTGCAAATGGCCTACACTTTGGAAAAAAGTAATGTCTCCATCTTTAAAAAGGGGCAT
>NC_051400.1:16298353-16299338 GCF_015228065.2 Penaeus monodon
AAAAAAAAAAAAAAACAACCCAACCTGTAGCTTTAGGAAAACGTCTTCACCAACAATTTCCCTGAACAGCCCTCGGAAGGCCAGCACCTCCAAGGGCCAACGAGTCCTGACGGCTCTTAACGACGCTGAAAGAATTAAGAGTGGGTTCGGGAAGGCCATCCTGCGTTATTGTTTTCTCATTACGAAAACGTTCGCTGAAACGTTTGCTGGAAACATTTCCTGGATTACGTTCACTGGAAACGTTTGCTGGATTATGTTCGCTGGAAACGGTTGCTGGATTACATTTGCTGGATTATATTCACTGGAAACCATATCTGGAATACGTTCGCTGGAAACGGTTGCTGGATTACACTCACTGGAAACGTCTGCAGGATTACATTCGCTGGAAACGTTTGCTGGATTACGTTCAGTGGAAATGTTTGCTGGATTTTGTTTGCTGGAAACGTTTAATGGATTCTGTTCGCTGGAAACATTTGCTAAAAGCATTCGCTGGATTACGTTCGCTGGAAACGTTTGCTGGAAACATTTGCTGGATTACATTTGCTGGAAACGGTTGCTGGATTATGCTCACTTGAAACGTCTGCTGGATTACGTTCACTGGAAATGTTTACTGGATTACGTTCATAGGAAACCTTATCTGAAATACGTTCGCTGGAAACGTTTACTGGAAATGTTTGCTGTATTATTCACTGGAAACATTTGCTGGAAACATTTGCTGGGTAATCTGGAAATATTTGTTGGAAACGTTTGCTGGATTTCGTTCGCTGGAAACGTTTAATGGATTATGTTTGCTGGAAACATTTGCTAAAAGCATTTGCTGGATTACGTTCGCTGGAAACGGTTGCTGGATTACACTTGCTGGAAACATTTCCTGGATTACGTTCGCTGGAAACGTTTGCTGGATTATTCGCTGGAAACCTTATCTGGATTACGTTTGTTGGATTACGTTCGCTGGAAACCTTATCTGGAATATGTTTGTTCACCA
>NC_051400.1:16299415-16299679 GCF_015228065.2 Penaeus monodon
AACTATTATTCATTTTAAGTATAGATACAAATAAAAAGATAATTATTTATTATTTACCAATCTATCCTTGCTTAGTTATATCTACTTTATATTAGCACGAAAAATATATTTATTAGTAACTCAAAATAAACATTAATACCGCAATATAAAACGTTTAAAAGTGCAAAGGATAAACATGACATTCAGACCATATATCACAATGCAAAAATAATAGGAAAAGTTTGATTAAAAGAATGAGGAATACCACCGACAGGTAATGACGAG
>NC_051400.1:16300497-16300739 GCF_015228065.2 Penaeus monodon
TTATGACATTGCATATTTTTTCATGATATTAATTAAAAGTAAAAAAGAAAAAAATGTTGAGGGTTTCAATGGCTTGTTTTTATTTTAAACAGATGATATTGGCTAAAATTTTCCACGGTGTTTTTAATGCTGAAGTTTAATAAGATTTTAATAGATATTATGATGAAATGAGTGATTTAGGCCCAGATAATTGATTAACAACAGAGATAGTAACGGTGTAATCAAAGCATTTGTAGAGGCAA
>NC_051400.1:16301063-16301140 GCF_015228065.2 Penaeus monodon
CATGATTTTACCTACTTTTTGAATAGGCCAGATTAGCTACTAATATACTAAATACTTATAATCACCGATCTGTAACA
>NC_051400.1:16301178-16301625 GCF_015228065.2 Penaeus monodon
TTGATAATAACATGATAAACAGTATACGCATGAGAAGATTTTCCCAAAACATTACATCCCTGAGCATTTGTTTGAACGCGATTTCAGTCTGAGCAAAACGTAGGCCTATCTGTGTTTTTTTTTGTCAAAGGCTCTCATAAGATAATTAGGTGGTCGAGGGAAGCTGACTCGCTTGTGATAATATGTGTGGTGTGTTTGTATTTTTTTTTCATTATTTTCTTTATTTCATGGTATTGTCTGATTAGTTGTTACTGATCTTAATTGCTTTTGTTTGTTTTGTAAGTCTCCAGATGTTGTTCCAATTCCGCCGTTCTTATGATGTTTTTGTTCGTTTGTTAAGTAAGTCACTTATTTCTTCTCGACTTAATTTTGCTGATGTGACTGACATGGAGTTTTGAGATACGCTGTAAATTCCTCGCCTTTGGAGTCTGCTTCTAAATCGCTTTT
>NC_051400.1:16301928-16302215 GCF_015228065.2 Penaeus monodon
ATTTCCATACCAAATGGTGGTTAGGACGTTTTCCTGTTTCTTCTTCATCCTCATTGAAAAGTGATATCTATATTGTATCTTTCCCGGCGATGTTTTTATGGGCAATAGCCTCCCTCAGCCTCGGCGGCGCGAGTTCGTGCAGCGATAACATTTGATCGAGAGATTGCACGCTTTCTCATGCAAGATCCATTCAGCGCCATGCAGTGTCACGTTCGCCATTCGTCTTTTTCAGATGGTGCTGAGGAAACGTCTGGCGGTTCGATGGTCTTCAAAGATTCAATATACAA
>NC_051400.1:16302361-16302512 GCF_015228065.2 Penaeus monodon
TAGTGATAGTTTTTTTTTTAACGGCCGTGGTATGTTCATACATGCAGACATGATGTCAGTACCCAATCATGGCTAACTCGACTGAGAGGAGCTGGTGGGGCCTGCGACTGCTTAGCCATAGCTGCACTGCTTTACTTATGCTCCTTCTATA
>NC_051400.1:16302890-16303196 GCF_015228065.2 Penaeus monodon
AAATTTCCCCCAGGCGATGTAATGGATGAAGTCGTAACTTGTTGATTAAAGTTGGTACATTATTGGATAAAGTTGATATCATATTTATTCCTAAGGTTGACATTGTATTCGTATTGTTTCTGTAGAAAGTTTAATGAGAGAAGTTTTAATAGTGTGTATTATATGGCAATAATATCATTTTTAATTGCATTGTTGCTTTGTTTTTAAGTCTAATATAATTTTCTGACATCAGTTACAGTAGTAATTCGAATCTCTGTACATTCCCGTTTGTATTATATCAGAATTAGAACTTCTTTTAATTACCGC
>NC_051400.1:16303302-16303781 GCF_015228065.2 Penaeus monodon
CCATATTGGCTGAAGCTGTATCATCCTCGTAAAAATCGTATTATTTTTTTAAAACCTTGTCTTAGAGTCAAGTGTATCTTCGTCAGGTATAGTAACTATTAACCAAGCGTTTCATCGTAGATACTATATGATAGGTCTCTTTTTCTGGTTTTACACTTGTTAGTATAATATTTTTATATAGTAATTTTTATTGAGTCTGCTTACTAGATTCTGTACCAGGTATTATCATGTGTATATCTGTGTATATAACAGTATAACTATTCCAGTATAAGATTACAGCATTAAAGTACGGCATTGCAGTATAAGTCCGTAAAATCAGGATTATCACTTTATTTTTCCAAACCGATATATTCAGCCTAACGCTGTGAGTGTGATTAATGTGTCGGTAAATATACCTTGTAATTTTGTAAATTAGGCCCTGTTTTGAACAAGCTAAATGGTCTGTATAAATATATACTGAGCGCTAATTCAGTAGAGTG
>NC_051400.1:16304863-16305670 GCF_015228065.2 Penaeus monodon
CATGCAGATACACAGATCTCAACCCCCCCCCCCATTTCCCCCGACCCACCTACTCCCACCCATCCTTTCCGCTCTCCCTCCCCCCCTCCCCCCCCAATCCGATCCCCCATCCCCTCATTATCCCCCCTCCACCTCCCCCCCCCACACGACGAGGCGGACGGCCCCCACGCATTCTCGATCTCCTACAAGCACTCGCATCAATCTGGGAGAAGGAGCTTTAAGAAGGCTACGTCTTGGCGAGGGACGATCAGCCGGGCATTAGGCGCCGTCACAGCTGCGTCAGTCAGGGCAATGGCTTGTGAAGGGGAGGGAGGGAGGAGGGGGTTAGAGGGGGAAGGGGTAGGAGGTTAAAGGGGGAGGGGATAGGGGGTTAGTGGGGGAGGGGATAGGGGGTTAAAGGGAGAGGGGATAGGTTAGTGGGGGAGGGGATAGGAGGTTAAAGGAGGAGGGGATAGGAGATTAGTGGAGGAGGGGATAGGGGGTTAGTGGGGTAGGGGGTAGGGGGTTAAAGGAGGAGGGGATTGGAGGTTAGTGGGGGAGGGGATAGGGGTTAGAGGGGGAGGGAGTAGGAGGTTAAAGGGGGAGGGGTGGGAGGTTAAAGGGGGAGGGGTAGCAGACAAAAGGGGGAGGGGGGAGGTGTGGAGGTTAAGGGGGCAGGGGAGGGAGGGAGGGGAGGAAGTAGGAGGTTAAAGAGGGGTGGAGGTTAAGGGAGGCGGGGGGAATAAGGTCCTCGAGACATGCGATCGGAGGGCGGGGGGGGGGGATACCGGATAGGTGGGGAGGGGTTAGGGGGGAAGGAGGAAAAGG
>NC_051400.1:16305994-16306462 GCF_015228065.2 Penaeus monodon
TGAAATAAGAAGTGGAAAAAAAAAACGATTATAAAGGATGAAGAAGAAACAAGAAAAAATCATTTGAAAACGAAGGATCTGAAAAAGGAAGAGTAGAAAGAGCATGAAAAAAAAAGAGTAAAAAAGAAAAGCGAAAAAGCGAGTGGAATTTCGAGGAACAATAACCAGGAAAAACGGAATGAACAGAAATAAAAATGGGAAGAAATGTTGGAACAAAGGAGAGAAAATTGTAGCGAGAGGGAGAGAAGGACAAAATTGGAAAGTTTGGACGAAAGAAGTCATGTAAAAGTGGTCTGAGGTGCTAAGTGGGCAAAGGAGGTAACTTTAATGGGGAAATTTGGCAACTGAGGTGGCAAAGTGCAGAGAGAGGGATAAAATAAGATAAATCGGGGGGAAAGTGACACACGGGGAAGAGAAGAGAGGTAAGCGTGAAAATGGCGAAGGAGGAGGTCATTGGAGAAAATTAAT
>NC_051400.1:16306665-16306729 GCF_015228065.2 Penaeus monodon
ATTGAGACATATAAATAGAGAGAAAGAATCAAAGAGAAAGAATCAAAGAGAAAGAATTTGAGAG
>NC_051400.1:16306770-16307834 GCF_015228065.2 Penaeus monodon
GCAGGTGATAGTGACGTGCAAGTAGGTTTTTGATTCGTGAATAAGAATTGCTAATTGGATTATGATAATAGGGTCCCTTTCCTTCCATACCTCTGTTACTATAAAATGAATATAGTGAATATTATGATGACATGGTATGGTGCGCTAAACGTTCATTGATTATTGTGCAGGCGATAGCGTTTGTGATGTATGCTTATGGCCATTGTGGATTGCGTTGGTTTATTGTGTTTGAGTGACTGAGACTTTTTATTTTGATGGGGACTATGTATTTTTGAGGGGGATGTGTGAAATCATTACGTGTGATTTTCATGGTTCTAGTACATGTAATGTTGATCAAATCGACATGAATCCGAAAGCAATGTTAACGCGTGTTTAAAAAAAAAATCTTGCAGAGAGGACGAAAAATGGTATTTGCATTGCATGAAGCTTGTTGAAAGTAATTTAATTGAATAATTTGGCTTTTAATCTGATTATAATGTAGGCAGATAATTGCTGCCACATTGATGATATCGCTTGCTAATCACCATGCCACTTGCCTTTCATTTGCAATATGTTACAGGTCACTTATTACTGTACAGAGCTCGTAGTTATTGTAGTGATATTGCAATATTTCATTACACGCAATAACTTTGTTGATTTTTATTATCATGTTATTATGTATCGTTATTTTTTTAAGAACATGAAATGTACAAAGGAGTAACGAGTTATATTCTTGCATTCTTTTTGTCAAGATGGCTGACTGTTTTTTTATCCTTTTCTTTCACGCTTTTGATATTTACTATCGTTATCGTCGCCGTCATTATTATCATCATCATTTTCCCCCCAAACAATTCTTAATGTCACGTATTTTGCATCTCAATTGACATTAAGTGCCAAAAAAGGCAAAATATAATAATAGTTGAATTTTAAGTATTTCTTATGCAGATATTACGTTATAGAACAAGCTTATATTCCCTCCAGATAATTAGAATTATTATTGTTAAACTGACACGACTCATACATCTCGTCACAAGAATGATTATTACCAAAATATTTATCTTCCGTTTTCTGTTGTCGAAATTTCC
>NC_051400.1:16307871-16307935 GCF_015228065.2 Penaeus monodon
TCGATGAAAAAAGAGTTTTTTCTCTTTTTTTTTCATCGAGTTTACATAGCACGAAAAAAAAGAA
>NC_051400.1:16308105-16308276 GCF_015228065.2 Penaeus monodon
AGAAACCAGCCATTCATCTCCACAATTAATTCTCTTGTGTTTCTTCATCTTTCCAAAAGTGTCTAGTATGACGAGTAAGAGCCCGATACTCATCTCATTAATGCACAAGGGAATTTTAGTTAGCCGGCCTCTGCTGCTCACTCTTAGGTGGCGGGTCATTTGCATAAGCTC
>NC_051400.1:16308450-16308573 GCF_015228065.2 Penaeus monodon
GCGAATGGTTATAGTCTGACAAAGTGAGGTTACAGTGAGAGTGCCGTCTATAGTATTACAGTGTTTCATGTTATGAGGCAGCAGGTAATGCCAATAAGAATCTTTGGTATTTGCCGACAGTAT
>NC_051400.1:16309150-16309484 GCF_015228065.2 Penaeus monodon
TTGACTACTATAGGCAGAAGGAAGGTCAGACATGAGCTCACACCTGCAAACCGAGACTCTTCGTCCTAAAAAATAAATAATAATTAACCCCAAGATTTTCCTTCCCAAGAAAGGCTCTCCGGCTCAGTCAGGCTCCAGACAGGGACCCAGAATAACGCTCAAGTTATTCAGGATAATGAAGACGAACTCAGCAATCCAGTGGCACTCACCGCGAAAACTTTCTTGAGTGCCAGGCGATATTTTGTCAGGGTATATTTATGGGAGGGCGTATGTGTGGGGCAGTTAGGCTTATGCAAGAAGGTTTGTTTATTTGTGAAGGTGTTTGTGTGCATGT
>NC_051400.1:16309667-16310034 GCF_015228065.2 Penaeus monodon
TGTACATCCACCCTTAAAGCACACATCTCTGCACAATTAAGCTCACCGATCACCGGGCATGAAGGACCCACTTCCCCATCCATCCTTCCTAAAGGACTCATAACCGGAGGACATCTCGACGGAATGCTAGGCTCAAGTCCAAATATAATCGCCATTTTATCTCCGTAACGAGAAGCGCATTACGAGTGCTTCCTCGTGGCCGGGACCGAGAGGAGGTAGCATCAAGTACCGCGTTTATAGTGCTCTCGGCCTCTCTTTCCTAGACTATTTCTAATCCATTGTAAAGAGTCGTCGGTCTCCACGCTGGGAGTCCGGGTTTTATGTGTGTTTTGTGCTCGTGTGTAGAGGCATAGATATACGCGCGCGC
>NC_051400.1:16310138-16310208 GCF_015228065.2 Penaeus monodon
TTATGCGCGTGCGTGTTATGTGGTTTATGTACGTGTGTTTAAATATAATTCAAGTTATTTTTTTTGGATC
>NC_051400.1:16310431-16310775 GCF_015228065.2 Penaeus monodon
GTATTGCATTCACAGTCAAGCAATGAATGGCTGACATTGCCGCAGCAAATTGCAATCCATGCTGAGTGCGGTCCATACCACGTTTTCGTACATCAGTATTCAAGCCAGATGACTGCCATACCCTATAAATTTACTCCATACTTATATCTATCTGTACACACTCACACATGTGTATTTTTAATGACGTAGTTTGCTCCTTTGGTGGTTTCTTCGTGCTCCCCCGGCGTCGAGGGGTGGGGATGTTATATATGCCCGCGGTCCCTAAGCTAAAGTTAGGTGTTTGAGTAATTAGGTGGAGCTCCCTCCTTTCTCACGAGTCCCTTAGAAATCTTGGAAAATGTGCC
>NC_051400.1:16311085-16311166 GCF_015228065.2 Penaeus monodon
AGTCACACCGGGCCACTTAGCCTCAGGGACGCGCATCGACCGCACTTCGACCAAACAGAACATAGAAGGATGAACAGCACT
>NC_051400.1:16311549-16311657 GCF_015228065.2 Penaeus monodon
ATCGGGGTCCCACAGGAATTAGGCAATTAGAGAATTAATAGAGGCCGTAGAGTGATTAATCAGCCACAGAAAAAACGATGAGAAGTTCGCCACATCTTAAGTAGTCTG
>NC_051400.1:16311705-16311985 GCF_015228065.2 Penaeus monodon
GACGTTAGTGAATAGAAAATCTAAAAGAATTGATAAATGGGAGACGGGGTGTTATAGTTAACAGAACATAGAAAAATAAAAACATATAAGCAATGTATTTTTGTTACTAGCATAAAAAACGTTGGTAGCAAAAAACAGTGACACTGAAAGTACTGTTAGTACGATAAACTCTAAAGCTCGATAAACTTCTCATAGTTAGGAGAGGGGATGAGGGTGCTGAAGGGGTATAGTGGGGGGGCGGCAATGGCATAGCATAGTTAGCTAATCAATCGCTACAAAT
>NC_051400.1:16312431-16313165 GCF_015228065.2 Penaeus monodon
ATGCACTGAAAGAAAGCAATTCAGGCTCTTAACCTTGGTCAACCTCTAAACCTTAGTGCTTTGCCTCACTACCACCAGGGTCTCCAGAGACTTAGAGGTAGTTACACCATCAAACTTTATAAGACTTTATAGCTTCAGAAGTTGGTTTCTGGTTTATCACAGAGGATAAGTCTGAGCACTTTGTATGATCAGCAGTGAAATGCATCCATGGTTCCTATGGTTAACTTTCCCGCCAAAGAAGAGCGATTACACGATTTGGAAATCGTCACCCTGGCCTCATTTAGGGTGGCATTTTTTTTTGTTAAGGGTTAATCAGACACTTAAATGGCAATGCCACCGAGGTCCATCCTAACCATCGGCAGCTCATTCTAATACAGCTGTTCAAAATATTCAGCCCAGCGGTCCCGCATCCCTCTAGGATCTGAAGCACTTTCGCTATCTACGGAACACATTCACAGGATTTGGCAAGATCAAATAAATCTACCGGGGCATTACCCCACCCCTTCTTTCCTTCAGACCGTGCTCATGCATCTGTGGACCCTAGCAATGTCTGTATAGTAAAGAAAACATGAAATGAACATAGAAACAGAAAACATGTAATGGTTAATTTGTCATAAAAAATCTGTTGTTGTTTTTGGTCGCATGGTTAACAGTTTCTCCGCTTTTTTTACAGGTGAGACCTTCATGCTGGTTTGTGATTCGGTTCAAACATTCGGAGGTAAGATTTTTTTGTG
>NC_051400.1:16313258-16314263 GCF_015228065.2 Penaeus monodon
TCACTTATGATGTAATTTGCAACAAGAATGGAGCTTAAATACCCATCTTCCTTTCAGTTTATTCTTCAAGCATATCAAAACATTTAACACATTTCAAAATTATTTGATCCAATTTGAAACCGTTTCCCGATTCTCTCTTGCTTTTATTCTTTCTCGAATTCGAATAAAATAAGAATGAATTTATGGTCGTTCTGTGTGCGTTCCTTATGTTTTTTTATGGTTATAATGTCTTCAATTAATATTCCGCATTCTTCTTATCCCATCTTTAATCCTGTGTTCTTATAGCCCCGCTTAGGAGATTTTGCAATCTGTCCAGTTTGCGTATCAAATCCTAAGCAAATTGTTCTATTAGGAGGATGGTTGTGAGGAATATTACGAAAAAGTTACTGACGGATAGTGAGGGGAAATTTTGTGTGTGGGTTGGCTCTGGCCGAGGGAGAGTCGGTCGATTTTTGGTCGTGATTCTTCGGGTGGATGAGGAAACGACCTGTGTCTAATGCAGGCCAAGAGTGACTTTTATGACAAAGGATATCCTGAGTGGTCGTTGTAGCTACTGATATTGGGGTTAGATGGAGGTCTTCAGTAGAAAGACGAGGGTAGGTTAGAGCCGGAGTTATGTGCTGTCTAAGTGCCTCTCTCGTTGCAGTATTTTTTTCTCCTTTCTCCACTTTCTTTCTGTTTTATGGCAATTTTTTTTTATCTTATCTGATGACGGTTTTAGTTAGATATTAGCCAGAGATAAAATGTTCGTGAGTCGCTGGCATGACGAATGGTGGAGGGAAGAGAAAGAGGCAAAACAAGAAAAGGAAGGAAGGAGGCAGAGAAGGATTTTGTGGAAAAGAAGCAGAAATAGGAAGAAGGGAGGAAATATAAATAAGTTGAAGTGGGTGAGAAAGACAAAGCAGGTGGAGATTCAAGGACAATTCAATTAACAAACAATGATGATAAATAGGGGAGAGAGAAATAAAGAAGGAATGCGCGAGAAGGAAGCGAAGAAGACGGTAT
>NC_051400.1:16314308-16314421 GCF_015228065.2 Penaeus monodon
TCGCCCGCCTGGGAGCACTACCGTCTCAGGCAACAGGAATGTTATGAGCAAATATACACACTTTTACGGCCACCGGGTTGTGAGAGAAGGAGTACTTAGAGAAGGTAGGGCTA
>NC_051400.1:16314991-16315925 GCF_015228065.2 Penaeus monodon
ACCAGGAAAGAGGAAAGAGAGGAACAGACGAGAAGGGGGTTTGATGAGCTGGTAAAGAGGGTAAGAGGTAGACAGAGAAGAAGAGGGAGAGGGAGAAGATGAATGCGAAAGAGAGGGTGTAAAAAGGGCGAGAGGGAGAGGGGGAGAGGGAGAATAGGCGAGAAGGAGGAGGAAAGGGGAAATGTAAAGAGGGGGTTAGAAAAGGGTAAGAAAGGAGTGGGGAATAATAGAATAAAAATGGCGAGTAGGCAAAGAGAAAAAAAATCAAGGGAAAGAAGGTAGAAGGGGAGGAAAGAGAGAAGGAGAAGGGACGAGAGGAGATGAGTTTAGAGGAAAGGAGAAGAGAGGAAGGAAGCAAAAGAAAGACGAAGATGGAAAAAATCAGGATAAAAAGATGAAAAAAAAGAGAAGAGAAGAGAAGAAAGCAGGAAAGAAGAAAGAGGGAAGAAAGAGAGAGGAGAGGAGAGTGAAGGAGAAAGAAAGAAAGGAAGCAAAAGAGGGAGAAGAAGAAGAGGAAGGGGAAAGAAAAGAGGAGGAGAGGGGAGGGGAGAAGAGAGGAGGAAAGAGAATTAAGAAGGGTAGTAAATGAGAGAAGGCGAGGTAAAAAAGAAGAAGAGAGAAGCAGAGGAGAAGAGAAAAAAGAGGATCCAGAGGAAGGCAAAGATAGGAGAAGAAAGGAGAAATGAAGAGAAAAACAGAAGAGGAGAGGAAAATGTATAGAAAGGGAGAGAAAAGTAGAAATTAGACAAGAAAAGTGACCAAGGAACAGGAGAAATTTTATCTAAACAATATTATTTAACAGAGAACAGACAGGCAGAGAGAAAAGCCTTCTGTCTGTATCTCGAGTCAGCCACATCAGCTCTTGCAAAATTTCCAAAGCAACGAGGATCTATGTCAGAGAACCGCTGTTGTTGATATGGCTAATCAGTCCTGT
>NC_051400.1:16316440-16316645 GCF_015228065.2 Penaeus monodon
TGCATTACGCAAATATTCATCAGATTTACTCTTTGCTCTTGCGCCGCGAAGACAAACATTATTTTGATTACCTGGTTTAATATCCACTCATTTCAACATATGAAAACACCATCATGAAAAGTATCATGGCGAAGTGAAATTTTAGAAGCGAAATTTGCATACAATCTGTGACAGTGACAGTGGAGAGGAGGGAACGAAAGAACGA
>NC_051400.1:16317398-16317651 GCF_015228065.2 Penaeus monodon
ATGATCAGGCCACAAATCATAGGATATTCAGTCATGCAACTTTCTTAAAATTTTCTCAAAGCCTTTAAATCCTTTCTCCCGCTGACCTTATCCGGGAAGTTCCCTTCCTCACACGAGACGCGAGATGGTAGGATTCCTTGGCTAATAGGATATCCGCTATCGGATACGAGACAAATGTACCTCGTGCGCCGCTCTTTTTCTTTGTTTTCATCTATTTTCCAAAGTTATTTGTGAAAGTGAATTATTTATCCGG
>NC_051400.1:16317695-16319309 GCF_015228065.2 Penaeus monodon
ATAGGATGCGTGGTGTAAACAATGACATTCATTTATTTATTTGTGTGAGTGTTCGTGCATACGATAAAGATGTATGTGCAATATTGCTTCATTTTAACATTGTGGTGCGTATTATAGTTAAGAGAAATTCAGGGGGTCATCATTTAAGGCTTTCGAAATATAGAGCCGTAATTTACCATGTTGGTACGAAAAAATATCGATTTGTTATGTTACTGATAATCTCAGGTATAATCCATCATTACATAATGGTTACCAAAGATACAACTTTCTGGAAGCTTTTTGTATGTACTTCGTGAATCTTTTATGGAATGGCGTTTTGCTGTGGCCACGGTGTGTGTGTAAATAAACCTCAATGCGTAAATTAAGGGTAAACTTTCAGATAAAAGTGGGGGACAGAATCGCCATATATATTGTGAGAAGAACAAGAACATCAACAAAACTCCTCATAAATTGCAAAGAAACGGAAGGTCCACAGAAGGCCGCGCAAGGATCAATCGGCTGTCCAATTTGGCGGAAAACTCATATTTGGCGGAAATGGGATCTTTGGCGGAAGACTGATATATGGCAATATAACATTTTGGTGAGTTGTAGGTGCTCATCAAAATTCATTTAAATGTATCTAGTTATCGTCCCTTATTACACGGAGGGGAAAAAAAGGTCATAAGGCTTATCTCACAGTGGCTCTTGATTTGACCTTTTATTAATAATGATTAATACGGTGCGATAAAATGTTAGTCATGTTAAACAGCGAGTTAAAATGACTTCGGTGGAGACCTTTGTTGGTCTTATACCCCCCCCCCCCCCGCATTTATTACTCGGCTCTTGGGTACTTTTCGTAGTTTAAGAGTAAACGACCATTTATCTATTTACTTGTTTATCTCAGTGATTACTCCTAATAAACTGAAACAAAAAAGGCCTATATATTTTTATTTTTATTTATATTTAGTAAACTACAATTTCAAAATCTCTTAGTTGTTTATAAGCAGGGCTGTGGAGTCGGTACTATTGTGGCCTTTTTATTGTATATTCTTAAAGAAAGAAGAAAAATCATTATGCTTTAAAAAATACACATGGGACTATGACATAATGAAAATGACACGATTTTTCATTCTCCTGGGTGGAAATAATTTGTGCGATATGTTTGAAAAATGGGATTTTTTTTCGATTTATGCTGAGGTCGGAGTCGGAGTCGGAGTCGGGACATTTTTACCGAATCCGAATCCAGTAACTTCCACCCGACTTCGACTCCGACTCCACAGCCTTGTTTATAAGTGTAACACGTTCTTGCCGACACGAGAATTAATTTTAAATTTGCATAGATCTTCTGAGAGATTAAAACATAATCAGTACCATTTATTATTAATGGACCAACACTTAAAATGAATTAACTGTTACGAATATAAAATAGAAAACGTAGGTATCATCGAATATAACTGTAGCTATGTTCCTTTTTATAATTAATGTTATTAAGCAAACATTCTCGTGAACAGTGAACTACATTCAGGCGTAATGTGACAGGAATGAAAGTAGAGAATGTGGATTCATTCTGAAGAAACGCATTGCTGAAATCTCGAAGATAAAATTGCATTATTTTGGAGGTGTGTGAAGTCTGAA
>NC_051400.1:16320402-16320470 GCF_015228065.2 Penaeus monodon
CCTAAACAAATGTTTAACTGCTTCTGACACGTGGTTTTCCTGTGTAATTGGAAATGTACAGTAAGCGC
>NC_051400.1:16320675-16321032 GCF_015228065.2 Penaeus monodon
CATCCATTCCCTCCCGGCATTATTATTACCTGTAGAAGGGGATAGAGCCATTTTTCGTAATTTTCTGCCCTCTCCTAAGTAGATTAATGTCCAGAAATTTAAGGCCACGGGGATAAATTTTGGAAAGAATGGAATTATATTCGGTAAAGTATGTTTCACTATATCCTCTCCTACGAAAAACACGTCCATAATATTTTTTCATTCCATACTTCACGACTCTTTCTCGTAGTTTTTAGTCTGTAGACGAGGATAATTAATCCAATTCATATCCTGCATTAGGGCTCTATTGTGTGTTGATAAGATGAGGCGATGGACATTAGACACAGGAGATCTTATAATTGCAACATCATGAATTTT
>NC_051400.1:16321645-16321916 GCF_015228065.2 Penaeus monodon
TGTATTTGTAATGTTACGGTTGATATGATTGCCTGTCTATCTATCCGTGTCAAAAACTTTCATACTTAAACATGTTGCTCACGCCATGTCTGTATTGGACTCCCTGAGGATGTTGGGTAAATAATAATAGTAATTTCTTAAAGAAGTGTTTTTAGTAATGATTTTTTGATTATATTCTGATTGTGAAAATATTTATATTATGATTTTTCACCTTTGATTTGCAGAATTTGTTAACAGGTTTATATACGACGAAAATAAAGATACATCACTC
>NC_051400.1:16322412-16322557 GCF_015228065.2 Penaeus monodon
TCAGGCGCTAGGCTTATGAGACTGGGGGAGAGGGAGGTCGAAAGAGAAGAAGAAAATAAAAGAAATTGAAGGAACCGAAGCAGACGAAGAGGAATAAGAGACAGGACAGGAAGAGAAACTTGAACAGACTGAGGACAAGTGGGGC
>NC_051400.1:16322668-16322898 GCF_015228065.2 Penaeus monodon
GCATGAAAATGGCGAGAACAGGTAAAAATCCACAGCCGAGATAATTGTAAAACTAAATGAAAAACCACAAGATCGAAAAACTCGCCCTCATTCCGCCAAGGAAAATACCCAACAATAGAGGCAATTGAGAATTTGTCTTTTAAAACGCGGTATATATTAAACTCAATTTCACCTGAGAAAGTTTTGTGGATAAATAAACACTTTATCTGGACTGTGGAGACTGAAAGATG
>NC_051400.1:16323389-16324486 GCF_015228065.2 Penaeus monodon
AGGTCTGCTCGTGACAAGTCGCACAATAACGGCTTTTCCAAAAACGTACAGCCGTCAGTGAGACCGTCGACATTCCTTCTGTTCGTCCGATTTTCGTAAATGAGTCTGCCCTTTGTGTGTAATGAGAAATTTTATCCGAATGCAGTGGGGAGAGGCGGGGAAAGTGCGTGCGTTTGCGTGTGGAGTGGGGGGGTTGTGGGGAGAGAGGGAGAGGGGGAGGAGGGATTTTGAGGGTTAAGGGGATAGGTTGGGGTAGGTTTTGGGGTGGGAGAAAGATTGCGAGTGAGTTTGCGTAAGGAAGCCTTTGGGTAAAATGCAATAACATGCGTATATATATTTTTTTCGAACATTTTGGACCCCTCTCTTTCTGCCCTTTTATTCCCAAAGGTAAGGTAAATGGAAATGTACGCTGTATTGCAAATATCAAAAGGGAATACTGATGAACGAACCGTACCTGGCATACGCAGGTCGGATGAAACGGTCGGTTCATACGATCCAGTGGTCCCAACTCTCTCTCATAAATTACCTATATTTTTTTTAGGGCGTTAACGAAGGGATAACAGAAGAAAAAAAAAATGTGACACCTAATGGCAAATATTGGGCATGGAAAACATTGCTAATGAAATGGAGTGTAAAAATCATTTCTGTTAAGTGAAGTAGTGGAAAAAAATCCAAACAAGCAGTATAAACCATTTCGTTTTACACTACGTCTGATGAGGTAATGCGACGAGTTCGAAACGTCACACTCATATTGCGTTTATATTGTGGCATTGCTTCATCACTGCGTTTGTGTTCATACAGTGATAATGTTCAAAATGTTACAACACAATCACCAAAATATATTTCATGAAATAAAGCAATAAAAATATCAAATAAAAACTTTCAAATAAAAGATATTCATTAAAACAGTCAGGAAATGGAGATAACTGTGTCGCAGGCCGCAAATATCTACATAAACAGCTGAGGTGGCCCTTCACCGCCTTGTATAATACGTGTATTGTGAACTATATTTAGCTGCTCAAGTACGGTTACAAACAAGGGTGTGGAATAGATAAATTGAGATAGTTGTACTACAGACCTAGTATTTGGTGTGTGAT
>NC_051400.1:16324902-16325190 GCF_015228065.2 Penaeus monodon
GGGCGAAAAACATTTCACGAGATTTTAATGGCGCGGGCGTTCCAGAAGGACCCGTTTTTCACGGAGGGAAATTCGCGAAAATTAATATCAGTGCAATTATGGCAGTCTCGTTTGAATAAGCAATTAGCTTTTCGGTCTAGCTACTTTGAAGGTGACAGCGCTCGTTAGGATGTGTAGGTAGGCGTGCTGGCGAAGTGATTTTTAAAAAATGGAATGGAAACTGAGCATATGGAGACAGGGGGAGGGTGGGAGGGAGAGCTGAGCGCTGGGGGATCTAGCGTGGGAGAG
>NC_051400.1:16325407-16325818 GCF_015228065.2 Penaeus monodon
GTCAAGATTTTGTTCATCGTTAGAGGCATCCCCTTTGGCACCATAACTGGTCATTGTGCTTAGAATCCTTCGCACTGTCCATGCACTGGCCGTCATACCATAATTTTGCCATGCAGTTGCAAGTTCCTCTGCCGATGCAAACGGTCGTTTCTTTCAACATTGCAACAAGTTCCCTGCACTGTCTTGGAGCTGACTCGCCATTTCTCACACATTTCCTGACTCGGGTTGTTGACAGATCCTCTCCATTCAGTGCTTTTCTCTTAAGTCTTATGGCAGCAACTGTTGTTCTACCTGATTTCCTTGCAATATCACGGTTTCAGAATGGCATCCTTCAGAAAAAACCTACCTACACTTTAATGGGACTTTGCCATGACCACGCGCTGCCCTGATGTTATGGTTTGTTAGATTGCT
>NC_051400.1:16326418-16326902 GCF_015228065.2 Penaeus monodon
AACCGAAGTAAACTTCAAAAATATTTCAAAGATAAAAAGATATTTGATACTGCGGTTGCTCTTTCTTTTTTCAAATTATGATCTGAATGGATAGAATTTAATATATCAGTTTCTTGCCGCCGTTGCTGTGAAAATATGGCAAACATGCACATATCATTATCGTCTTCTACCCAGCATGACTGATTAGCATAAAATCGGGGGGACACGTTGCATCTGTTGTTGCATAAAATCTTTTTTTTTTCCCGGAAATTTCCCTTTCCAGCGGGGAATATTGTATAAGGATTTTGCACACGTGAAAAATTTGCATATGCACAGACCGGCTTAGCTAAGCGGTTCAACAGCCACCCCGTTAAAATGCTTTTCTATGTACAGCAGTTTTACAGCGAGAGTTCTGCTAGTCTGCGGATATGTACAGCATCGTGTTCTCTGCTGGCGGGATCTGTGCACGGTGATATCTAGAATGATATTACGTACGCATGTGCAC
>NC_051400.1:16329133-16329627 GCF_015228065.2 Penaeus monodon
AATCCACTCTCGTTCCCTTATATACACACAAATTCATGAATAAACGTGGCACAAATGCACACGGCCATAGACAGACAACTGCCTAACAGCCTCGTGCAAAAGTGAATTGCCCTTCAGTAATTCGATCACCTTTTAGCAGAACAAGAGTCTAAAACCGAATGGAAAAAAATATCAATTTGGTTTCTAGCTTCATACAGTCAATACGTCCATTTAGCGAGTGAAAAGGGTATCTTTTTCTTCTTACTTTCTCATTATTTTTCATCGCATAGAGGGTGACGTTCAGGTAAATATTTGGACGAGAGATTAAAGATGGCGAGGGAATTTAGCCAAGAGGACCGTGCATATACATGTATTTATAGTCTCTGTGTGTAAGTGTAAATAAGTGTAAATATTTGAGAATAATTTTGCGCGGCGAGCGTCTGTGTCCTATGCTTGCACGCTCATGAAGGGACATGAAAGGGTGTAATTCCATTTATATTCATGCGACGTATTCT
>NC_051400.1:16330306-16331055 GCF_015228065.2 Penaeus monodon
TTCCAAATAAATGGCGCAGGTTAATGAATACTGATGCCTGTAGTATTTTCTCATTAAAGATATTGGCTCTGTCATTGTCCTTTCTTGCCTCGCTTTCATTCACCGGGATTCGTAGCGTCAGCAACTGACACTTCTAATCCGGAATGAATGTCATTCTTGCTGACAACGAAGCGTGGAGCCAAAATTATTCATGTGTGAAATAGAATCAGAAGGTTTATTTATATATCTATCTCTATGCGAACAATCTAAAAGGAAAATTGTATTAAATATCAGATCATTATCGTCCGTATTCGATTCGAGTTGAAATATGCAATTATAAAAGCCTTGCAAAAGCCACACATGTAAGCCATTTAAATGCTGTTGGAGATTTAAGCTGATTAATGTCATTTCATTTTGGGAGATTTCAGATTTTTTTTTCATGATTTCCTCCCCCCACCAATCGTTTTCAATTTGAGGTCAGTTCTATGGCCTGAACTTTCACTACGTTTTTTTTTTCAGTACGAACCACATTTTATGCTCTAAACTCCAGTGCCATGAGATCTTAACGATTCGCTCATCAAAGGCTTAACGAACCACTTCATCTCACGCCTGGGTAGGCACAGCGTTAAATGTTGCGTGGCGTTCTGTTCACTAAGGGCAGTTCAGTCCTGAAAGGGTCCGTGTAACTGATTGAACACTTTTAACTACACGTGTCTCGTGTCGTATACTTTTTTCCCTCAGAAGACTAAAAGGCAGTCTATTAATACATC
>NC_051400.1:16331904-16332116 GCF_015228065.2 Penaeus monodon
CGAACGAACCAAACACAAAACATGACGAAAGAAATCACAAGCCCCCCCCCCCCCCAACGTTGAGGGCACGGGTCAAAGATACGAGAAGGTCTCACCCCGAGCGCAGCCAGCGTCCTCGCCGGCTTGCCACGGACCTGCTACGGACCTGCTACGGACCTGCTACGGACCTGCTACGGACCTGCCTTCACGCAGCAACGGCCGCTGGGTTCGTC
>NC_051400.1:16332545-16332793 GCF_015228065.2 Penaeus monodon
TACATCAAGCTCCTTTATTCGGCATTCGGGAATATGTTAATAACAATCGACACTCTATTGGCCCCCGAGAACCCAGTAGCGAGTTCCTTTACACTTTGACGCGCGCTTAGAGATCCACAAAGCATGCAGAGTCACAGGTGCAATGTGGATGGCGTGGAAAATTAATTTGCTGAGTCATCCCTGATATATATTACAGGTGATGGAATTATTGGATGGCCCCGTAAGAGAGGGAGGGGGTGGGGGAGGGG
>NC_051400.1:16333023-16333290 GCF_015228065.2 Penaeus monodon
ACGTGTGCGCGCGCGCGTGTGTTACACTTCCCATTCTCTCTACCTATTCCGTAGTAATAAAACTCATTAAAATCTGCTTTGCTAGTCTTACGTAAGGTCCTCCTCTCCCCTTTACGTTGCTATGACAAAGGCAATGAGCTGTGCGTTTCTCCAGAGGTTCATCGAGTTACTTTCAGCCTTTCTTATTGAAGTTTGTTTCTCTTGCTAATCTATTTTAGTGTTGTGTGAACGCGTTGCTATTTGTATATAACTGTTGATTACGTTATT
>NC_051400.1:16333643-16335802 GCF_015228065.2 Penaeus monodon
TAGTACCAGTAATTATTGTCATCTCTGTCATTACATTTTAATATCCTGGTGATGTTCCAGGTAGCACTTTGAAGTTAAATGATTTTTAATTACCAACTTTGCTAATTACAAGGTTAGTGATAATATATATTGCTTTCCTTGTTATGCTTTTAACATTTTACTGATCTGATATTATTTGATATGACTAAATAGATGAAAGCATTATGATACGTGATAAACATAGTATATGTGAGTCGCATTGTTCTTTTATATCAATGGTATTGCAAAGATAATTTCGTTTCTTCCAAATCTTTTGTTTCGTTGCGCTACCAGTGTATTCAGGTTTTATTTTCGCTTTTAGAAGCATTCTTTTGTATATTTCTTTTCTCTGTTACGAACTATAGGGAATTCCATTTCAGAGCGTAGGTCGCTTGTAGATATTCTTGCAGTTGCTTCTGTAGTTTCTAAAACCATTCAAGTTCTCCTTGAAGGGATCATTGACTAACGATAAAGGGTTTTAATCAGTTTCTGCAAGACGAATGTTATATGATATTACCTTGATTAGTCGTTCTTTCACAGCTTTATTCATAATCATATACTGCGCAGGAAATCGAAGATGTTGTGTCCAATGTAACCTCTTTCTTTCGTTTTTTTCTCTGTATGTTGGAGACTTTCCCCATAGGTATATTCTCTGATATTTGTTTTTAAATCTGCGGGCTCCGTCAGCATTACATTAGCCTAATGTTTTTGGATAAGCAAATGATAGTACATTAATCCATTATTTCATGATTTAAAAAAAAATATATATTATTATTAGTTCGTATCCTTATATTTTCGTTATACAAATGCCAAGTCCGGTAGTTATTTACCATTACTTAGGAAGTATATTTCTTTTGTGTCTTCTATGTAACAATTATAACAATTTGAAAGTTAAGATAATACGCTAACTGATATTTTGAGCTTGATTTGTAATCTTATAACAATTTGAAAGTTATTATTAAGTTATACATCATCTGCCATTTATTATATTTTATGCTACTCTCCAAAAAACAGAAAAGTACAGCATTATCTTCCTTCCGCTTGATATATATCCTCTTACACATGCAGAGATTTAATTGATATGATTATGTTTATATATGAAATGCATATAAAAGGCACCGACATAGGGATTGTTCTTGTTTAAAAAAGACTGGGAATATCGGAGGTAATTACTGTACCTGCTAATTACACCCATTCTCTTAAACGGATAACGACGTAAGTTGATATATATGGAATGAATAATTAAAAAAAAAAGGTAATGAACTTGCAGGGCTTAAGTTAGAATGCCAAGACTTGGACCGGACTTGAGACATTCACTGAATTATTTGGAATGCAGACTCGCGCTCTCGCCGAAGTTCAGTAATATCTCCGAAATCTTTATCAATGCAATCGGATGGCGTTGCTTCTTTTCTTATCGTTATTCGTATTTGGAAAATCGTCTGTTGTCTTGGGCACTTTAAACGATTTAAAAAATATTAATATCTGATTTCATCTCATTTCTTTAAAATAACCCTTACACTTTTTTCAAATTTAATTCTGGTGTTTTAGCTATACACTTGTGAAAGACTTATGCAGACAGTAACTTTTCTATATTCGTGATTGTTATATTCATTGTGATTACTTTTACGATACCTATATTACTATTATTACCATCATTATACTCGTGTAATCATTATCACTTGTAGTCAATATCAGTAAAATAAAATGATAAAACCGGCGTACACATATTCCCGTGACTCGAAGAAATCCGCATTTTTTAACGTACAGTTACTGGTTCTTATGTAGAAGTTAGTTTCATGCACTTTGTATTATTGCATGATAGTGAGCTGGATTAATATCTTGTATTCTCGATATCATCACTACTTGTATTAAAATGACAAGGCAAGCGATATCACCAAAAAAGATAATTGTTTGTATATTATTCATGTGTGAGGGTCCTGAGTCACACGCTCTTAAGTGGATTTCATACTATTCTCATCATCACGACATATCTATAGTTGATCAGTTACTGCTATTGATCGCTAATAATTAGTAAAATTACTTAGCGCGTTATTACCGCAAGTGCACTTTATTTGTAAGAAATGCTATTTGCCAGCACTAAAAAGTTGCTAGAACTTGTCCTTCTACAAACATCTTGATTT
>NC_051400.1:16336178-16336448 GCF_015228065.2 Penaeus monodon
GACCGAGACCTGGGCGGTTTCGGCTCCTCACTCCTGCCCTCCGCAATATCTCCCGATCCCCTTCGCCAGGACCATCGCGCCTTCGCTATCTGTCGAGGCTCATTCTCATATCGTCCTTTATATCAAACGATTCCAAATTTACAGTCAGAAGGGTCGCGAGATCAAAGCCCCTTTTGGAGTGAATTTGGACGGAACTCGGGTAGGCAACAGCGGGTCTATTTGAGACCAGCTGTTGATGATTTCGCGGCTGTGGACAGGAGGCTGGATTTT
>NC_051400.1:16336678-16337648 GCF_015228065.2 Penaeus monodon
ACAATGAATATGTCATACCATAAAAAAACATACATTTATGCAACAGATGTATATGCAGTCGTTAGTCTAGAACAGCACTAGAGGTAACAGTACCTCTAATTTTATATACAAATTGTGTAGACGTATTTCTTCATTGGTACTAAGTGCAGGACGTTTAGCTGGTGGGTCTCGAATATGACAGACAGACTTGTCATATCTCAGCTGCAAGCTCCCAAAGGCCAGGCGTCGGCGAACGTAGAGCTCTATCTATTGCGTGGCAGAGCGAGACGGATGATTGTTGCTCCTTCCGATGCAGGATATTCGTACTTTGTCTTGGTGCCAGTGTGCGATTTATGGAGTTGCAATGCACTTGGTGGGGTCATGGAATGCGGTGATTTTTAAAAATCTTGAGGTTTATTGAGGTTTCCATTTGTAGTTTTATATTTTTTCATCAGCCGATTAGTTTTTTAACTACAATGCAAATTATGGTTACAGTCTGTTTTAGTTAGAAACATTTTTTTCTTTTCTTTTTTTGAGGAAACGTGTGTGACGAGACGGCTATAAAGTATTTTTTCTGTATCATATTCTCGTTACATATATGAATTTTACAAGAAATACAAACAAAATATGAAAAGGGGATCTGTAGTCGCGTGGGCGAAAGATACCAATTGAGCCCAAAGACTTACAGTTTCGTGAAAAAGTGTCTGAAAATTTCTTTGGCGAAAAGGTATATTTTGAGAAATGTGGGAAATCATCTCATCGAACTAAGAGTGGTAAACCGTATTGCTTATAATCTAGCTTTACTTTGAGCTAGTACAGTGTCTTTCAAGAGATCGCACGTTCCACAAAATTCACTGCAACGAATAGATATACTTGATGTGCAAAGATGTACGTAGCTTTAGTCGCAACCTAAAACAGTCATGGGGTGGGGGGGGGGGGACTTTGGGAAGCCGGTTGTAGCTGTTTGAAAGCTAAAAGTTACTAGTTATTG
>NC_051400.1:16338184-16338377 GCF_015228065.2 Penaeus monodon
TGAAAGAAAAGAAAACCGGAAAAGTCCGGATGATTAAAAAAAAAAAAAAAATGAGGATGAATATAATCTACTTTAAACGCGGATTTTGAATTACTCCAGAGAGAATTCAGATCACGTTGAAAGTAGGACGGCTGTTTACGAGACCGAGAAACTGTTCTAACTGACCTGTAAGCTTGAAAGGCTGGGGAGAGGA
>NC_051400.1:16338613-16338741 GCF_015228065.2 Penaeus monodon
GGAAAAGGGGAAAAAACTGATGTTTTTACACTATCGAACACGAGACTGATTTGGAAAACTGTTCTGACTTGGGCTTAACTGAATCCCCCGATGCAGCAGACTTGACAGGATGATATTTGCAACTATGG
>NC_051400.1:16338774-16339268 GCF_015228065.2 Penaeus monodon
TACCCGGTTATATTTAGATCATGCAAGTTATGGCTTGACATATCAGAGGCAGTCTCTTCAAGTCGTAAGGTATTTATTATACATATTGAAGAATGTCGTGTAAAATTAATATTTGTTTTTGAAATCATGTGTTTCCGTTTTTTATGTTATTTACTATTTTTGCGTGCATGTTTGTCCGTGAGTCTACAAATACACTTCCGTGTTTATGCACATGTGTACGTATATATATCCATGTGCGTAGCTGTGTGAGCGAGAGTGAAAGTCAATTAACCTGAATAAGGCCATTCATATTTTAAAGGCTATTATATGCAACAGGTTTGCAATTATTTGTTCAATATCTGTTTCCACAACAGGTCTTTACTCTTATTAAACATTCGATTGATAAGCACGGTTATATGTTAAATTCTGATGTTCATATCCACAGTTATATTATACTAAGTAAAAGATAAGTCCAAAATTCAGTCTCAAGAAATAAGAATAAATATTCCCGCCAG
>NC_051400.1:16339317-16339549 GCF_015228065.2 Penaeus monodon
CAATGTCAGCGCGGTCGTCATGGAGATAAGTTTTAGGTTCGTTCTCGTCCGGCAGTTAAAGTCTTGAGGTCTGATAAGAAAGGCAAATAGAAGACAGAAGGAATGACGGGTAGAAAGTATGTCTTCTTATTTTGGATTTAATTTATAAAAAAAAAAAGTACAGTGACGAGTAGATATGTGGTCATTTAAGATACTGTATCTAATCAGTTCGCTCCATTTACTCTGTATATTT
>NC_051400.1:16339777-16340457 GCF_015228065.2 Penaeus monodon
AAATAAACGTACTGATATATGAGATTTCATTTGGCAACTGGAAGAAAAGTATGACGCGTGTTAAAATACATTCAAAATTCAGGTAAGACTCTGTAAGTCGTGCTATCTGCTGTTCTTATTCTGATCTGTTGCTTATATACGCAACGATACAAACTTTGCTGATTACTTTAAATTAAGATCGAAACATTGCTGTAAAAAAAAAACGAAAAAAGTTCCATACCTGTGTAAACCAGCTGTTCCTGTTCACGTTTTTTTTTTTTTACCCTATCCAAGTTTAATCGCGAATGAAAGTTTATAGTCTATACCCTGAAGCGTAACTTGACTGACGTAATTTTCCCTCGTAGAATCTCGCAAAAAAAAATATACTTCATTAAAATCAAATATCATTTCCACATCAGTTCATCAATGGCGCGGAACTGAATGAATATAGATAGATAAGTAAGAAAATCCATGAATAAAAAAATCTCCTTCGAGAACATTGCCTCACCGGAAGCAATATGTTATCTGGCGAAGCTTCTCGCCTCGGATCACCCGCCTTTTCTGGTCTTAATCTTTATACTTATCACAGGAGATAATAGTAAATAACTGAAGATGAAACATGAGCTAACTCCCTTTTTTTCTAAATCTTCTCATTATCATCACTACTTAGCTCCGTGAAAGTTGTTGGCGCCGCAAACAGG
>NC_051400.1:16340496-16340802 GCF_015228065.2 Penaeus monodon
ATATTACGAAGGAATATATATTCTTGTGTCGCGACGTGCTCGGCCGGCTTGAGATTTACAAAGGAAGAAGAGATAAAGCGTAAGGCTGATAGAGTGGCGTTAGCTCTATCGTGCGGAGAGAGCAGGGGGGGGGGGAGCGGAGTCTCTATGACTAAGTTTCCAGAGCGGGGGGGGGGGGGCGGAGTCTCTATGACTAAGTTTCCAGAGCGGGGGGGGGGTCTTGCTTAAGGTGATTTTTGCATTCTTGTGTTCTTGCAGTGTCAGGTTTTGGGCGTGACTTGCATTCTAGCTCTCTGGGTATCTCGG
>NC_051400.1:16341012-16341306 GCF_015228065.2 Penaeus monodon
CCTAATAAGGCCTCTCACACGTAGCATCCTCAGTAAATATTCCCCTCCGTGTTGTGTGGGGTAATAACGAGCGAAAAGCAAGATGGGAGTTAGTCTCCATCTCGACGATATGAGGAAGGCCGGTTCTTTATTAGCAGGAGGCGAGGATACATTGCGCTATTACCTCGTCTTTCTCGCCGTTGTCTGTTTCTCCCATTTTCTCTCTTGCGAAGGAGGGCGTAGAGGGAGAGTGATGTCGAGAGAAAGGAAGCAGGAGGAAGCGTCGAAACCGTGCTAATTTTGCCTCCTTTTTCG
>NC_051400.1:16341488-16341605 GCF_015228065.2 Penaeus monodon
ATATTCAAACATACTTTACAAAATGACGGGAAAGTACATAGTGATTGAGAGCTTGGGTGATGGAGGAGAGAAGTGACAGTGAAATAAAGGGGATGGAGAAGGGTCCATTAAACACGG
>NC_051400.1:16341630-16341710 GCF_015228065.2 Penaeus monodon
TCACATGGCTTTCAGAAAGATAGGAAGCTGCATGGGATGGAGATGAGGAGATTCTGATGAGGCCATGAGAATGAAGTTAA
>NC_051400.1:16341804-16342601 GCF_015228065.2 Penaeus monodon
AAGATGTCCTTTTTCACACTCATCCATCATCCTCATGAATCCATGAATAACAAAATGTCCTAATAATGTCATCAAGAGTCGTTCTAATACAGTAATCACTATTGCAAAAGCAGACACACATGTTCTCTACCCTAAAGGAACATACATTCATCTATCTTCGACCTCTCCTAACATTACGAAACCATTATCCCCTCTTACGTAAGCATTTTTATCTGTTACCCTGGTTATATTCCTGCAATCAAAGTAATTACACTTTGGATAATTATCCAAACAATTCCAAAGGCTTGCAAATACGTTAGCATGTCAACACACGGATTTCAGTGGCACATAACTGTTGCTCTCTGCAACTGCAAAACCATAATACCTGTTCCCATTACCGTTATGTGATGATTGACCACTTTCCACGACAGTAACAGCATCCAACTTCATCAAATTACAGAGTGAATAATGAATTGATTAGCATACATTGTGAGACGCGAGTGTGCACTACCCATTCCATCGCCAATACAAAACCTAATGGGTACTAAATTCACATGATGTGGAATCGCTGGTGGGTAATAACGGTAACTGAACATCTCGTTTATTGTGATAATTACTTTATTGCTATTGCATTCTGTTATTACCCTATCCTGTCATTATATCATATAATTAATTGTTTTATTGTATCATTTGTCATTTCAGAATCATATCTTATAAGATTAAATATCCATTACATTCACCCATTTCTTGTGTTATTCATCATCTTCTGTACATATATATTTCTCATTTTCTACTTTCTCAGCAACGCTACCGATAAA
>NC_051400.1:16342622-16342819 GCF_015228065.2 Penaeus monodon
AAAAAAAATAAAAACTAAAATGGCTGTACACTAAAATCACTCCTACTACTGACCTCATTAAACCACCAAAATAGCTCTTTATACAGATAAACAAGGTCATGGGAGCCTAGAGATAGGTCATTCGGCATTCTCTGTAAAAGCGAAAACACTTAAGATTGTTTGCTCTATATGTATTTACGGGGGAATTACTTTAGTGA
>NC_051400.1:16342907-16343040 GCF_015228065.2 Penaeus monodon
TGAGTGTAAATGATAAGGGCAAGGCGAGAGAGGGAGATATGGAGAAAAATAAAATGGAATAATTTTTTGCGTAGGAAGGGAAAAGATTGTTAAGAGAAACGCAGGGGATGGAGGGATGGAGATAAATGCATAG
>NC_051400.1:16343129-16343499 GCF_015228065.2 Penaeus monodon
AAACCAGACTGTCAATATCTATTGACAGATTCTCCCCATGACGCCAACATTCCTCTCCTCACCTGTTTCTCCCCTTTACATATCTAATATTAGTCATCTTACTAAAAGGCAGCACCAGGGGAGACCATATTTATATGCAAATAAATATCGTATGTACCTTGCATGAGTTGTTGTTTACGATCCAGTGCAAGTTACTGCTCTTGGTCCTCCTGTGTTATACAAAAGGTCTGAGCTGAACGTGTATTACACACTGGCTCCCTCTCGCCCTCCCACTGCATTGTGTTTAAAATATTTGATCTCTTCTATAAGATATCTGATATTTTGGCTTATTTTGGTGTTATAATTATATAGATTTATAGTTTGATAACAT
>NC_051400.1:16344596-16345147 GCF_015228065.2 Penaeus monodon
AGAACACTCATGAACTTCAAGTGAGTGACACAAATATCGCCACATCTTCACTCAGAAATGAGTTTATTAAAGAAGATCGCCACGGGAACCAAGATGCAGAGGAACCTCTGATTGCAACAAATACGCAAGAAGAATAGGTAAGGCTGCAACAAAGAGTAGCTAGAAATGCACAAAAACAGGCAATAATGCAACAAACGATAATGCAAGAACAATTTACAATTCAATAAAGAACAGTCACTAATGCGACAATGAACATACGAAAATGCAACCAAACAGATAACAACGCAACAAACTTACAAGAACAGATCCAGAGCAAAAAGAGGCTTGCAACCGTTGCCAGGAGACGCAGAACTCCGACGTACACCACCGGGGATTGCACAGAATTTGCACTTAAACTCAGGCAATTTAAATGACTATGTTGGAGGATAATTTCCATAATGAACAGCAAGAACTTTGAATATGATAACGATTTCGAAGTCTTTAATGGTAGGATCTACGAAATCTTCATGTATGAATGATTTTGTTTGTTGTAGTCGTTCCTTCGATTATGG
>NC_051400.1:16345184-16345319 GCF_015228065.2 Penaeus monodon
ATTAATAACAGCGGATAGGAAAGGGAGAAAGGTAATAACGAGAGAAATAAGAGAAATAAATAGCAAAAATCCCGAGGCCCCGAACGTGGAATCGGAGAAGACAGGTCACCTGCCCCGCTATTAGAGATCGGGAGG
>NC_051400.1:16345389-16345718 GCF_015228065.2 Penaeus monodon
GGGATACAGACGAGAAGAGAGCCAGATCTTCATTTCTTTCTCCGGAAACTTCTTGCAAGGCGTTCGGGCGAAAGTTTGGTCATTAGGCTCGCTCGGGAGAGAGTTACTTGACGCCGCCCACCGTGTGCTTCGGCGTCTGACCTCGCCTGACCTCCCCTGACTTCGCCTGACGTCCCCTGACTTCTCCTGGCCTCACCTAAATTCGCCTGACCTCACATGACCTTGTCTAAATTCGCCTGACCTCGGTGATCCTATTGCGCTCCTGGTGGTGGGGACGGGGCCGGGGAAGGCAGGTGGGTTGGTATAGGGGGGGGGGGGTGTTGTTTATT
>NC_051400.1:16345791-16346284 GCF_015228065.2 Penaeus monodon
TTAATGTATTGCGGTATAGGATATTGATTTTTAAGTTCTAGGCCTTCATAAGTTGCATGGGCTTTGTGAGAGAACTAACGAAAAACACGAAAAGAAAAACTGTCCATTATATCTTTTAGACGCAAATCTTTACATCAATTTAAATAAGATTAACTTTTCTTATTTTTGTGTACATATTATTCTTGATGTGAAAATATAATATGGAGTTGCATTTTCATTACTTTCACATAGCTTTAAGAATCTTGTAGAAAGGAGTCAACAAGATGATAATCTGAGGACCTTTGATCACGTGACCTTTATTCAGTACGATAGTTTATCCAGGGAGGGGAATACATGGCATTTGTAGTTTGATTTGGTAATTCAAGTAGTTTTTATTCGTCTGTCCAAGAGGGCTCACGAAGACACGCCAGAGGAGGAAGTGGGAATGTACTAGATTCAAAATGGGATGAAAAGCAGAATGAACTATAGTCGAGAAAGAGGCAGAAGTAAGTTG
>NC_051400.1:16347229-16347329 GCF_015228065.2 Penaeus monodon
CATTCAAAGGTTTATCAGTTCTTATTTGTTGAGTTATCGGCCTTTTATCTGTTCGTTTACCGTTTATCAAGAAATGCCGTTGATTATTTAAACGTTTACT
>NC_051400.1:16347815-16347914 GCF_015228065.2 Penaeus monodon
GATTGAGTTGCCTTAATACAGACACGCTGGGTCATATATAGAGTGACTGAAGTTCGAACCCTTAACTCGGAGGACATACATACATACATGCATATAAGT
>NC_051400.1:16348024-16348130 GCF_015228065.2 Penaeus monodon
CTTTAGACAGACAGACATGCAAGCAAGCCAACGAACAGACAGACAGACGGACATACAAAGCATGAGACAGGCATGATGTCACCGATTTTATTATCATTTTTTTCAA
>NC_051400.1:16348170-16348319 GCF_015228065.2 Penaeus monodon
ATTTCCAGACATGATATTGTCATTGTTGTGTCATTGTTTAGGACCGCGGTTATGTCTTTGCAAGATGGCTTTCTCTGGTTCGCTCTCTCTCTCTTATTTATTTTACTTCGTCTCTTGTTCTTTCGCTTTCCTTTGTTGCGATATCTATT
>NC_051400.1:16348672-16348812 GCF_015228065.2 Penaeus monodon
TTCTTCATAAGCTTCGGACCACAAACAACCGATGTTTGTGATCATATTATACAAAAAAAAGACACTCGATTGTTTTTCCCCAAATATTTTTTCCGTACTTTGTGTCTGCAAGCTGTCGGTTTCTCCTTCCACCTCGGTTT
>NC_051400.1:16349377-16349789 GCF_015228065.2 Penaeus monodon
TTGCAGTGAAAACGCATCAACGGGACGGAGAGAAGACGATCGACTTGATCATCAAATGTCACTGAATTTACTGTCTCTTCGAGTGATGCTGAAGACTGAACTGCTGAATCTTTTCTTCCAGGTATGTGAGACGCTGATTCAGGGATGTGAAACACTAATACAACGAAAACGACATGGCAGGTACGTGATAATGCCGTTGATTGATTTGTGTTTGTCCGTTGCCAGTCGTTCTTACTAGAGGAAAATGTCCAGGAGGTCTTGGGGAAGAACACCACAAAGGAGTTGAAACATTTGGCTGAAATCTCTGGCATTCGGAGTTTTATGGATGGCAGTTATGTGGATTTTCTTTCTATATTCTATTTCCAGAGAGGATGTTAAACATATCGGAAGATATTATCGTTACTTTTAAGGA
>NC_051400.1:16350694-16351037 GCF_015228065.2 Penaeus monodon
TCGATGCTAGAAGATCAGAAAATCTTTTTATGGTATCTTGATCACTAAATATTTTTATGCCATATGAAGTTCAGTTTTGTTGGTAACGGTACGGAATCTTAATGCATATTCTGTGGACTATAATGATGTAAAGTAATGGAATATTAAAAGTAGATATCGTGAGCCAGAAAAGAAGGCGTAAATTCACTGAAAATATTTTGAGAATATGTCACGAGGACTTGAAAAGACACGAATTATCTTATGATCAACTGATGCTATTATTGTAATGATGGTAATGATGATGACATACATTCACGGACGCACGCACGCACGAAATCGCCTACTCACCCATCCACCCACCCAC
>NC_051400.1:16351265-16351580 GCF_015228065.2 Penaeus monodon
TATTTACAAGAGCGCCGCATGTCGATATGACTGACATGCTAGTCTCTCCCATTTCTGGATATGACACTTTTTTGCACAAATATGGAAGGTTCTGGAAGGGCACGAGAAAGGGAGCTGTCAAGGGACGCTGTCGTGTGAATGCTCCGTTAAAATGTGAAAGTTATGCGGACATTTCTCTCTCTTTTCTTCGTTTAGTCATCCAGGTTATTATTGTGGTTATTGCAAGCATGGAAATCAGTTAACACGTAATTTGTCATCTTACTTTCGTTTGATTGGCTTGTATGTCTTTTTTCCTATTTTCCTATTTTTCTTATT
>NC_051400.1:16351806-16352022 GCF_015228065.2 Penaeus monodon
CGCTGGCACAGAGCCACTGGTTTTCGCAGACTTTGAAGTTGATATTTTTGAAAAGACAAAATAGATTTAGGAGGAATTGCAAAGACCATTTCGTGGCCAGGCGCTCTACGGGGATCTCGCGGATTGTGCAAAAGTAGGAATGTCCTGTTATTTATGTTTACCTGGTTAATGTTATTTTGTTCATATGCTCACATTTCATCCAGTTGTGTTAATTCT